>NC_137143.1:24795516-25395516 GCF_949319135.1 Squalius cephalus | reverse complement strand
CAGACAGACACAGACAAATAGACAGACGGATAGTTAGATGGACATAAAGATGACATATAGACAGACAGATAGACAAACAACAGACAGATAGAGTCTGAGACAGACAGACAGACAGACAGACAGATAGATAGACAGACAGACAGACAGACAGACAGACAGACAGATAGATAGATAGATAGATAGTGTCTGAGACAAACAGATAGAGTCTGTTACAGACAGACAGACAGATAAATGATAGACATACAGATGATAGACAAACAATAGATATAGCTAGACAGATAGATAAATGACAGACAGACAGACAGACAGACAGACAGATAGATAGTGTCTGAGACAGATAGATAGAGTCTGTTACAGACAGACAGACAGACAGACAGACAGATAGTGTCTGAGACAAACAGATAGTCTGTTACAGACAGACAGACAGATAAATGATAGACAGACAGATGATAGACAAACAATAGACATAGCTAGACAGATAGATAAATGACAGACAGACAGACAGACAGATAGACAGATAGATAGATAGACAGACAGACAGACAGATAGACAGACAGATAGATAGACAGACAGACAGACAGACAGACAGACAGACAGACAGACAGATAGTGTCTGAGACAAACAGATAGAGTCTGTTACAGACAGACAGACAGATAAATGATAGACAGACAGATGATAGACAAACAATAGATATAGCTAGACAGATAGATAAATGACAGACAGACAGACAGACAGACAGACAGACAGACAGATAGACAGATAGATAGATAGATAGATAGATAGACAATAGATAGTCTGAGACAGACAGACAGACAGACAGACAGACAGACAGACAGACAGACAGACAGACAGACAGACAGATAGATAGATAGATAGATAGATAGATAGATAGATAGATAGATAGATAGATAGATAGATAGATAGATAGACAGATAGACAGACAGACAGACAGATAGACAGACAGATAGATAGATAGATAGATAGATAGACAGACAGAGTTTGAGACAGAGACAAAAAGGCAGACAGATGATGGATAGATAATCACAAAACAGAGATGATGGATGGATGGATGGTCTTCTTACCCTGCCGGTAGGGTTGAGGCGGCCACACATCCCACTCTTCTGCTCAGCTCCTCAGAGAGCTCCAGAACCTGCTTGGTCTGCTCTTCCTCGGTCAGGGAGCTCAGAGACGTTCCAGTCTGATCTAAAAGAGAGGAAAGATTTATTCTGTTAGAAATCCAGGCTGAAACATTCATTATCTATACAGGGCAGTAATAGCAAGGGACTGTGTGGTGTGCTGTATACGTGTTTATCATTTAATATAAGCAGCTGCACACTGTAAATCTTCAATAAAACAACTGTTTATCACTCATCAGCACTGCAACAAGACAAGCAGGAAATCCCCTGAGGCACACAGGAAACATGAAACTTCATACTGCTTCACCTGAGGTGATTTACTGTAGGCTGATGTTCCAGGTAGGAGCTTCAAGCAACACCCAGAGAAAAGCTTATTAAATGCGATCCTCCTTTTCAGCTTTTTCCAAGGTGTTAAATCTAACCGTGAACCAGCTTCAGCAGAGCAAGGTGTTAATTAAGTGGGGAACGGAGCTAACGCGGCAGAAGGGTTAATGGCGAGACGGGAGGGGGGGTTCACACGCTTTCAGGTGAGTTTAGCATTGCACTGTCAGACGGGCATATCATTAAGCATTCAAGACCAAGAACGCACAGATATAGTGCCTTTACCTCTGCTGAGAGGGCAACAGGGGGTGGAACTGACAAATGTACTGCTATTTCCATTGGGCATAAATCTAGAAACATTTCTAATCATTGATACCAAAAGTTAATAAATATATGTTTTCTATGGTTTTTATTTACCTTATTTAAGCAGTGATCTAGTCTATACATTTTTAAATACCCATTTCTAATCATTGATAGCAAATTATGGACCAAAAGTTAATAAATATATATTTTGTATTGTTTTATTTAGCTTAATTTCAATTTACCCCATATTACTGACAAAAAACTTGCATAAAACAAAACTACATAAGTTTTGACATATCAATTTTTTGCATATTAATTTCCACACATTGATTGCAAAAGATGAACCAAAAGGTAATGATGTTACTTCAAATCACTAACATAAATGTGTTTGGAACTTGCATAAAACAAAAGTATCTGGGATAATTTTTTAAATACCAACTTCTACTCGTTTACTTCTAAAACATGGACCAAAAGTTAATAAATGTGTGTTTATTGAGTTTTACTTTGAATTCATGCCACAAAACTGCCTTAAATGTGTGTTTTGCACTTGGAAAAGCAGAAGAAACGTGGGTGTGGTCTTAGAAGTGGAGAATTTCTTTTGTTTCTTTATAAAGACCTACAAGCCCTTTGTTAACAAGAATGCAAGTCACGACCCTTTATACTATTCAATATACAATGAGCAATCTCACAAGATGTTGACCTGCCATTGTTTCGTCAAACGACGAGCTAAAAGCGTTCATGGGGCTCCTTTAAGAGCTCTCACCTCTTCTAACACCTTTCAGCGCTTCCTCCACCCCCCTCTCTCATTTCATTTCATTAACAGTCTCACAGTAAGCACAAAGCAGCACATGGAAATCAACAATGTAAGCTCACCTCCTCCCCACACCCTTCTAGTTAGCACCCCAACCCTGAGGCAAAAGCTAACTTAATCATTTCTCTCGCCATGAAACGACGGTCTCATATTTGTTAGCATTTCAGGACGGAGCCGCACACTCAATCCATTTTTCATATCCGTCAGGTCCCAAGAGCACGTCTCTAAGGGCTTGGGAGAAAAACAACAACAACGCTAGCAGGGAGAACCCGCTTACGGACGCCCCTCCAGCCAATTAAAGCCGTCCACCATGTATTCCCCCCGTTCCACATGCAGATCCAAAGGAAATTCTCAGTTCAAGAAGAGCTGCCCTTGCCAGCATTCGCCATGGTCTCCACAGCGACCGGTTGAAGGTGAGGGAACAGCTGTAATTGCACACGAGTAAAAGCGTCCAAAACCCAAAATGTGTAATTACAGCAAGCGATGGCTTGAGTCATTTCCCTAAGTGGTGTCTTGCTGGGCTCACATTGTGATAATGGCTTAATTTCTCAATGCTCGAAATACGGTCTCCGCTCCTAATTAGCACCTTGCGGAACAATGCGCCTTCAGGCAGTCACAGGAAATGAATGGGAGGAAAATAGAGACGTGGTGATTTCGACATGGTCAAGAGCAGCGTTGGAGACGGGTGCTGTTTTCTGCAACCTTCAGTTAACTTTGTTAATGGTGTGTGAGAGCGGCTAAAGCTTTGTGGTGAGGGGAAACCTTGGTCAAAACACAATTCCAATAATAGGACAAAAAGGCATTTTCAATTCTCCTTAAAGCCTACAGTTAATACAATGAGCTCCAAAAAATTAAACGGATGAATAAAAATTTTAATTTGCACACGCGGCCTTCATTGTTTCAGCTCCCAATTCACTTATGTCAATCAGGTAAAGGCACAAATACACACCCAGAAAAATGTACTTATTTTACTGACAGAAATTATGAATAAATACATTACAATTCAAAAGTTCGGAGCCAGTATGATTTCTTTTTTTCTTTTTCAAACTACATTTATACTTTTATTCAGTAGGGTTGCATTACATTGATCATAAGTTACAAAAGATCATTCAAATAAATGCTGTTCTATTGAACTTTTTAACCATAAAAGAATCCTGAAGTTTTTTTTTTATCACGGTTTACACAAAAATATTAACAATATTGTTAATTCGTGGCCACGATATACTTTTTTTTTTTGCCGCATGTCATGTGCGGGGCTCTGTAGTTTTGAACATTGATAATCATAAGAAATGTTTCTTGAGCAGCAAAGCAGCATATTAGAATGATTTCTGAAAGATCATGTGACACTGAAGACTGGAGTAATGATGCTGAAAATTCAGGAAATTACATTTTAAAAAATCAGAACACTTATTTGTAATATTTCACAATTTTACTGTTTTTACTATATTTTTAATCAAATAATGCAGCCTTGGTGAGCACAAGGGACTTCTTTCAATAACATTCAAATAATCTTATAGATTTTTTCATTTTAGAGTACATCTTTTTTTATATATAAAAAAAGTAAATAGGACAACATTAATTGCACTGAGCTAACAATACTGACCTTTGTGAATAAGGCACATTTTATAATGAACCTTATTTGCATAAAAAAGGCATGTTTGAGCTCAAAAGAATGCCAATTACTTCATTTAAATATTTTCCGGCACAGTGTTATTTAAGCTAGTGCCTGGTAATGCTGTATTAGTTAATACCACGTGGTGCTGAATGAATCTGCCCCATAGTCTTTGACAAACATAAAGACATTTGACTCCATTTGTCTGGTACAAAAATATCCAGAGTCAAAGGGTCAGTGCAGTCCTCGTGGAAAAAATACCAAGTAACCTTGCTGTTCATTCCATAACAGTGAGCAGCGATTTTAAGATCACAAAGCATGTTAAATGGGTCAAGACCGTACACAGCTGTGAATATAGTGTTTCTCAGTGAGAAACCAGCATATTTAGTGTGTGTGTGATGGAAGCTTGTACCTTCAAAAGCCCGGGCGGCGTTCACAAGATGTGACCAGTCGAGACCAGAAGAGGGGTCCGGCAGGGGCATCATACCAGTGTCCGCCAGCTTGGCCTTGTCTGCCAGTGAGCTGTCAGAGAACCAGAGCTCATCTGTGGAGACAGCACACAGTTATTTAGAGGACAGTTAGAGTGCATGTTTAGATGGGACCCATAACCTAAATGTGACCCTGGATCACAAAACCAGTCTTATGTTGCACGGGTATATTTGTGTCAATAGCCAACAAAACATTGTATGGGTCAAAATTATAGATTTTTCTTTTATGCCAAAAATCATTAGGATATTAAGTAAAGATCATGTTCCATGAAGATATTTTGTAAATTTCCCACCTTAAATATATAAAACATTTATTTTTGTGAATGGATGCAGCACTATCGCCAATTGAGATGGACAACTTTAAAGGCGATTTTCTCAATATTTCGATTTTTCTGTACCCTCAGATTTTCAAATAGTTGTATCTCGGCCAAATATTGTCCTATCTTAACAAACCATACATCAATGGAAAGATTATGTATTCAGCTTTCAGATGATGTATAAATCTCAATTTAAAAAAAATTACCCATAAGACTGGTTTTGTGGTCCAGGGTCACAAATGCCATCTAAACAGTGATTAAAAATTATGAACACATTTTAATTTAGAGAAATGTGCACAGATGAAGACTAGTCGCAGAGTTGGAATAATCTGCACCACCGAATCATTAACAATAAGTGCAGGAACAATCATTAGGAAAGTAAAAAAAGGTTCCATTTTAATTCCATGATGATTTTAAAGCACTATTCGAACAGAACATGCTCTGACCTTAAGGTGCCTTTAAATAAATTAACTCAAGAGAGACTACAATTACACTTGAACATCCATACACCTCATGGATATAATGATCAGTTCGATTAAAAGGAAACTGAGATGGTCACTGAGGACACAACTGAAGAGCCCTGACCGCGGCGTAAACTACATTAAACATTCATCCGCTGGCAGAGATTTCAACTTGATAGAAAAGCAGTTGCCACTGCTCAACAGTCAAGAGCCAAAGGGCATCTTTACCCACAATTTGATGTACTTATGGAGAAAGAATCAAACGTGGAAACTCACAGAAGCGAAGTAAAATTAGCTCTAGGTGACCTGGAGAGCAAACTCGCTAATTCACACAAAGTCTGCTCATGCAGGCAGACAGACAGGCCTCGCCTGAGAGCGGAGAGGTGAGAGTGATTTGAATAATGAATGAAGTTGGCTGGCTTAGAGTTCTGCTATAATGAGAGAGGAACTGTACGTTTCAGACAGCTGGAGAACAGATCAAGTGTCTGTATGCGAAACACGCCAAAAGGCATTAGGGCTGTTCACACATGGCGTGTTCTTACATTCTATTTGTGCTATTTTACTTGTAGGTCTAGATAAACATGCATTATATGGCCGTCTTCGGCCGTTATGGTGTCTTGCTAATTTTGTGTTGTTTTTTTTAATTTATTTTTTATAAACAAGTGTAGTTAGAACAGTTCTGTTGATTTGGGAATATTATTTGTATTTTTTTTGGTAAAAATATTAGTTTCCAAAATACACATAAATCGTGTTTTTTTTTTAAATGTATTTAAATTGAATTGTAGGATAAGTTTCACTATATCCGGAATACAGCATAAATGTTTTTTGTTTTTTTTTACAAAAAATAAAATTTCCAAAAATGCACATTAAAAGCTTTAAATATATGTACAAAAAAATACAATATTTCCAAAAATGTATGAATTATTTGCTGCTTCCTAAATAAAATTATTTGCTGCTAATCAAACAAAATTTCATTAGCAGCAAATAATTACTATATTTTCGAATTATCTTTATTATTTATAATCTTTAGTTATTATTTTTACAAAAATATAATTTACAAAATGCACATACATTTTTTTTATTCATTTCAGTTTTGAAAATTGAAAAATGTACTGTATAAATGACGATTTCAAATTTTAAACACATGGGATGGAAACAGTGCTTTATTAAGCAATAATTGGGGTCCCCTGGAAACATTTCCGTTGTGGTTTGTGGTATTTGCAGCGCGTTTCTGTATTTGGTTGTGTTGTGAACTTTTGCAGCGCGTTTCTGTATTTGGTTGTGTTGTGAGTATTTGGAGCGCACAAGATCTTTTCTTAATGTGTGGGTGTTTTTCTATTTGCATGTGTTTTCTTCAGTTGCAGCGCGTTGAGCTCTCTCAGCCACCGTACTAAAGTTTTGCGAGCGAACACAAAGTTTCTCGGGGGAACGCAAACATTTTGCGCGCGAACGCAAAGTTTCAAAGAACGCATTGACATATAATATCATATATATAATATCATATCATATAATACCACCACCATGTCCCCTTGGGGGACAAATGTGTACATAGAAGCTTAACTTCACAAGAACGTGCGTTCTGTTCAAATGGATCGCGCTCCAGCTGTTTAACGCATGAACACATCTCGCTTTCATTGAGCAGTCCAGCATAGTTACGCAAAAATTGTGCCATTATAATGATTTTCCTATTACAGCACACTTTTCATCCCGCTAGAATATTACAGAAGACGTATAATAGTATGATTAGCACCAAGTCTCTCTTGCATTAGCAGCAGATTTATAGTATCATTACTTGCTTCATTACTAAGTACAACATTAAAGTCTGCAGAGGATAAAATTACTGTAACAGGAAGGAATGTGGTGAGCTTATAGAGGAGATGGAAAAATCCACTATGAGCCAAAAAAAGCTCATTTATTCCATTATCATCAACCATGTCTTAGTGCTGGCAATCCAAGCGTTTACATTTTATGTACAGCTGGTACTGTGATGCATTCTAGGATGAAGTGGACAGCATATTGCAGTACGTAAATGTAACCGTGGGATTCTCACAACACTGTTAGTATCACTGATATGGTAACAACATTGCTAAATGTGGCGAAAACTCACTTTTGAGCTGAGCGGCAGCATGGTTTAGACTCATGCGAGGTGGTAGGGTGCTGTGGTAGGGCAAGGCGCTGCTGAACAGGATGTCGTTGGGCACGGCCTGGTCCAGCATGGAGCTACGTGAGCTAGCTAAGGACAGCGCCCTCCGGTGGCTGCTGCACAAGCTCTCGTCAGAGAGAGTCCGGTACAGGGAGCGGCGTGGAGACTGACCGACAAGCGGTATCTGAAATAACACAAAAACAGAGATTGAGGAGAAGGAAAGTGATGGATGGGATGTAAATAGAAGACGACGGGTAACAGGAAGACAAAGAGAAAGCAGAGAGAGAGAGAGAGAGAGTGAAAGAGCAAAGCAAAGATATTATTCATCAGAATATGATTATGTGAAAGGCTCTGCAATATTGTTAATAAAACAGCCATGGCAATAAAGCACATATCACTTAATTGAATTGTGGGAGAGAGGTGGGGGGTGGAGAGCAGAAGGAGGGTGAGCTAAGGGAACATGAGACTCAGCTGGGGACCAATCAGCAGTCAGAGTGAGTGACTGCGGGTCTGTGAGTCAGATCTATTAGAGTCATAGCGCTCTCATCAATAATGCAGGCGAGATGGACACGGTCCTCGCGGGGGGTCTACTGGCGGGAGGAGGGGTGCAAGCTGACAATTAGAGACATGAACGTGACAGAGGACTAACAGAGATAGGATGCTTATTATAGTCTTCAGGAATTAGAAAAAAGCATGGTGAATAATGCGCAGTCTGACAAAAACAATCCCACATTTAATGTTTGTGCAGAGTGAGACTAGTTGAAATATTAATTCCTATTTTATTAGAAGAAATAATAATAATAAAACAATATTAGTAATCATCATCATCATCTCCAGTGACTTTAACAACAACAACATCAATAATAATATAAAATAACAATATAATTATTATTATCATCTAAGTACAGTGGAAAAACATTATTATAAATTGTATTATTATTACCATTAAATAACAAAACATTTTCCAGTTCACTTAAATTATGATAATAATATATTTTCCAGTTAACTGAAATAAAAAACAGGAATAATTAATTTTATATTATTATAATATTAACAACAATACCACCACCACCATAATACTAATACTTGATGACCATGATGATGATTATTATTATTCCTAAAAACCAGTTAAGTCAATATTATTATTTGGAAACACTTTACAACAAGATAACTTTAGTTAACATGAGTTAATGCAATAGGTATCATGACTTGTACAGCATTTCTCAAGCTTTTTGCATTTTATAAATATATTAATAAATTCAAGCTGTATAAATTAAGGGTAATGTATAATAAATTAACAAAATACAATGTATAAAATGGATGTTCGTTGTTAGGTCATGATACCTAATGCATTAACATATGTTAAAGAATTGAACTTAATAATTATAAACTGTTACCTATTTATTTTGATATACTATGTGGCTGAATTACTGTACATTTCAAATGAACACTTGTGTATGTACTGTATGCATTGTCTCTTTGCCTCTCTCACTGGGGTTTTGTGAGTCATTATTCTTTGTAAAGCTGCTTTGGAACATTATGTATTGTGAAAAGCGCTATGCAAATGAATCAAAGTAAAGCTTACAGTGAGACGAACACACATGTAGAGAGTGTGGGCATGTGCAGCTTTATAATCCACACCGCTGAGAGCAAAGCAGGTGAGGAGGATGACTGATTGTTGTGACCTCATTTCCTCTAGACGCTTCCATTAGTTCAACCGTTACACAGTCTGCTGACTGGTTAGTTGATTTGCTTGTCAGTGTAACACACACCAGTGAATAATGTGTTTAGCACAAAACATATTCAAAACAATTTCTTAGTTTTTCAGTGTTGTTTTAACATGTCCTAACTACAGCAGCACTTGCTCACTGCATTACTCATCCTCCAGGGCTCAGCTCCACACTCACCTTGCCGCGACCTGCCTGCCCCGGGGGACTGTCGGGTAGAAGCATCCTGAGGAAGGCCTCCTTAGTGAGTGTCTGAAGCTTCTCACCTGCACTATTAACCAACTGCGATGGGTCTCTCAAATAGAGCCCCCTGAGAGAGAGAGACATGGAGACAAAGGGAGAGGAAGGAGAGGAACAAATTAGACAATAAAACAGACATTAGCAGCCGGTTTTGCTGTAGTATCAGTCTAAAGTGAATTGTGAAATGCCTCTGTATGTGGTGCTGTACATTTGGGTATCTCCTTGTAAAGGTGTTACAGACAAAATATTCAAAGGACTACAAGGCTACGGTAGTGACAAAACACAGGATTATGGGCGATTGAGTAAGGAACAGCCTTCACACAGTCATGACATGACTCATCAAAACAGACTCCTGTGATCTGAAAGGAATAGTTCACCCAAAAAAGAAAAATTGTCATCGTTTACTCACATTGTTTCAAACCCATATGATGAATTTTTTTAAACCATCTTGGCCGGGCCCTTTTTAATAAAACAAGTGTGAATGAGGACTAGAGCTGTAAAGCTCCAAAATGACAAAAAAGCACAATGAAAGAATCATAAAAATTGTTCACACGCACTATTTTCCAAGTCTTCTGATTCCATACAATAGCTTTAAGTGAGAAACAGACCAAAATTTAAGTCAATATTCACTGAATATTTTGATATCAGTGATGGCAGAGTAGCTATGAATATTTATTCATGAATAAATTCAGATCTTTTTAATGAATCACTTGTAGTTTACCCAACAGATGAACTGAACAACTCACTGACTAAATTATGTGGTTGCAGCTCACTAATGAGGAAGATTGTTCATATACCTTTGTGGTGCCTTTACATTATTTTTTAAGCTTGAAAGCTCCAGTCCCATTCATTGTAATTGCAAGGAAAAGAACAACTAGCACATTATTAAAAACGTCTCCTTTTGTGTTTTACTGAAGAAAAAGGTCATATGGGTTCGGAGTGACATGAGTTCGGAGGCAGAGTAAATTATGACCATTTTTATTTTGTGCGTGAACTTTCCCTTTAAGGGTGTAGGAAGTGCCATTGTTACAAGACAAGAGGGACAGAAAAACACAGTGAATAATTCAGGGCCAGGTAATGATCCAACTACCTTGATTTCCTCAAAAGTGTCTTTAGAAGTAAAGACAACAAAGCCTCTGACCGACTGAGGCAGCAACAAAGAAGAAAAAAATGATTAAACAGAGTCTTTAATCGATTCAGTGTCCTTTTTGCTTTTAAACCTGATACAACAGAAATATGAATTTCCATCAAATATTGTCTGCATCAGGAAAACGTCAGCATCCCCTAGTGAGATTGTCAATCAAATCCAGCCTCTGCTTTAATAATCAGAGAACATTTACCAGGTCTTCAGTCTTATAATGTGAAGTGGCAGGTGTCAAATAGATTCTGTCTGGATTCTGTGTGATGGAGGTTACATCATATTTCTGTTGACATCGATCATCTCTGAGATGCTGCTAGCCGGAGATGTGTTACTGACCTAAAAGGTTTTCCGAATGTCACTGATATGCAGAGGTACTGGTCAGACACTGACTTAATGCATTTGTTAAACAAAAAAAGCCTGAAGTGATTTAATCTCACTATGAACTCTTCTCTAGCTTCAAAGTTACATAAGATCCATAAAACATTAGGTGCTACTTACCTAAAGTCTCTATCTTGCCTTTGCTCCTCCAGTAAGTGGTCATTTTCTCCTTTCTTCCACCCAGTCAAATACTTCTCGCCTTGTGACTGGCAGCTAAGCGAGTGCTTTTCCCGCCCTCCCATTGAAGTCGCGTCCGTAGGAGAGATGATGTAGATTTTTGAGGGGTCAATGGAGCTGGAGTTCTTCAAACAGCGTTCAGAGGGGCTTCCAGAATGGCGAGAACCACTGGGGGGGGTGGGGGGGGTGGGGGGAATGAAACCAACAGCTGTTTGTATAACTGATTTATCATGAAATAGGGATGCCTGCCTTAGCCAGAACCATTAATTATCAGGTTTTAAAAGGATTCTTATCAAGGCAAGAACATGGGAGGAAGCAAAAATGACTACTGAAACAGCAAAAGAAATGGTACCAAAATACTTTAAAATCTCCAGCACAGCCATTGTTATTTTAGTATCATTTAGTATTTTTACTAAGTCTTTATTAGTTGAATCAGCAAATAATATTTAAATGATAACCACCACTCTTAATGTTACAGGCAAGTTTCACAATTGAAAACCAAAGCTATAAACTTCACAACATAAAAAAAATCCAAAAGACAAACCATCTCACCTGGAAAGAGAGGAGATCTCGCTTAGATCTCCTGTGCTGCCATCTGTGGTGTGACCGGTAGGTGTAACGGGAACGTATCCTTGAGACAAGAACATTTTTGCCCTTCCTTCCTCAGTCTCGCAGTCCTCATGGTATTCCAGAGGCCACGGGAGTCCTGTTTCAACCCTCCCGTCCCTCAAGACCATCCGTGAGGGTCCCACCCCAGTCAGGGGCAGGGAAGGGGGTGGAGGGGGCATGCAGGGTGCTGTATCTATGCCGCTGTCGGTGGACGCCCCCTTTATGTAGGTGAGACCCAGGGACTCTGGATCCATCGGGTCTCCAGAACCGAAATGTTTCTCGTCGCTGCCGCTGGAAGTATTGCTGGAGAGGGTGTTGTTACTGGAGTGGCTGGAGCAATGACTGTGGCAGCTCTTCTCACGGGTCTGGAAGATTAAAGTTGACCAATTATTATAAAAGACTTTTGAATGTTTATGCTTATGCTTATCAAGGCTGCATTTATATGATCAAAATCAGAGTAAAAACAGAAATACACTGTAAAAAGTGTTTTGTCAAGTATTTTACAAGAAAATACTATTTCAGTCTTTCTACTTAAAAATGTAATGTTTAATTCAATGTTACTTGTCATTTATTTGTAATTATTTGTGAAATTTACTAGCAATTTCTGAATGTATTTTTTTTTTAAAGTAAATCCTACCCCAAACGTGTATTATGAAATATTAATACAATTTAAAATAACTATTTTCATTCTAATATGCTAAATTGGTGCTCAAGAAACATTTCTTATTATACAATTAAATCCACACACATACATACACATATTTACCCAATCACACATATATGATGCAACCAATTATATGTGTATATATATAAATATCATATTATTTTACTGTATAATAATAAAACATTTGTTTTATTCCTTTGTTCCTTTTTAAAAATCTATCATTTGTACTTAGGCACTGAATACGAGGCAGGCAAACCATTTCATCGAAATGCAACATTTGTTTACTTCATGGTCACAGTACAATCCAACAAAAATGGATGAAGGAAAACCCCTGGAGAGCTGAAGTGCATTTAGCAGAGCAATAACAGCAACTGACAGAAGAACCAGCTCTACGCGATCACCACCTACTGTAACCAATCTCAAGGAAAATGAATAATTGATTATTCGGTTAAATTGCATCCTCTAAATTTAAGCCCTTTCAAATGAATGGAAAGCAGATGATTTTTAAACTTTAATGCATGGTTTACTTTGGAAGATCTACCATGTTGCATCATTTCCAAATGTCCCTTCTGGCTAAAGCTAATGTGGTCAATACACTATTGAAAAAAGCTGTCAGTTCTGTGAATCAAGTAATGGAGGAATGCAGGGCTTTACATAAGTAATATGAGATAAACATGACCCATGAAGCTACTTCTTGCCGTTAGCATCAACATCGGCTGCAAAAAGCAAGGGTACGGTGACCTTTTCGTGCTTGATAAATTAGATTTATTTGTACATAACCTGATGCACAGGCTCCTGACGTTGGAGCTACCCAGTGCACAACTCAAGTCAGAATGTACAGTGTGGTGTTCTGTAACTGTGCTGGTGTCCAGTTTCTTACGTCAATTCCCACAGGGATTGCATGACTGGATGTGACACTATGAGCCATCTGCCATAGATGTCAACCCCCCTTTCCTCCAAACCAATGACCTCCCCTTCACAACTACCCACCCACACGGAGAAATGTGGTGCATTTGCAATGCTGCCAACTACACGTTCCTGACTAATGAGGTCACTGCACCCATCAGCCACATATAAACACACAAACACTTGCACCGACATTGCACTGCATTCGCGTAGCATACGGTCCTGTTGCTGTACAGTAAAAGCCATTTACTGTATCATAAAGATTTTTATGCTCCAATAACCAGAAGTTCATTTGTAAACTAGGAAACCACTGTCTGGAATGCTACAAATGTAGACTAGCAGAAGGAAACAAGCCAGTGCTATAAAAAAAAAAAAAAACTTGTCCAATCAAATCAGAGACTGGATCTAATGGTTTTATAGTTCAAATGATTGATTACTTACACGAGGAAATTTACCAGGTGAGTCTTTCGCCCCCTGTCTCTGTATACCTCGGTTCAGGATCTTGGTGGATGGGATGTGCCACTTGGCCTCTGGTACACAAGGTGATCCTGGAGATAATGGATGTGGTTACATGACATTGGAGTGCTGTGCATTTAAAACCGATTAGTTGATCAGATCTTTACCAAATGACTAACAGAAAATGTCTCAGGTTATTTAATAGAGATTGTTAAGCTCATAAAACAAGTAAATCAGTCAATTAAAGTAGGTAAATAAGTCACTTGCAACTAATGAAGTTTAATCTGCATTAGCGCTTGAGAAAAACAATGCTTCCATACCGGCAGACCGTGTCCTCTCCAGTTTGTGCTCTCTATCTCCTTCTTTTTCTTCTGGCTGATCGTGAAGTGCAGGTGATTGTGATCTATGGGTTAAGCAGAATATCTTTGTAGTGTAAAGGTCCACTGGCATTATTCATAGACATTAATGATATTTTGTTGTTACTACCCAAGCATGTTGTATCAGCCTGATTAATACATTTCATATGGAGGGTAAATATGGGGGGGCCATATTATAAAAATAAAATGTTCCTTGATCTTTCAAGGCAAAATATATAAAAATGGTGGTCTAAATTTAAGAATTTTCTTTAATGTTCAGAAAAGTGCCTGTGATTTGTCTTTGCAAAGTCCCTGATTATATTTTTTGCAGCACTATTAAGCACAGATTGTGAATCTGTCTAAAATTTGGGACAAAAAAACAACAACCTTACTAACACTTTACGCAGACCTCAAGGGACAAAAAAAAAAAAAAAAGTATGACATGAAACGTTTGTTTAAAGTGAGTGGTTGAGTGGTTTAGCAAGGTGATGTAGAGGTCATTCATTGTTAATAATCCTAGCATTGGTGGGGCAGGGAGGTTTCAAGACCCTCTGGTGTTGTGTGTCTGTCTGTGAAAGAACAGCTGATATTTACAAAGCTGGTCATGAAATATTAGCTCATACTAGACATCCTACTCTAATTCTGTTTGCACCAAATCTCATGGTTAGACTTTTGTGATAACCTCTAAACCTGCTAGGCTCTTTTATTTCCGAGTTACAAGGCTGAGGCGAAAAGAATCTCATTACCCATCATAACCGGCTTTCTGGGCCCACGTGCCGCAGGGACCGGGGTCACTGGAGGTTGATTGGTTACTGGGAGAACTGCAGTAGTGCTGGCCGGGATTTCCAGATGGACTCTGAACCATCTCAAAGTCCTGCAACACCCTGCAATGAGCAAACACAGGGCAGAAGCTCATTAATCAAAACTCTGGTAGCACAAGCAATGAGAGCACTGCAACAAGACTCATTCATATTCTGGACCGGAGGGAGGAAACACTGTCAAAAAAAAGTGGTGGAGCAGATTCTATTCATAGCAGGACCCCGTGTCTCCAGGGCTGGGAACGTCTGTGCATTCCAGAGGGGAAATAAGAGAAACATACTCCAGGAAGAAATGACATGCCATGTGCAACACAGATCCCAGCTGAGGATGGGATGACAGCCTGGGTGAAGAGGCCACAAAGGTGTGTGCATTTCAGACAAGGTGAAGACAAACATGCAACACACAGTCACTCAATTGCTCAAGAAGACACACATTATGAAGGGATCCCAAGTCTACAGCACCGGAAAATCAAGTTCCCAATTAGCTCACCCTGAAAGGCGTCTCCTGAGAAATGCCAAAGCCACATCAGACTTTTTTGCATATTTTTTGCTTTCTTTAATCCACAGGGTGGCATGTATCATCCTTAATAGCCTCTATATGCTCCCTTTCGGGGTTTCCCAGTGGATATGTCAGCAAAGATATGTCTGAATGATCAGACATCACAGTTATGAATCATTGTTCCATAAAGTTCCTGTTGCTGAGCCCAATGAAAACCAGGTGTAGCTGTTTGTTACCTTTGTTGGCACATTCACAGTGGCGACCAACTAATGATTTTTAATATATAATATTTATATGTTGATTTGAAATAAAACAGGATTCAGACATCATTACAGTAATGAGAAAAAGAGAAGTGCACTATTTAGAGAGATAATATAAGATGATTTAATACATTTTCAGTGTGTATTATGAGCCAAAAAATAGTTTGTCCTTGTTCTGACTTCAGGCATGTTTTTGCTTTAGCGGTCCGTGTAAACTAATTTTCAGATCAATCATCATTATATAAAAAATGGGTGGTATCTATTCTGAATATCAACCATGACAGCCTAGAACAGAAAAGGCCTAGAGACTGTATTGACATCTTTTTTTCAAAATGCTGAAGAAATCAATGCATTGAACAATGCACGTGGACATTCACAAAAAAACAGCTGAACGCACATGCTGTATTTGCTGAGATCAATTACACAAACCAAACCAATCCACTCTGCACCTCCATCTCTTCCCAATAGTTTTTCCTCATATTTTCATGAGATTTGGATCGTGATAATATACACTAGTGAAAATACAGGTAAATATTTGAATGAAAGAGCAGCTTACGTGTTTGGAATGACATTATCACATATCTCCTACCTGGATCCATCCTGGTACTTCTTATCGAAAGAAGTGCTGCGTGAGATGGCAGCTTGCGCGTACTGGAACATCTGTTGGCCCGGGGAGGGTTGATCTGGACCCTGAGTGGGTGAAACTCGAGACAGCGGCAGCCCTTGGGGAACGTGAGTCATCCTGTGCCAACCAGGACCGGCACCAAGAGTCTTGTACTCCATGACGGGGACACGATACAGCTCTGAGGCACCTCTGAAAAACACAAATTACCATGGGTTTTACACGTTACAATGTTTATTTTTTTGGACATAGTATCATAGTAATACCACTGTATATTGTATATTCATAAATTCACTAAGGGGGTTGGGTACATTTTTGTAATATATTTGAAAGATGTCTTTTATGCTCATCATTGCTGCATTTATTAAATACAGTAAATACAGCAATATTGTGAAATTCTATTACAATTTAAAATAACTATTTTTCGTTTTAATATATTATAAAATGTAATTTATTCCTGTGATGGCAAAGCTGAATTTTCAGCATCATTACTCCAGTCTTCAGTGTCACATGATCCTTCAGAAATCATTCTAATATGCTGATTTACTGCTCAGGAAACATTTCTTATGATCAATGTTGAAAATAGTCGTGCCGCTTAACATTTTTGTGGAAACCAGGATTCTTTGGTGAATAGAAAGTTCAAAAGAACAGCATTTATTTGAAATATAAATCTTTGGTAGCATTGTAAAATGTCTTTACTGTCACGTGATCAGTTTAATATCCTAGCTGAATAAAAGTATTTATTTCTTTAAAAAAGAAAAAGAAAACGTACCCCAAACGATTGAACTTTATACAGCATGTAAATACCTTAAACCATCCATATGATAATCATTGAGTAAAATAGAATGTCAATTTACCACTATATCCTTTTGCTATATTAGAGGGGCTTATTAGTTCAAATCAGCGCACATCACTCAAAATAACCGCATATTTTATTTTTGATAACTCAGATGACCATATATGTTATTTAGTGACTCATGGTGAACAATAGTAAACTGATTTGTGTTTTCAGGTTGAGTTAGCAATTAGAAATTCCTGCTCCTTTAAACAGGACGATGCAGCACAACATCAAGCTAGCATTATTTGCATCATTACCTGATTTCTAAGATATATAGGACATACATGCTTTGTGATAGCGAGCATAATGTGCGTTTCATGTTCATGGGGCGCCTACATCAGCGAACCCAGTGATTATCTCCACTTAGAAACAACTTGCATTATATCAACAGCACGACATGTACCCGACAACATATTTAATTATAGAAAAGCCAGCAGGGATTAATCACATCCATACTATGGATTAACCTGGTTTTTGGATAGATCACTCTGAGAGGTTGAAATTAGCATTGTGGGGGCAGACTGCTCCTTCCAAAGGAATGAGTATTATCATGGAAGTCGAGTTACAGGTCAGAGCCCCCCAAAAGCGGGAGAACCTCCTTCACGCCTCTGAGCTGACTGGATAACTTCCGGCTGTTGACGTTTACACACATACACACACACACACAGAGAGGGGTCCAAAGGTTTGAGACCACAGTAAAAAATCTGGGATTCAAAAACAAATTAAAGATGAAAGTGACTCCTTTCAACAGATGTAACCAAACACATTCTAAAATTCATGTTCATTTTTTCCAATTCAAATTATCACTCAAATTGTTATTCTAAAATATAATTTGTAATAAAAAAAAAACGTGAATTAAATGAGAAAAATGCAAAATAAAGGCATTTTCACTAATGGTCTCAGGTTTCTGGACCCCACCACTGTAAATAATTGTTAGCTGTGTTTAGAGCCAGGCTATTTCTATGAATCCATTCCAATTTATTAATATAGAGTATTTTTCTAGTCCGTCATTGCATGTGAAATGCAAAATTCAGCATCAAGGGATGATTTTGTGAGAGGAAATTGGCAGAAAATATTAAAAGATAATCACTGCAGGGCTTTTTGGCAAGAGAAAAGACACATCCGCAAATCAGATGACAAATGGTATCAGATAAATGATGTACTGTATTTTGCTGTGATTATCTGTGGCGGGTGTTATTAGAGAGGGAGAAACCAAAAGAACAAACAGAAAATTAACACAAGTCCACCCCACACCAGCGGGATTCATTGATAGTTAATGATGCGTTTCCGATCAAATCCACTCTGTTCCAACCACACACACTGAAATACTTCCGAAACAAGAATCTCTGGTGATCTTCTTGAACGAAGAGCTGGAACAGGCGAGGGCTCTCAAGACAGACTCTCACAACCTCTACAATGAAATACAGTACTTCAAAAAGTACTTCTATGAAGAACAATGCACTCTTAGACTCTCACACACAAATTACTGGAATTGAGAAATGTCTAACAAACAAAGGCTTGCAAATAAAAAAATATGCATGCTCATTAACTATAAAGTAGAGACAGCTCTACAGACTGCAGAACTAAAGTCATTTTTACATCCAATTGAAAATCCAATGACATCCAATCACAATATTACTGCTAATCTCTCTCTGATCTGTAACCAAATACAACCCTGACTTGTCCTGGCATGCTTCTGTTAACTATAGTTCTCTGGAAACGACTTGCCCAAGATACAGCTATTTAGAGCAGTTAAAAGTCAACCAGAAATGCAAGCAATCTTCTATAAATTCGTGTTTACAAAGAGCACAGAGCGCTTGATATCTGTGGCTTTCATGCCTTGCAGGGTGGCGATAAAAGTCAATCCAGTTATTGACAGTCTAGAGGGTCACTTTAATCTCTGCCTTCTGATGTTCTTGGTAAGCCCTCAGCTCTTCTGAAATGAGCAAACAGAACATGAGGCTCATGTTCAACAAAGTTCAACAGGGTTCTGGGTCGCTTTCTATTTCAGGACAGTTTGCTGCAAGTGGTTTCTTTTATGTAAAGGCTCAAAAAAACAACAACAAAAAAACAGACTATAATCATATCATTCACAGATGATCTCAAGAGGATTAATCTTCGCTTTAGGAGATGACCTCTGTTTATCCATGATAAACTGGTGAGGCCCATCTGTCCGAATTAAAGGTTCAGTTTTAAGGTAAATGTGTCCATGACAAAGAAAATGCCAGGTTTATTACATGCTGCATCTTTGAGTAATAAACAACATAATTTAAAGAACATTTTTTACATTTTGATAAGTAAGGAGGTAACAAAAAGCTACCAATGGAAGATGGACGACAAACTGTACCTTCTGGGGGTGCCGTCCTCATGTGGCTGTATGGCCACCACCGTAACAGGTGTGGAGGTCCGCAGATAGTCAATCATCTGCTCGTGAGTTAGAGTCCCAACAGCGACCTTGCAGATCTCCACCAAACGGCATCCAGGGCGAAGTCCTGCCTGCCAGGCGAACCCGAACGGCTCCACGTCGGCTACCACACCCTCAAAGTTGACATGGAAGCCCAGCTGTCCCAGGGCATTTCTGCGCAGGGTCATCTCTAGCGTCTCACAACCCCTGGTGACCATCTGCGGAGAAGACAGAGCAGAAATAATGACTTTAACCATCTGAAACAAGGCTTTTTGTCACCTCAGCGACTTTTAAAGATAAAATCTGTGCTGTGATGATGGGCAGAAGGTCCTGCACAGGTAAGCATGCAGATGGGTTGGCAGGTATGCAGAGAAATAGATGATGACTGAAGCCAGGTCTCTGAAGGATGAAATTAACCAATGGCAAACCAACATGGGAGAGCACAACATGCTGATTGTCTCATGAATAACACATTCCTACAACCCGAGCTGAGAATCTGACACCTAAAACAAACGTATGTGTGATATAGCAGCTTAAACTTTTTGTATGCACTTTATCCAAAAACACACAGTTTTAAGCAAACCGTTTTAAGCTGATCTTACTCAGACTCTGCAAAGCTACTTAGAGCCCAAAGGCATCTTTATAAGCACCCACAAAAACAACAAAAGCACTTTGATGAGATTGAGGTGCTTAAAAAAAATACTGTATAAGCTTTCCTTTTTTAAGTTAGAAAGGATGGTCACACTTTAGATTAGGGGCCAATTCTCACTATTAACTCACTATTAACTATGACTTTGGCCTCAAACTCCTAATTACTGCTTGTTAAGAGTTAGTAAGGTAGTTGTTATGTTTAGGTATTGGGTAGGATTAAGAAATGTAGGATATGGTCATGCAGAATAAGGCATTAATATGTGGTTTATAAGTACTAATAAACAGCCAATATCCTAGTAATATGTATGCTAATAATCAACTAGTTAATAGTGAGGATTGGACCCTAAACTAAAGCGTTACTGAAAGGGTTTATTTAGACGCAGCTTGGCTTTTACTATATTAAACCCTATTATCTGCTAAAAAATATACCCCCCCCCCCCCCA
This sequence comes from Squalius cephalus, assembly GCF_949319135.1. Taxonomy (NCBI): domain Eukaryota; kingdom Metazoa; phylum Chordata; class Actinopteri; order Cypriniformes; family Leuciscidae; genus Squalius; species Squalius cephalus. The sequence continues at coordinate 25,374,735 of NC_137143.1, read as the reverse complement.
CCCAACACCTAGATTTAAATTGAAATGCTTAAAACATACAATATAATCATAAATTGTAATACTAAAGGGACAGTTCACTCAAAAGTGTAAACCCTTATGTTGTTCTTATCCTGTATTCACTTACTTTCTTCTGCACAAGAGAAAAGGATGTACTTAATCAATGCAAGCCAATGGGGTACAAAAAAAAAGTCACTGACTTTTATTTTATGGACCAAAACAAATAAACTACAATACTTTTTAAAATACTTATTTTGTGTTCCACATAAGAAAAGTCAGCCAATACAGGTTTGGAATGACACGAGGGTGAGTAAATGATGACTGAATTTTAATTTAGTGCTGATGGTCTGCTGCACAAATGCTATGATGATGACAGCAAACCACCCAATGTAAAAAACACATTTAAGAGCTTGTGAACAGTTAAAGCACAGTATTTTACAAGCTGTCAAATCTCACAAAGAGAAGGGACCACACATGCTGCCTGGGTCGATCACCATAAACAGCATGTATACCCATTTAAGCCTCCAGTGCACTGTAGCCTGCAGTTCTGGCCCAACTGAGCATGAATGGGTGGCAATAAAGCAAGAAGTGGAACTAATATTGTTTTATTAAGGTGTGTGTTGATGTATGTACTTATCCAAAAGTGAATAAAATGGTTCTGGTAAGCTTAAGGTAAACTAAGGTACTGTAATCTGCTCTAACATTGTCTTTCTACCTTTATAATGCTAATCCATTGACCCTTGGCCCCTGATTGCGAGAGAAACTTGATCCTGTAGACCTACACTGCTCGCTTATTCACAGTAAAAGGCAAGCTTGGTCTGAGTTTCAGCTTAGATTAAACTTGATCTTTCCTCTTGGATTTGCTACTCATACCTCTAATCGCTGTACGACCTCTCGAACTTCCTCTGGGCATCCATCCTGCACGGAAAAAACCACACAGTCGCCACGCTCGTAAAAGAGCTTCACCCTGCCAACCGTGGAGGACGAGCTCCAACCAATCACGTCCTTGCAGTAACAGTTGAAAACCACTTCCCGGGTTGCTTCCTCAATGAGCACCACAAACTCGCGGGAGATGGACAGCAAACAACCGATATCGGTGGACTGGCAGCTGTCCCGGGCAACCACCGACCACGTGATGGCTCCCGTACTGTACAGATGAGCATTGTTCCTTGGGCGGCTGCGTTCCTTCCTTTTGGCGCCTAGGGTGATGAAGCTGAATTTTGCACCTGATGCGTCCACAGGCGTTGCACCGGTGAAGTTTAACACTAGGTCTTTAAGGTATTCTTGGCGGGTGCGCGTCGCCATGGCGCGGAACTTCTCAGACTTGTGGGCTGCGTTTTCGCTGTTGATCACCTTGGCTAGCAGGAAGTCCCGGAAAACGGCAGACTTTGGGAACATCACTCCCTTGGGTATGGGAGGTCCAAACGGAGGCACATCTTTGGATCTGGCAACCGCAACACTAGAAATATGATGAAATGAGTTTAGTCACTTCAAATAAATGCTGTTCTAAGCATTAAAGAATCCAAAAAATTGGATCACAAGAGACTTCTTTCAAAACATAAAAGAACCTTGCGACCCCAAACTTTTGAACAATATCTAATAATATAATATACAATATAATATTATTTTATATATATATATAAATCTTTTATATGTAATATTAAGCTAGGATAGGAGATATTATTTCCACATTCAACATTAACATTAATATACAAAGGCAGGAGGCACATGGCTCCTGTGAGAAAAAATGCGTTGAGAGGTTTTTCCGTTTGACTTCAACATTGACATCAATTCTGAAATCAAGTCTCTCACAGATCTGCTCAGAAGATGAGACAGGCAATTTTGCTTTGAGACAGGTTCCAGCCTCCTTCAGCTCTCTGCAATGTTACGCTGAACAAGCTTAAGAGGTACACACTGAGTAAATAAGACTGGAAATTGAATTCCCTTCGATCTTATCCTTTAATCCTCCCTATCGTTCTGAGAGGTCAAATCTGACTGTCACCAAGCTGTTTGGAAAGCATCTTCATTTGCCTCCACCCCCTTTTCCACTAAGATGAAATCTCTAATTTACAAAATTGGATTTATTCAGGATGGGTTAGGCATGACTTTAAAAACAGTATTTAGTTCAGCAAAGACACATGTATAAGCCAAACCACCATCCTAATTGGAAAAGACAAGCATGCATTGAACAGGCTAGGATGAAAATGACAATTAATTGACATTTTACGTCTTACCTGTAACACACATGCTCTGTACAAGGATTGTGGACTTTGACTATGATGAAGACATGTTGAAAGTGAGAGCGTATGTTTTGGGGTGTGAATGGAAAAGCTCCTGGTTCCTGGAAAATTATGGTAACGATGTCATTTCCAATGTGCCTCTTCCTCAGTAGCTGAATAGGGGAACAGATAATAAGAAGAAAGTCAACACACAGTGCACATTTAAAAAAAGAAACCAATTACAAAAGCAAAAATAAACTTCAAAAATGAATTTTCATTCAATAAAATGAAATAAACAAAACGCATCAAGCTCTGGGACATTGTACTTGACGAAACATAATTGTAACATGTACTGCATACTGGACAAATAACTGTTTGTAAGAAAGCTTAGGTAACGTGTAAATATAAAGGTTTAGCTGTAGTCTACTGTAGATCCCTTGGACTAATCTCCTTGTCAGCAGAGAGAGAGAGAGAGAGAGAGAGAGAGAGAGAGAGAGAGAGAGAGAGAGAGAGAGAGAGAGAGAGAGAGAGAGAGAGAGAAAGAAAGAGAGAGAGAGAGAGAGAGAGAGAGAGAGAGAGAGAGAGAGAGAGAGAGAGAGAGAGAGAGAGAGGATCAGAGGTGTACTGAACTAAAACTCAAAGCTGTGGAGATCTTCACCAGCTTATTTTCTAAGATTATCCCTATTGGACCATGATCCTATGGACAGAAAACCACAAATCCCACAAATCAGACAAATAAAGACACTTTCAAGGGCTCCTTTACTTCTCTTTCTAATCATTCTGTAAAAACAGCTTTCTTTTAAAAAGCACAAATCACAATTTCATTATCCGACTGAGCTCAGTCTAGCCATGGGGATTTCAGGAAATCATTGACGGAAAGCTGTTATGGTGGTAAATTAATCGACGACTCTATTAGGATTGTTCCGCCCATTAAAAAGTACAGCGGATGAAGGAAATAAATCTTTTAAAATTTGTTCCACCAAATAAATGCATCAAAAAATGACATTCTTAATAATCATCCTTGATATGTTTTGCTCCTCACTGTGCAACTGAAAAAGCTTTTTTTTTCTTTTTTTTTTTTGAGATGGGGCATTCAGACGGTTGCCATGACAACGTGGCCTGCCCGCTGAAGTGTTTACAATTAGCAGGATGCAGGACAATTGGTCTGGGCTCTGTGAGGTCTGTAGATGCACAGATCACAGATCAAGACCAGGCACTTGAAGAGAGAGCTGACGAGAGCTGAAAGAGTTTTGTGTAGACAGGACTGAGTAAGTGATCAGACCTGAATCTCATTTGACCAGGTGCTTATTCAAGTGTGCATAAATCAGCAGGAAGGCTGCTCTATCTTGGACTATCTGCTTTTTTGTTTGTAATAATAAAATAATAATGGGACCAAAGCACATATGATAAATATCTACATTTTATATGAAAATGTTGTGATAATTTACTACCATTTAAAAGTAAAAAGTAGTTTATTCCTGTGATGGTAAAGCTGAATACTCAGCATCATTACTTCAGTCTTCACTGACAAATGATCCTTCAGAAATCATTCTAATATGCTGATTTGCTGCTCAGGAAACATTTCTTATTATCAATGTTGAAAACAATAGTGCTGCTTAATATTTTTGAGGTCATGCGATAGCTGAAAGTCCGACTCACTTGTTGCCTGTTGTTGGGCGTGTAGGGCAGCATTGTAGAGACGTGAAACATCAGCTCAAAGTCTTTATAAGTGGTGTAGAGAGAGTGAGTGCCAGTGGAGTCCGCTGCAGAGAACGTGATTATATCACACATATGAGTATAAAAGCAGTAAATTAAAAAAGACACATACACTCATGATGAAATACGGAATTAGTCTCTTGCAGTTCAATATTAATTTGCAAATGGCTCATCTGCACAGACTAAGAGATTATGAGAAACTGTCCAATGCCCTATTTGCACTGCCTGAGAACAAATATGGTATATTGTTCAAAACCCATTTCAGAAATGAACCCGAAGCTGCCAAGCAGCTTGTCAAAGATTCACAGCAGTGAACGCGAATCAAACATTCAAACATTTTGAAGATATCATCATGAGAAGAGCACTCACTTTTGTTGTCCAGCTGTGCCCTGTACTTGCTGAACCCCTTCAGTCGGACTCTCTGACCAAGTAAATCCAGGAACTCATCCAGTGCGGGACTACCACTCTCGTTATTGTACATCTCCTCCTCTGTGCTCTGCCCGGCCTGGCAGTACAGGATGCCCACTTTGTGCTGGTAACTCAGCTACAAGTTTCAAAGAGTAAAAACACAATCAGTTTCAATCATCGTAATGACATTCGACAAGTTTTTCTGTACTCCCTTCAAGTTTGAGCCAGCTGTTACATCCTTCCCTCAACCCTAATTACATCTATTACATGGCTCTCTGAAATACTGGCCAATCACTGCATTCTGTGGTCATTTTTAAAACATTTTTTTTTATAAATGAACATTACACTGTACAGTACATTTTACTCGTTCTGGGACACTGATCTTCTAGACTGTAGTCCTTTCATGTATTACATCATTCTGTGGTCTCTTTATTTACATATAATAAAATAATTCAAACTCAAACTGTTTAATAAAAAAAACCTCTGCTTGGCGTCAGGGTCTTGATCATCCTTTCTGCGTTTATTCTGCAATAATGACTGTATATTAACCCTTTACCAGTGTTATTTTAGTATTATTTATCAACCATTATAGTACTTATTAATATTTTGAATTAGCTTTAATTTTATGTTTTCCTTTTAATTTTAGTTTAGGTTGTAGTAATTTAGTTATGTGCTTTCGTCATTTATACATTTATATATTATATATTTCTGTTTAGCTTTAGTTTATTTTTATTTCAGTTTTAATTTGAATAATGTTAGCACTTCAACTTCCACTTATTTTATTTCAATTAGTTGCCAAGATTTTATTTCTGCTTTATTTCAATTAATGAAAAATATATTTCAGTTAAAAATAACAACACTGTCCCTCACATATTACATGGCAGGATTTATTACATAACAGAAACAATTTCGAAGCACTTCTAAAATAAAATAAAAAATAACGACCTCACAAGAGAGCACAGTAAAAATAAAAAAAATAAAAGGATATATTTATCCAATCTTCAACTTAGTCTACAGGAAACCATTTAAAGCACTTTTAAAGCACATTATGTTCTGGTGATATAAACTGTCTACCACAAGTGGTGATATAGTCATGATAAGTGCCATCAATCTATGCAAAAGCCTGACACATAATGACATGCAGACTGGCCTCAGATGCCACTTTTGCATAATGTATGAGAGACACATACCAGACAGAAACTAAAGGAAGAGGCAATGGAAACAGATGTTGGGCTTCAGACAGCCAAACAAGCATTTATTTGGACAATTATTAAAAGATAAAAGTAAAAATATGATACTTAACAAAAATAATAGGAAATGCTGAATGGGGGACAATATGAAGAAAGCTGGTTTACAATGACATAGGAATTTTTAAGAAGTCTACGATAATTGTCTGAAATCACACATAATTCCCACCCCATACCAATTTTTTAAAAATGGTAAAAGCAATTTTAGTGCTATTCTTACAATTGCTTTGGCTTTTGTGCCATAAAAATGCCACCAACAGTCTAGTCTAGAGGGGAATAGCAAAACCCCCCCAAAAAGCCATTATCAGAGAGGGGGTAGAATTGGGAGAGAGCATGGAGGTGCGATGAAAAAAAAATGGACCAAAGACTTGGATTCAAGAAAGCATAAGACAAGCTATGATTTTCTTTCATTTTCACCCTAAGTGTTGCTGGTCACAGTTGGTAGCATCTCAGATGGGTCAAGTGGCCCGTTATGTGTGGCTAGGTGGTTGCCATGGTGATGTTTTCTGTGGTTTTGCTGAATAATTTGCCTTGAAAACTAGTTGCCTCCTGTCTGAATGCTGGAAGGGTGGACAATAGTTGAATTATCATTTTACAATGAGATAAGGTATTCGTTGAACTTGATTGATTTGAGATGACTAAATACCATTTGAAATAATTACCATCATTACTTTGACAACTAACTGCACTCAATGCATTCATTGTTCTGAATCTACAGGGTTACTGTTCAGGTTTTCCACTCTGGCCGTCGTGTGGCTGCAATATCGATCAAGACTTTAACTGCTTCTCAGATTCCATTCAGTCAATTTACTGACAAAACTGCTCATCTCTCTGTTCCACTCTCAGTCTAAGAAGTCCCAGTCTGTCAATAAGTAATTGGATCTTTGTTTTTAGAAAAGGTTCCTTTAGTAAAACACTGTCTTATCCTGACACACCTGCAATTTGAACCCTCAAACGGAAATGTTGTAAGGCCATCAGCAGCACCTGATAGGCGCCTTGCCCACAGGAACTACTTTACAAGCTCAATCTTGCTTAAGTTATCAAATGAACAACAGCTTTTAAGGATGTCACATCATCAGCAGAGGTTTAAAACATCTGTTTCTGGTTTTATCAGTATGCATTAAAACTAAGCGAATGGGACATATGAAGGACATAACTGATGGTTTCTTAAACCCCCACTTGATTATGTCTTAGTAATTACAGGCCTTGCAGACATGTACGGTTCACAACATTGTACATTGTTTGCAATGAATCATCACGGAGAATGAAGGTTTCTTCCCTCCTGTCACTTTGTGTTAGCCAAACTGTCTCTTACTGTCCAAACGGTGGTATGATTATTTTACAGCCTGTCTGTATTGTGGGAAATGCTTATTGTTGCACTTACAAAAGAAGCAAATATTTGGGTAGTTAACAAAAAAGTTAATGGAAGTATTATATTTAACATCAACATTTTTAATTAAAATTGTCATATCTGCATAAGGGAAACAGTATACCTTAGGTCCTGTAACTGCTACAGTTCTTTTACAAAATTAAATTAGATTAATTAATAAACTGTCGACATTTTTTTCTATTTTTATTTTAAAATGGTCATATGGCATAACAAACACAAAACATGAATAAATTAAGAAAGAAATATTCTATGCAGTCTCTCTTTTAATATGAGCATCATAAAATAATAGTTAATAATAGTAGTTAATAATAGTTCTGGTCTTGTATGCTGACTGGACAATACAGCAGGTTTCATACACATTTCTTCCAATAAATTTCCATGACTTCTCCATGACTTTTGAGGCAAATATTCATGACCTAACGTTCCATGAAACGTCTGTGTATATATGTAAAATAAAAATAAAAATCCATGTTCAATTTTCAAATCACAGCATATCTTAACTAATTAATTACAAGCTATGTGGTTTAATACTAAATAAACATTTAAATAACGCTGACACACAAGACAGACGATTAGATAAAATACGGTGTCTGACCCTCCCAGAACTCCACTTTCTAATTTATGTTTTTTTTTTTTCATCTGTTTATTTATGTGTTTCTTTTCATGTTTTTTTAGTTTATGTGGCCGTTTTAGATTATGACTCTAGGTGCGTTCACACCATGACATAATTACTGCAATTACATGATTTAAACTTGTAAAAAGCATTGTCCTCGTAGTGCTCGTAATTACATGCTATGTTAGCTCAAGGACGTTCTTCTAGCATGATAACTAATAAATAAATTAATATGGTATTTATGGTATTTAAAAAGGTCAAATCTAATAAATTATCTACACACTTTCTATGTGTAAAACTATCTGTAGACATTTTAGTACTGTACTTACCCCCTGCTGATCTAGCTTGAGCAGTTGTTCTGGGACTTTAGGTGAGCTGGTGGCCAGTCTGAGGCACTGAATGTTGACCTCGGGAACTACGTACTCCAGCACCTCTTTAAGAGGGAGACCACGGGTCGTCCCATGCTTTACCGTGGAGGGAACTGCATCCTCCATGATTGAGCCTCTCAAAGTGGTGAGCTGGAGATGGACAGAGTGAAGAGAGAAGTTTATATTCATAGAAAAGAAGGAAATAGTTCATATTGTTGGCGGAACTGAGCAAATGTATCCATTAAATGAAATACACGGCACGCTCGAATCCTATTACTGAACAGATGGATAAACCATTCTAGTCTCTCAAATGGCAAAGCACTCTTTAAGAGTGCCTCGTCTATGATGCTGAATCCAGCGACATGCCCTGCCAACCTTTTCGATGAATAATTGAGTTCAGCTAACTGTGGCGAATGCTGAAGTAATGCTTGGGCTTTTAGCAAGAGGGCCATTGTACGCTCAACCGCCAATTCAGCAAACTATCCAGTCACCCTTAGGAAAACCCCTGGCAGGCCTCATATGAAAGATCTCTTGCCATTTGAAAGCCTTACTGGTTGGGACTGTTATAGCATCAGTGGTGAGACTCATGTAGTACAGTGAGGTAATTTATATCACCATACATGGAAAAATCAATTGTACAACACAGACATCATCCATCTTGAGCTGATTTCCAAAACAATCAATGCTTTTATTGAGGTAGCTCGGATTTGTATTCAGAGGAGATGATGATGTAAAAGCATTGGGAAATGTACTTAATGGGAAGGTGGAAATCAATTATAAATGAATGAGAATTTAAAAACATGCAGTAAATATTCTCAGCTTATTTAAGATTTTATTGCTCTTATGTAAAACTATTTGAATGAATTAAAAAAATATAAACAATAATAATATTACGTTTGGACATGCCTTTCCCTTAACTTAAACCCCTGAACTCGACTGGCTCAAAGAACATTGGATCTACAGAGGTCTGTTAAATGATGTGGTAAAACGGTGTTTAATAGGTGCCGTCCTACCTCGCTGGTCCTGAAGATGACCCTATAATTATACTGTGGGCCCTCCTTCCCCTCCTCCAGCTTTTCTCTCCGAATGCTAACTGCCACCGGACCCAAGTTCTCATCAACACCAAAGTAGTTCTGGTGCTCTTTCAAGAAAAGAGAATAAGAAGGGGTCGACATTATACAGTGAGAGATACACAGTTATTTTGGTTACTAAGTGAGATCATCAATCACTATAGAGCACTATTGTGTAGACCCATGAATTCAAGGTCTAGTTTGTAAAAACATACCTTTATTGAAGAAGAATTTGTGATAGTAGTAAGCACCCATGTCAATGTGCTCAATGATGTAGCGTTTGATGCAATCCCGTGGAACAGCATAATTTTCACGAGAGGCATAATTCTCACGGGACATTTCCAAGACAGAAACCCCCGCGTTGGTGCAGTGTGAACTTAAAGTAGACTCAATAGTATAATTGTCCCCCACATTGTTGTGGGATCCACTGTTTGGTTTGGTGGCACTCAGTTTCCTTTCCCCTTCACCACCAATCTCGTTACGGAAGTATGGGCAGGTCAGCACCAAACCATTGCTCTTCCCATCCCCTTCGTCAGGATCGGTGCAAGCTTTTTGCCCAAGTTCCTCACAACTGTCCAAAGGGGACTCACAAATAGGTAAGGGGTCAGGACCGTCCATTCCCCCACCAATTTGGTGTTGGGACGCTGCAGAAGCCCCCGTGGTAATATTCTTCCGACGTGCTAAGTTTGCACGATTAGTAACCGCCTCGCTAATATTAAAAAGCACACTCTGGACATCATAGTGGGCGAAGCATCTCTGGAAACTCAATGGACGACCATGTCTGCTGCAATCGTCGTGTTCGCCAAGTTGCCGCTGCTCGCTTTTCATGGTCTTCAGCCTGCGGAAAATGGATGTCTCGCCCTTTTCAGATTTCTGCCGCTGTAGGAAGGACTTCTCCCTTTCCCGACTGTAGAAGAGCGAACTATCCACATAATCCGAGTAGTTCGGAATGCAGAGAATGTCCCCCCGTGCAATCTGCGCAGCAGTCTGGAGACTTGGAGAAACGGCGTTCTCCGGAAACCGACGAAACTCCGGAAAGCCATGTGGAGGTGGTGCGCTCGGTTGCTCTGAGTGTTCAGGCTGGAAACCCTTCAGATTGCCAAAAAACCCTTCATTGGGCAAACCCTGGCGATTGATGGAGGACGTGCTTCCATATTCTCTGTGCAAAGTGGCACCTGTGTTGGGGTTGATTGTTGTCTGATCCATGTCTTCCGCCCCTATATCACTGATGGTGACGTCACTGTTGCTCCTCTTCTGGAGAGCGTGTTGAACTTTACCAGGAGAGTGGTTCAGAAGGTTACCAAGACCATATTTTGTCTCCAGAAAGCTGGGATTGGGAGGAGAACCCGGGCTTTGTTTGACCACATCTTCTGCCAATTGACTGGGTTGTCCATTCTGGAAGGACGTCATTAGGCTCTCATACCTGGGTGGTGGACCATGGCCATCCTTCTTCTGTGGCCAATCTGACACTCTGGCGCGTATGCCCATCTTGGGCACTGCTGGTGTTCCTTGTGTATTTGGGCCAGGAGGTCCCATATTCCCATTCAAGGCTTGAAGCTTTTTGGCAAAAAGATCATCAGTCTGCATCTCTGAGGTGAGGCGCTTCTCAAGCTTCTACGGCCTCGTCTGCTGTATCTCTGGTCCTAAAGTTAGGGATATTCATACCTGACGTTAAATTGTCCAGAACAGAAATTCCAACTCCAGCATTTTATGCAATAGCGAAGGAGCTTGACGGCGCTGGGAGAAGTCTGTGAATGATGACTGACCCACGTCAGGGTGTTCAGACCTATTGGTCTGTAATCCATAGGAGGAGAATGAGTCTCTTTATCTCAGTTTCACTGTCAAGGACAACTGCTCACTCCACGGGAGGGCAAGCAGAAGATACGGTCATTTCACAGGCATGTAAGCTTAACAAAGCCAGGTGGGATCTCTCTGATGCTCTGGAAAGGAACGAGAGAGAGAGAGAGAGAGAGAGAGATCATTAGAGAATCCATTTGGGAGGAAGAGATACCAATGTGACCTTGAAAGAATGCAAAGCACTCAAAATCCTCAAATGAACAAAGCATCAGCAAAAAGGCCAATTAATTTAATAAGGGTTTGAATGTCTATTCAGAAAGCACATTTCTTTTTCACCTGAATGCATGCCATTCATATAACAAATGTACCACTTTTTGACCTTAGAGACTAATTAGAGATAAACATCTAAATAAAAAAGCATTACTGATCTATGCACGCTACTACCTGTGATAAATTGCAGAACAGATTCAAACCACTTTCTCTGCAGCATTAAGTCATAATGATATTCAACGTTATTATTTCAAGAGGTGTTAACAAAACTTTTGGGGAAAAATAACACATTTTTTGATTCATTTACCAATTTTGCATTTGAAAGTACTTGACAGATGGCCATCTTTTTATGTCCTTTTTCACAAATACAAAACAAAATGCAAGCTGGTGTATTCAGAATTAATTACCTAAAAATGTACAATGAAAATTACAAATTATTAAAATTATTTATCAATATGTTATCCTCTACCATAAATTATTTTTCAAATTCATTTTCAAATCAAAGATCTCCCATTGATTTCAGTGGTTCTTAAATGGAAAAGAAACTACGGTAATTGTAGGCTAATTAATAAAATGCAATTAATCATAAATCATACTTTGCTAGGACTGAAAAATAAATGTGAACTTTTGAAAGAGGAGAAAACACTCTTACATCTCTTGTTGTTGACATTAAAGGTCGTACAACTCTATCCAGAAATTAAATTAAACTTCGTCACTTAAATCTGTCAATTGCACTTAGCTTAAGAACTTCATGTTAATTTCAATACATTTTAATATTTTATTTTAAGAACATTTCCGTTTGATTTTAATATTATGTTGGGTCATCACTTGATATCCAATGTATAATCTGGGCCTTGCAGCCCCCAAAAAAAAAAAACGTTGAGAATTACTGGCTTAGTGCAGTGAACTGGCTGAGACTGCCTTTCAGTGAAAGAGCTTTCCAATATCATATCATCCAAAAATAAAGTACTAGTGAGAGCGGAAGGGAGTATAAAATTACATTTACTGACAGACGCCACCACGGACATGCTGTGAAATTCGCCAACCTAAAAATAATCCTTCGAAAGGCAAGCTGATTAAACTACCGTTTATTAATAATGTGTTTTGGAAGCACAGTCCTGTCTGTCTCTTACATAGAAACTGACCCCAATACTTTTAACCCTCCCTTTGAAATAAATACATCTTTGTGTCAGCGTCGACACCAGCTGTGAACCACATTGACGTTTTTGTTTTTTTCAAACGGCATCCGTCTAGAGTCTGGAAATTCATTGGACTCAAGAGCTGTGATTTAATGTCAACATGAAAACAAAATTGACTTTATATACTTTATACATGTGTTCTATTGTGCACAAGTCATGGGTGCATGTTATTCCAAAGAAAACAATTGTTTTATAAATCTTTAATCATAACATAATAGCCTGCTCCTCCTCTGAAATGACTTTCCTTTTCAGTTGACGTCTAGCAAAGGGGGAAATTTTTGTTAAACATTCATCAAAAGATACGCAATTGACATTTAGACAAAGGCACAAAGCGACACATGTTCATCCCCAGAGGAGATGCAGGGGTATTATTGCTTTTAAAATGTGGGTGTAATCAAACATTTAAAATGCAAAAGTTCCATGATCAGAAACATTCCCAGCAGCACTGAACTCCGGGTTAAATTGAACGTGGCGTGAACAGAGAGAGCTGGTCAGGCTAAACTTAGCATTGGGCTTCAAGAAAAAAATTAAATAAATGTGCACAAATGACAAGCTGTTTCATTATTAAAGAATGCTGTTAAATATTAAAAGGAGGAAAAAGCAACCTGTAAGGAGGCTCTCTTTCACAAAACAACAAAAAGTCTTGATAACCTGGCAAACGATAGGGTGAATCTCACGAAAACTGCCAAGAATGGTCTAGAATTATTTTTCCACCCAAAAAACCAAAGTAATAAATAAGAAATTATATTTTGCAAAAAATTTTAAACGCATAAAGACAATTTTTAGTAGCATTTCAGAGAACAAGATTTTTTTGCATAGTGACAACATAACTGACATACCGTCAGTTCTCATTATAATGCAGAAAAAAAAATACCATTGTCACTGCTGTGATGTGAAAAAAAGTATTATTTTAGTTTTAAAGAACATTTGTAAAATTCAACTTTAAAGGGGACATATCATGCTAAATCCACTTTTTTAGCCCTTAAATGCATTTTGTTGTATATTTGGAGTGTTTAGAAGTACAGAAAAGTTGAAATTATTCTCTTCAGGTGCTTCGTTGATATCTTTATATTCTGTTTTGGCCTTATTTTTCAACCTGTTCCGATTTTTCTGTTATCTATGACGTTTTGTGAACTATTACGTCACAGTATTTGCAGCGGAACTGCCAAATAAGGACATTGACTTCCAGCCCAACACTTCGAGCAATCCGCCATTTTTATTTCTCGCTGCAATTTTGTAGTCCAAGCTAAAAGATGCAGAAGTTACGAGAGGGTAAGTTAAAATGTTCGGCTGTTGGATGTAGTAACCCACACGCTTCATTACACCGTCTAATGTAGATGAACTGGTGACAGGGCGCATGTTTAACTGAAAGAACGAGCAGAGAGAGAGACCCGGTCGCGCGCACGCACTCTCTCTCTCTTCGGAGCCAGGCGAAAGTGTAAACAAGACACCGTCTCCAAACTAGACGCTGTCTTGCTCTCTCTTCCTCACACATATTAATCAAAATAAATCGACACAGTGGTAAAAGGTCGGAAGACCAAAGTTTCATGTGTAAATACAGTAACACATCATTGCGATACATCCATATGAAGACGTTGTTCTGCAGGTTCGTCGTCTTCATTTTCATCTCGCTCCGGCTCCGACTCTGGCTCGAACATGTAAGGCTGGCTGGACAAGTCTTCCGTTGTTGACATTTTGTTAATAACGTGTGAATAAAAAGTTTCTGTGCCGCTAGATAATCGTATCTCTGCTATCAAACTACAAAAATGGCCGAACGGGGTGGAGTTGAACCGAGTGTCACCTGGAGAGGGGGCGGGGTATGAAGTGTCTCAATTGTATTTAAAGAGACCGCACCAAAACGAGTTGCTCTCAGACGCACATCAGAAAAGGGGTAGAAAAGGGGCCTGTGGAGCTATAATAATGAGGAATTCAGACCCAAGCATTGCAGTTCCGCTTTATATAGACTACAAATGTATGATTTATATGTAAAAAGGAACGATTTAAAAGCATGATATGTCTCCTTTAAATATCATGATATTATTTGTTATTATCTAATAGTAATAATATAATAATAATAATAAAACAAATACATAACTGAAATGAGAATTTTTCCTACGTTACAAAATTTGGGAGGAAAATATGATTAATTTTGATTAATAATAGTCAAGAAAATAATGTCATTTTAAATGGTCCTAAAACTGGCCTAGTTTCCACTATGCAAATCAAAATACAATCTTATTTAGATTTTGGGGTAAAATATGATCAGGATGTTTCTTCCTAAGGTTCACAAAAAAACTAATGTTTAGTACTTCAGGAGTGTGATCATCTAATATCTACACCACCACCTTATAGCTGTGTTCAGAAACACGTAAGTCTAGTATGTCTAAACTCACATCTTAATCATTGAAAGAACATCAAAAGTAACTCAAATTAATTATTCATTTCTGACTGTCAATCCTCAGTGATTTTAAAAATTCATATGTCAGAAGGAGGTCTGTTTGTCCTCCTAGACATCCCTGGGATACAACAAATATCTGTTTTGGGACCATTTACGTTAAAAAGAATGGAAAAATGTGTTCACTGTCTTTAGAGGCATCACCACATTTGATCCCAATAAATCAGCCTTATCCAAAACAAGAAAAGAAAGAGATATAGCACATCAAGCACAATAGCAAAGGCTTGATAGGACAACAAATTGCACATCTGAAAGGCTCCCTCCCACCGCCTCCCGCTGGGCTTCAGAGTCAGGCAAATGGCCAATCCTGTCCTCTCCGACGCCCTCCGTCCAGCTGCAGGCCCTGTACAGGTCATTGATTACCATTATGAGCCAGTCCCCTGCTTTCAAACGCTTGCTCACATGCACCGTGCCGCCCAAACAACAGAGCTCATCATCACTATCATCGCCCACCGCAAAGACACACTGACCCAATCTATTTAGACAGCTGGATCTATAGCGGGGACTGTGACCACATTGGCCTGTCTATCATTTCCAACAGCCACAGAAGTTAAAAGGAGTCCCTGTCTGCCCAGGGTTTGATAGGGGCAGAAGATATGAGAGAATATTTGAACTAAAGGTTGTTGTTTTTTTCTCCTCTTTTTGGAAATGTCCACCTCCTGACGAGCATGAATCAAGAATAAGCAGCTTACATGGACACTTTTGTTTGATAAATCCACAACATTTTGATTGTTTTCTCAGAAAACAGATTTAGCTGGTCGGATGTTACTTAAAGCTAAACTACGTCACTCTTCACTGGATGATTGACAGGCACAGCACAGCACAGCAGTGTTCTTTGAGACATGGTCTTTGAAATGTGCTGCGAAACAGATCAAAACAATGCTGGAAAGGAGGTCAGCTCACTCACAGACAGTCCCCGTCTGTCCAACCGAAATAGACAAAGGTCAAAAAGTCCATGCCGAAAATCTGGAATTCAAAAAATCTAATTTAAACCTCCAAATAAAGTTCAAGGATTTTAGATGGATAAAGAAATATGAAGAAATGTTTTAGTTTCTGCACTAAATCTGTGAAACGGGCCAGAAGTAAAAAAAGATGGATCTCAAATCATGCAAGATAACAGGACTTTTCACTCAAAACTTTTCACTCAAATGTTGTTATTTCTATTTTAATAATACATTTAAAATAGACATACTTTTAAATTACTTTTGGTAATTACTTACTTTTCAGTTAAAAATACTGAATAATTTCTCTCCATGCTGTTAACTCAGTCCAAATCAATGCTACAAGGTTACACCTAATTGATTATTGCTTCCTGTCCTGTCCACTTTTGTTTGCTCCTGGGTTTTATTGAAAAAACAAAAGGATGACTTTGACAGACGCATTGAGTAAACTGAGCCCAGCAGTTTCGACAGGGTAACCGGGGTGCGCATACACCTAGTAGAACCAGAAAGGTTTGACATCAGCCCCAGTGAACACCCTACATGGGCACACCCTGTCAGATGCTGTCAAAGCGTTCCAGGCTCTTTCCGCTTCAGCCCTGAGCTCACCTACATTTCTAATTCCTGAGACGCAGCTGGGAGGTCTTGTGTTCTCGTTTCCCTTTCCTTGTTAGGAGTAAGGATGGAGTCTCTTTGGCGCTTATGCATTCCAGAGCTACAGGCACTATAACAAGAGCCAGGAGCCGGTGTGCCCTAATGCCTCACATGCCATGAACACTTCTGGATTTATTCCAAGCGACGGCATGCAGGAAAACCCACAAGACCGTTTCACACGGACATTTCAGCACAGAGTTCACTAGCATCTAAAATCCATAAGACAAACATAGATAGATTGATGAAAGCGTTTATGAGTTACATGACAGATTTACATTACAACTCGTTGCCAAGTTTATTTTTTAAAAGAAAAATTATTGAGAAAAATTATTATTATTATTATTATTATTATTATTTTAAATACAAAATACTATTAACTTCACATACACATACATGTATTTCTGTCCAGCAAATAGTAGATTGCTAAAAATAAAATTTGTTCATTCTTTTAGTGGACCTGGCTTGGCAAACAGAAAGATGGCTAGTAATATCGATCAATCAAAACAAAATAATAAAATTTAATAAAATAAAAATTTGCTTTGATTATAAATAAATACATAGTATTTTATTACAAATAAAATATAAAAAATAAAGTTAACATCCCAAGTAGTGCTTGGCTGATTTATCTGCCATTTTACTGTATATTCAGACACTGATATGTCATTTCTCATTTAACCAAAACCAAAATGTCCCCTTTACAATAGCTATATTTCCATCCACCTATTTTTATGTGCATTTTGGGATATTGCATAAAAATAAAATAAAAACGCTGGATGGAAATGCCAAAATGCGCATAAATTCTATAAGTGTGCATAAAAAAAACGTATGAGCTCAGTTGAGTCGGATAAATGTTTTATCCGATAAGAAATCATGCGCATAAACTACAATGGAAACACAAGTACTGAATACATTTGTCAAATGAATCAAAAAAGTAATGTGACTTTGCACAATGGGACGGCATAACTGGACTAACCAGCAGACCAATCTTGTTGCAAAGCAACAGAAATGCTGTTTTGGTCATTCTGAAATCCCTGAACGTCATTGTCGTCAAAGTGGCTCAGTAAAACAACATCCATTTTTCTTATTGATATGTAGCACCAGTTTATCAGGAACTGATTATTTTGTTTTCTTCGGCTCAATGGATGGAAACGGTATTCACAAATGTTTTATGCGATACTACCATTTTGGACATCATTTATATTTGCAACTTTAGATGCAGAAGCATAGCTAATAAAAAACTGAAGGCTAACTCTACTGCAAACTATGAGGATGTGAATGTTGGGAAAGAGAGGAAAAGGAACAGACCCAATGAGAGAACAATAAACAAACAAAAGGCAGGTCTCACACCCTCATAGGCAGTCTGGGCACGAGTTGAAAGGTTGGACCCCAGGGGGTGCACTGAGGGGGCTTTCTGAAGGGAATACAGCCATTGACCTTTACCATTTGGGTTAATATAATTTCCAGGTGTTTACCAAACAAACATAGCCCTCCAACAGTGAGCAAACAGATGGAACGGTCCGTGAGAAAGGGCTGTGGTTTAGAAGTAGGTCAGTGATCTGGCTGAAACACAATAACCCACATTTCCTTCATTTACAGTACGATACAACCCAGATATAACTACTTCCTAAGTATTTTCCCAAGCAAAATTACCTCTAGTTGGCATGTTTTACACAGGAATGCAGGCTTGTGTGCCAGAACATGTCAAGATCTTGTCATTTTCACTGCCGGAACTTTACCAAGGAGGTAGACCCATAATTTCATGCTAAAAGCTCACAGCTTGACTGCTTCTTCACCAATTTGGGAAAAGGCCCTTGATAAGTCAAAGTACGAGGAAACACTTTTTTTTCCACCCGCTTTTATGACTTCAGACTCAGCTTTTGGCTTTGACTGACCTGAATAACGTGTATCAGCTGTTAAAATGAGTCAGACATGCGCAGACGCAGACAGCCAGTCAGCATCTGCTAGACTAGACATGACTGTCTGTGATGGAGTTTATGGCATCCGGCCCAATAAGAGATAAAGTCCCGTTAATGACAATCTGTGAACACTATTTCATGTACACACTGTCGAGCTTATCAATAACAGCTGGAATCGCCTTTGTTTGACAGATATTTCCATTCGCAGCTGGGACTGAAGTGGAGGAGACAGGCAGGCATTATCATTGAGATATTTCGCCTCGCAGCCAGTTGGAGTTAAACATGAGGGACGACCCACCCTCCTCCTCCAAATCTCATTTTTCTCACTCAGTCTAGGTCATAAACATACTCTATGAAAGCAAGCAAACACAAACGCTTCTAGCTAAATGTGTCAGCAATTCATAACGCAACCAAGTACACTTTCTCAACTATGCTACAGGGCCGCTTGCATAAAGCGTTTTCTTACAGTAACAGTTTGAAGAACATTTTGCTGAGTCGGTAAAAGTTAATTAAACCATCAGCAAATTTAAAGATGGCCTGAATAATAACATGCATGTTTTTATGTAATATTGCAGTGTTAATTATAAATTATTTATCCGTGCATATATACATTTTTTCTTGCAATCTTTAATAAAAAAACATTAACATTAACAAAATTAAGTCCCATTCTGCATTTTTTACTCATCCGAGAAGCCGTATCACTCGGATATTCATCACAATAGGAGGAAAAGACGCAGTTTCCACTTTAAGTAGTGGTCGACTAGACAATCAAATTAAGTGTGTATTGCACTAGTGGCACCAAATGGAGTTGCAACCTGTTTGGCACCACTACTGGTGCTATCAAATGGAGAATACACTGAAAAGCTACATTTGACTGAACGGTAAGTATTTGCGTCAAAACTGAAGTATACTTTGGGCTTTATCAACCAAAGTGGACATGATAACCAATGCCAATTATCTCAACAACAACAAAATTTCATTATATACAATAGGCCGCCCACTTGCAATGTACTGCCCAAGCATTTGCACACTTGCGTAGTAAGTATGCTTCTGGCACACATTAACTGTTTTACAAGGAACCCAACTATTTTGGCTAATGAGCTGTGTTAAGGGTAAGTTATCCTAATTTTAACCCATTTAATGTCTTCCATATGACACATCAACCACAAACAACACCAATCTTATGCGTAATGGAAGCATATACGGGGGCATCTTAAACAAGGCCATGAGGTAAATTAACCTCCAACCCTTCAGTCCTTTAAACACCGTAAGTCTTGGCCAGAGCCCAAAAGGGCTTATATGAACAATGCTCATCAGCCAGCAGCTAAAAAAAAGGGTTAAGAGTTTATGTAAGCCTTTTGTACGGACACAAATCCTCCTTTTCACGCACATGAATGAGGTTTTAGGAACAGCATAAAGGGCGATTCGGCCTAGTGCCTCGTTTAATTAAAATTGGAATAAAATAAAGTTGTTAGGAGCTGCGTACAGCTGCAGGGCGAATGACAAACATGTTTGACAAAGTTTGACAGGAGTTTCGATTTCTGTGGTTCACCTACTGACAACACTAATGGGTAAAAACACAAAAACACATTCACAGGACAGGACCAGACACAAATAAACATGTGGGGACTGGTTGGTTCGCACACGTATGGAGCTCGACGGCAAGTTTCGACATGGTTTCGACATTTCGACATCGATGACATGACTCTATATCTGTCTCTGTTTCTTTAAGTTCAGTGGGAGCAAACAGGCCGAGGGTCTTTCACAAACCTGTCTACGTGGTGGAAACACACTGCCTCCTTGTTTCTCTCATTCAAGTCGTTCCTTTATGGGTTTGGACAGCAGCAGGCATCTTTGTGGAAGCAGCACTGCATTGTGCCCCTGAGCTGAACTAATTTCTTCTCGCGCTCGAGCGGTAACCTTCATTCACCGGGAGTTTCTGACGACATGCTGCACTTGAAAGAGAGGCTGAAAGGGCCTGTGAGAAAACCGAAGCAGCAGGTAGCTTTGGGTGTTGGAGAATTCCGCCTGTCTGAATTGAGGCTGGTCATTCCAGACAGCATGTGGTCCACACCGCGGAGCTCCAGTCGAGAGTGGGAGAGCTTTTGGAGTTTAACAAGCACCATCTGGCATTCTGAGCTCCTCACAGCAGCCGAACACACACACACACACACATACACCCCGACACCCTGCTGCACCATCCCCGCCAAATATTTTAAACCAGCACACACACACACACGGCTGAATAAAAAGACCTGGACTCCTCAGACTTAGTAAAAATATGACCTTTAACCAGCATCCCATAGAACTGTGCTTCTCAACAGGTTTTACAGACCCAGATTTTCCATTGGACATCAAGTAATAATAACAAAAAATGTCCTTAAAAGAGAAATGTAACAATTTATTCATTATAATATTTTATAGTAATTAAACACTGTTAAAAAAAAAAAAAAAGATTTCTTGAAGTTGTAAAAAAAACAAAGATTATTGGAAAACATTTTACAAGCAAATGCTATTTTAGTCTTTGCATTTCAAAATTTCATGTTCAATTCAATGTGTTCTTTGTAATTCTTTGTGAAATTTACAATTTCTGAGTGAAAATAGTTTCTACACCAATTTTTTTTTTCAGTGTACAAAACTACCTAGCGTTATGGAAGCTTGTTTCCACCATGCTATAAAACCATAATTGCGAATTTTTGTGTCACAATCCTGACTTTTTATCTCACAATTGCGAGTTTATATCTTGCATTTCTGACTTCTTTTCTCAGATTTGTGAGATATAAACTTGCAATTGCAAAGTCCAATTCCAAAAAATACTTATTTTCTCAAAATTGCGAGTTTATATTTCATTATTCTGACTTTATCACTCACAATTTATATATATTTTATAGAGTTTATATCATGCAATTCTGAGATAAAAAGTTTAAAAAACGGTCTAAAAAACTTTTTTTTATTATTATTCAGTGGCGAAAACAAGCTTCCGTAAGCTTTGGCTAGCTCCTACCAAGTGACAGATTAATTTGCAGTCAGACTAAAGCATTTACATGACATCTTAACATTTTTCAAATTGCAATCCCCAAGCATTTGCATATTTACATTGCCACAATTAATTTGCGACAAAATACAGAATAATTTGACTTGACCTGTGACATAAACAAAAGTTATGTGAACCTTTTTCTTCTCCATTAAAACTCTGATAAGTCTATGTATTTTAGCTACCATGCACAATTTTTTGTCAGCGGCAAGGACAGACCTGCGATCAATTACTGAGTCACAACCCACCAGAACCTTTGCTCTAGACCATACTTTACCCTAAAACATACAAAGGGATTTAAAGACACTTTTCTTAAAAGCCTTGCAAACTGGCAACAAGCTAAAACACAAGCTATCATCATGCTAACAAAAGCACTGCCACTAAAATGAAATAGATTGAAAAAAAAAAAAAAAAAAAACTAGACTGGTGTCCATGATGAATAAAAGGCCACATGATTTCTCTTTAATATATTCATATTTAATTATATATTTTTACTATTAATAAGCAGTGAAGAAGTTTTGTTTAAAAAAAATTCAAGAAAAAACCCCGCCAAAAGATTCTTAAATGACTTATTTTTTTCTTATTTATGATATCGGAACAGTTGTATCATCCTGACATTTTTTTACTTTACGAACTGTATTTTTTAATGCGTTTTTGAAATCAATTATCTAAGAACAAATTTTTATTTGATGCATGAACTAGATAACAATGGACTAGTTAGTTGTTGGATGATTCGCCGACCATTGTGAGCCATTTCTAAGCAAGTGTCAATCAATAAACTCCAAAACTCCCCACCACATCTTTACCATCACTCGATGCTTTCAGTAAAACTAAAATGCACAATAAAAAGGCAGAGAACGAGAGAAAAATTCACTGCTGAAGGACATCTATCCCACTGACAGTTAAATGTAATTATACTGCAGACATTCTCAGCATTACAGAGCTCTTCATCTAACCTCAGAAAAGCCTGCTGAGAGCGATCCAGCATGTTACAAATGTCAAAAACAAACAAGAGCAACTCACCAAACAAACCCACATTCTCTTCCCAGCCATCAGATACGAAATAAAGCGCACATTGGCAGTCGTGTCAGGACCGATCAGCTCAATCAGTGGGCTAAAACCGGTTGCCCTCCGCCACATCCTCACCGCAGAAAAACAGCTGTAAATTCATCCATGTTGGCAGAAAAGTCCCCAAGGCCTTGGCTTAACAAGCCGATATTCAGAACCCTGCCAACACCTGGAAACCACACCCAAAATGAACCTGGCGATGTGTCTTTTCTCACAAACAACATTTACTTTACCTCAACCAATCAATACATTCCCTGTGTAGGCCACAAGCCTCGCTGATGGAGGACTGATGCTGGTTACTGATTAAGACAAATGTGTGCGGTGAAAACACTGTTAAGATAAAGAGAAAACCGAGAAGATAGAAAAGTATATATAGAGAGCGAGAGAACAATTAAAAGAAAGCCAAACCTCATTTCCTCAACCCCCAACATCTCTCCAGACCCCTTTGCCCCCCGAACAAAAGCCCCTAACGACTGGTGCTGCTGGCTCAGATTAGCATTTCTATAAAAA
Source organism: Squalius cephalus (assembly GCF_949319135.1). NCBI lineage: Eukaryota > Metazoa > Chordata > Actinopteri > Cypriniformes > Leuciscidae > Squalius > Squalius cephalus. The sequence goes on along the minus strand of NC_137143.1, from coordinate 25,351,866 downwards.
GAGGCGGTACCATGAAACTCCAGTTATCGGACCGACAGATAAAGCCCTTTCCCCCCCCGCTTCTCTTGAACTCAACCCACCCCCCAAACCTATTCAGTCCACCTGCATTGATGCAAAGACCCTCAAAGAGGCATAGAGAGACCACATCTGAGGGGCTTCTACATGCTTTTTTTACTCCTCAATTCAGTTTTTGAGGTTATAGAGGGGTGAAAGAGAGAGAAGTTTTGAGAGTGACAGAGAGGACAGAGGTGGAATAATCCCATGTACAAGCCATATGCTGTGGCGCTGTAAACTCAGACTTCCTGTGGCGGCGAGGGCGAATGGAGGGCAACGGCAGTGAGACAAGACCTGATACTAACGGAACACAACAGAAATGCTCACCTCACACACTGATTTAAAGCTGATGTGTGTATTTTTAATACTAACATTCAGAGACAACTACGAGTAAACTAAGCAGGTTGAATTCAGCAAACGTTGTAAACGCTGGGTCTTTCAGTGGTGATATCATAACACTGCTGTTTGTTTGAGCATCACTGCCCAGCACAGCAACACTGGCTCAACCAATGGTGCAATTTTGGGGGAAGGGATATCCGTTTTATCAACCAATAGCAGATGGGAGGAGTGTTTCTGCAAACTCTGCAAACTCAAATTCTAATTGATGCTGAAGAAATGACACACTTTACACCTTTCAAGATTAGCTTTTTACCTTTCACTTGACCTTTCTCATTAATTACATGCCTACTTACTAAATAAATACATATTTATAAATAATTATTTTCAATAAGAATATTTATTAATTTATTTTTTAAAAACATTTATTTACAACAAGAAAAAAAAAGATGAGAGGCATGCAATTAGCACAGCTCTGTAAAAAAATTCAATAAATGATACAGAAAAACCTGAATCAGAATCAAGTATTTTAGAGAGCCATTTAATAAATATAACCCATAAATATATATCATTTAAACAAATTACATTATGACTGTTACAGTTTTGAGATCTGTTTTCCATAAGCCAAATTTCTAAGTAATAATATTTTCTATGCTGCATCTGTTTTCCTCTGTTTACAGGAAATGTGCTATACAAAGTTTGATCGATGGGCCCATGCACACAAATTGCAGTGTCAGCTCTGTACATACACACAAAAACACAGTAAAACACTGAACAGCTCAAACTTCCTGTCAGTACGGACTGTGCGTCATTAAAAATGCATACAAATAGACAACAATGATGGGAACGAACCTCTGGGGCAAGTTGGACTGAAACCCTAAACACACAGAGCTGGACAGTAATGCAGAGTGATTGAACCACTGCAACAAATACCCATGATGCCTTGCCTTGCTCTGCCTACAGCTGTGCCAAGTCTCCAGGGGAACATTTACACATTGCTCTGTCAGACTAACCCAATCTGTTTATACAAGTCTAAATGTAAGGAAAGGACACACAGTCCGAGCGTCCTTCTCCCTCTCCTTCTCTCACTGCTATGTCAACTGAATCAATGGCACATTTGAAGCAGCTTCTGTGCACTGGGGTGGTCTGTAGGTCTCCAGGGCCTTACTGCTTGTTAGGGTCCATGTCTTTCTCTCTCTCTCTCTCTTCCAGGATACACTGTTCTGTCAAGGCTCTTTCTTTCTCTCTCCCTAACTCACCCATCTTCATTCTCCCTGCAGCCTGGCTAATGTGCTCATGGATCACTGCAACCGCCTGTGTGCATGCTCCAATGCAAAGTTTCCAACGGACAAGCCCAGAGCAAGTTAGACTAAGTGAACTGGAGCTACTGGATATGTGAGTGCACTTCAAAACGTATTCTTAGTTCAGGCGCTCTAATTTGATTGAACAAGAGGCGTTTCAAGACTCCAATAGCACTGAAACCCTTAACTGTAATTTGGAAAGGATCCAAATGGATGAACACGGCAAGAAATTCTATCCTTAATGAGTATTTTTAAGTTCCCAGTTAAAATATCTAAAACATACTTACATTTACTTAAAAAAATGATATTAAGACTTGTTTTTGGAGAATGTATTTTTAACATGACTGTATTTAGTCGAGTTTTAACAGGTGGGGAAAAAAACTAAATAAATAAATGCATAGTTAACCAAAAAATGACATTTACTCACCCTCAAGTTGTTCCAAACCTGTATGATTTTCCTTCTCCTGCTGAACACAAAAGATGATATTTAAAGAATATGGGTAACTAAACAGTTGATGGACCCCATTGACTTCCATAGTATGGGAACATACTATGAAATTCAGTGGGGTCTGTTTGGTTACCCATATTCTTAAAAATATCTTCTTTTGTGTTCAGCAGGAAAAGGAAAATCATACAGGTTTGGAACAACATGAGGGTGAGTAAATGTCATCATTTTTATTTTTAGGTGAATTATCTTTTTAAAAACAAGTGAAAAAAATGTGCCAATGAAAAAACAAACAACACTCCCCATAAGGGTAAAGGTCAGTCGGTACGAGTCAAGGCTTGGAAATACCAGTGTGTTTAGTGTTAAAACTCAGCTGCTGTGGGATACTGTGGACGAACGCCAGCGAGGTGCCAAGCGCAACGGCTTCCCGAACATGTTATTAGTCGTTTTCTCAAATGTGCACTTGCACAGTTTGTTGTTGTTAGTTGGTGGTTTGAGGGTCTGTTTTACCCAGTTACCAAGCAACCTCTGATCTCATGCCTCTTTGATTGACAGCACATTTCCACTCAGCTGGGTTACTATGTTAGAGAAAGCAGGTTTTCCATATGTCAAACCAAAGGAGAAAAGATAAAAGACAGAGATGGCTAGAGATGAGAGAGGGAGAGAGACAGAGACAGAGAGACAGAGAGAGAGAGAGAGAGAGAGAGAGAGAGAGAGAGAGAGAGAGAGAGAGAGAGAGAGAGAGAGAGAGAGACAGACAGAGAGAGAGAGAGAGACAGAGAGAGAGAGACAGAGAGAGAGAGAGAGAGAGAGAAAATGTAAAGACAGCACCACATATTGATGGACTACTTCCTACTATCAATTTCTCTGGCTCTGATTTTCTGGACTATCACTTTCCAATGATGCATACCAAGATGTGGCACGCACAACCACAAAGCATATGGCCACAGTATGTGTATGGATCTTATATTCAGCTTAAACTGGCATTCAAAGTCCATTTGACTGTGTAACATATTTCAGAGCAAAACACGATTTGTAGGGAGAAAAAAAACAATTTCATCCATAAGGAATAATGGGAATACTGTACAATAATGTGCTTTGTTAATATTAATTAATACAATAGCTAACAATGCACAATGCTTTTATAACATGCAAGTTAACTTTACTCTCAAACACTACTGTTCAAAAGTTTGGGGTCAGTATGACTTTTTTGTTAAGAAATGTATACTTTTATTCAGCGAGGACATATTAAATTGACAATAAAGACATTCAAAAGATGTCTATTTCAAATAAATGCATCATTTCATGTTGACTTTAATTGTCTAGCCTTCAACACACTTCCTAGTTTACACACAATTCTGATCCTCAATGACAGTCAATGGATGCATCTTTTACTTGACCTGCTCTTGACAAGAGTATGTACACAAAAACTGAGATGCTATAACTCTCTGAGGTGTGTTTGTGCGTGTTTTGAACTATTGTGAGTTATTAACTGTGTTGATAGGAGCCCAAAGGCTTTCCTGATTTGCAGCAGACAGGATAAAACTCATTCACCCTGAGGAGAAACACAGCTGAAGTGCTTGCGTGTTTATGTCTGTTTATATAGTGTGAACTGTATACATTGCATACGTGTTTAAATGCGAGTGGGAAAACGGTGTGGGAAGGCGAATCTCTTTTTCTCTCTCGTACACAGATAATGAGAATGAGAAATGTGCGAATAGCTGCTTTTATTAAAAAGGAAAAGTTTATAGCTGCCTGTGGCCTCATAAAGCCCCAGTGATGGAGCGCAGGAGGGAGAGGCAGTGAATTATTCTCATTCCTCTCTCTCTCTCGCTCGCTCTAATGGGCCTTTGTTTCTTTATCTTTGCTGTCAAGTTTATTAGGAAGCACTGTTTAAATTTAGTTTGGAATTGTACCATTCTGTATCAGGTAACACATTTAAGCATTAGTAGGGTAAGAAATCTCCCTTGCTCCACACAGACGAATAAACAAAGGAGACCAACTATAACTTTCATGTGAAATTTCTGCAACGCTAGCAGTACCAATCAGAAAAATAATAACCATTTCCACAAAAGGTTTCTACATGCCATTTCAGCCCTGTCTCCCATAGTTTGGACAAACATGTAGACCCACCCCCAGACTCATACCACGAGCTAAGCCAGAAGTTGACCAGAATGTCAAACAAACAACAAGCCTGTGCCTATTTTCAATACTATTCTACGCCATTTTGAAGTATATGTAGTGTAAAAGTACCAAGATGAAGTGCTTGGTCAAATGAAAAATTTAGTATAGATTACTGGACTCTCTAGTTGCGTATTTTCATACATTGCAGAAGAGGAAGGGCTAAACTAGTGTTGTTATTGTTATCAAAAAAACCACAGCTAAGGCCCTGTTCCAAATGGAACCCTAAGCCCTCGCGATCTTCCTCTGAGTCCACACTTTCATGAAGTAATACCGCTTTGACTGTTGGGCACAATTGTACCAACAATCACATTTAAAAATAAACTAGGGCATTTCACAAAAACAACATGTAGTTCTCATTTCCAGTAGAGTCCACGACTGATTTCTCACCTTTTTAATGTAGTGACAGACGTTGGCTTGTCAAAAAACACAGGTGTTTGATCCAGGGGATATAAATGTTTTTCCTTAGGCCGACCACATAGCGCTGAAAAGACAGCAATTTCTCCCTGAAGTCGGAGAGCAAGTGCTAGGAAAGACTTGTTCTGGGAATCTGCAGCGTAATGCTAATCCATTACTTCACATCATTCTTAGCAGCATCAAAGCAAACGCTTCGAAGAAATTGACAGGGAAGTGTGTCAGTACGTAGTCGAAGTAAGAAACGAGGGGCCTTACTGGTGGGTATGTTCCGCTCTTTGGTGATATCCAGTGCCTTCAACTGGATGATGGCTCTGGTTATTATTGGACGCCCCTCATTTCTTTTTTCAGCTGCGTGCTGGCTTCAGCTTCGAAGTGGACACTTTTAGGACCGCGGTAAGCTTTTCTTTGACAGTTTGCACTTTTAAGTCTGTCTTTTAAGCCTCGCAATCTTCTAACATTACACTGACACACCGTATTTCTTGGCTGCTTCATGAGAATTGTTTGATGACTCTGTTGCGTTTATCACCATGAGCTTAAAGTTTGCATCATAACCTCTCCTCAGTTGCTGGTTTGCTTGCCCGATTTTGAACAGTTCTGTTCTGGACGGTCATTCACTATCATGAGGTCACCTGGCACTGTAAAATACTGGTAGTTTATGGGGTGGGCGGGACTAATACTAATAAAAGCTCAAATAAATACTGAGGAAAAACAAAAACTAATAAAAATGACAAAAGCACACAACTAAACTACAAACTTAAAATGAAAATATAAAAATAACAGTAAAAAAAAAAGTAATAAATACTATAATATTATAAATAATACTAAAATTACACTGGGCTAAACATGCTAAAGCTAACACTTCAAATGGAACACGGAGACTGCTTCAGTGTAGTAAAAAAACAACATTAAACGGTATTACATTTGAGATGACAACTCTTCAAAAATTCATAAACTAGATAGCAGAGTGCACAATGCACTGTATAAATACATCACGAAGGGATGCTTCTAACATTTTGAGAACGTTTCAGGAAGTCAACCGACAAATTGCTTACTTATTGATGTCTCTGTGCATTAAACTGACATTAGAAAGTGTTTTATCATCAAAAAAATGACAGTTCACCTTTAAAGGAATATTCCAGGTTTTTCTATATCCTATTAGCATGCTGTCGACTACCTCAGGCAATAATTTCAACACATCTCTCTCTGTTTATAAACACACAAGACACGTGTTTACAGTAAGCACACAATTATTGTCTGAGGTAATCGTCAGCACGCCACAAATGCGGCACGCAGACGTCAGGTCGCAATAAACCCGGAATATTCCTACAGCATTCCTCCCTTCCCCCTCATTGAGGAGGAGAGATGGGCAACAGCTGCTCCTGAGGTAGAGGTGTGAATTCTTAAATGGCAGACCGCCCCTTTGCCCCGGCACTCTGGGTCACATCAACAGATCTTGAAACACTTGCGTCGTTTGTACTGACGTAGGCCCATCCGTCGTTTACGGCTCTATCGTTTTGCCCTGTTTACGCTGCCCAGCTAGGCCAGAAACCTTCTGACACTTGGTTTCCTTCCTGTTGTTCCTCCCAAACAAAGACATAAAAAAAACCCTGTCTTGACTCCTTGCTGAGGCTGTGTGCAGCTGTTGGGTGCTGCTTTCCACTTGGCTCTCTCCTGCTGTGGGACGAGCACTCCGAGAGACACGGAGGGGGATGGAAACAGCTGTTTCTCATTCACAATCACACGTCAGTCAGACTCAAACACATTCCCTCTTTATTCCGCCGCGCTGCTGGCGAAGAAATGACGTGTTTGAGAAAAATAGAAAGACTGAATAAAGGAGTCCTGCTATTTTTACTTAGGTAAGCAACTTAAGTGTAATCCGTCCACTGTTAAATGGAAATGCAAAAATAACTGGACTTTTTGTATAAATGACACGTAAGAGAAATTGAATAAGGTACAGTTCACCCAAAATGAACATTCTGTAAATAATTGTTCACTCTCATTGTTCTTAACTGGTTTTACTCCTTTCTTCCTTTAAATACAAGGTGAATTTTCAAAAACAAATGAAAGAAAGGGAATGAGTACTGGCTCAAGCTCAAGCTCAAAAAAAGCACCACAAAAAATATTATAAGTCCATTTTGAAGTAATCCGATAACTAAAGTGAAATATGTATTTTTGTAATTCATTAAAAATCTTCCTCTCTACACACAATGCTATACAGTGCACTAATCTTATAGACCACTTTTATAGTGATTTTGTCATTTTGGAGCTTGATGACAAAGAACAAAACAAAAAAAAACAAAAAAAATTGAGGAAGAATGACATCTGCTAAATAAATTAATTTAAATGTAAATGCAATGGGGTCCAGACAACATTGGACCTAATTGTCTTTCATTGACAAAAACAAAGACATTTTTCAATATATCTTCAATGTTCCACAGAAAAAAGAAAGGTTTGGATCTACATGAGATTGAGTCAATGACAGAACATTTTTGGGTGGACTATCCCTTTAAAAGACAAAAATGAGAGGGAGATGAAAACAGAAGAGATGAAGAGAGGATGAAAAGAGAGACCGGCAGAGGAACGGTCCGCTGGGTGTTGAGAAGTATTCCCTAGGCTCTGTTCTTCACATTACAAAGCACACTGACTCTCTGAAATAAAACTGTCCCATCTTGGCTGCCCAGCTGTGCTTGCCTATCCCATTTTCTCTCTCCTTCTCTCCCTCCATCCAATTCCTCACTCCTGGTGCTCCTTGGCATTCAGGGAATAAAGACAGCCTGAATAAGGTCTTTCCTTCCATATGGGAACAAAACCTCCAGGCCCAGTGAGTGACGTCTCTGAAGACAGCTGACCTCTGACTGCTGAAATCCACTGAGACTGGGATTCGCTAACGATCTCATGAGCCCCGGTACAGATGAAAGGCAGAACAGAGGAGAAGAAGAAGAGGAGGAGGAGAGACGCAGGAATTGAATCTTACTGAGTGTCTTCATTTAATTTGCCAGCCAGTTTGTTCACTAATATCAGATCGGATGTTGTTGCATGTAAACAAAAACATACAAGATCAGACTTTTCTGCATCCAATTTCATCTGATCTATAAATGCAGTGTTGGTGAGCATAAGAAAATCCTTTCAAAAACATTTTTTAAAAAGTAGTGTAAATTCCTTTCTTCTTTTAATACTGGATTTGGGCATTATTGTTATGCAATTTAAAGGGTTGTCTGAAAGTTCTTGTCTGAAAGCATCACATGCAGCTTGGATAAAGTGAACTACTTGAATCACTAGAAGTGACAGTAATTATTTTCAATATGAAAACATTTCATTCTCAATACAAGTTTTGGTTATAGTGGCATATTGGCTAATACATTGTGTTCTAATTGGTTAGAGTCAGGAAAGTAATTATATAAAGACACTGTACGTGGTTTCAGTGCACATTCTTGCATTTATAAACAGTTAGATGAAGCGCAACTGATGAAATGTAACAGGATAGATCACAGGGGTCCTGAGACACATTTTTAAAAGCTGAACAACTTTTAACTTGCCACATCATCTTAAAAATGCAACAGAGAGGCAATTAAATAGCAGCTGTATGCACATTTTGAACGCAATTTTAAATATGATCTTACATTCCGTCATGTAACCTATATCTAATTCAAGATTGATCATAATTGAAGACAAGGTCTTGTCTGAAATCATCACTTGCACTGGAGTCCACAGGTATTCCTATGAGTAAATCATGCAGCAAGTATGAGCGATGTTTTAATATTTTACTATTTATTTTAGAAAAGCCCCTCACATTTGCATGCCATTGCAGTAAGCCACATAGTGACACAGGCGGTTTTATTTAGTTATGAACCACATGGGAAGACAAATGCTCCAGAAGTAAGAAACAACTTCAATACTTAAAGGCAGAGTGATTTGTTCCCGATTTTTGTTTTGTTTGTTTAACTGAACGGTACAGCATTCAAATATATTTTTTTTAAATAATAAAATAAAACTAAAAACAAAATAATATAATTGATATTTGTTGGGTAAGGTAAATTATAAAACAATGTCTAATTTTCTAACAAGCTTAAAGCAAAATTAAATTACTCTGGCTGGGAATCACTGATAAAGTAATGTCTGGTGCTAGAATGGGATGTATGAAGTCAGTCTGGGAAGAATGCTAAGACTGTGTGCATCTATAGGCTCCAGTGAGCTGAAGCAGCACTCTTCAAGCTGAGTCAGGAAAAGGCATTAAACTCAAGTAAACACACATTCACACCAAAACTCACAACACAGCAGCGCCCTGAAGCGAAACATCTAACCGTGTTCTTAATCTAACAATAACCTCATCCTCCTTCCGAGAACAAGAAACAATACACGCTTGTCTTAAACATCCCTAAAAAAGCTCATTAACTACATAAAACAGGCCGAACTGGCTGAACCGCAGCGCCTGATTGGCTGCAAACTCAGCAGCTCGTTAGAGCCTGAAAGCTGCACATTATAGCTGTATCGAACTCTTCTCCTCTCAATCTCCATCTCACAACATGATCTGCTACAATAAACCAATTAACCTTGAACCGAGCAGGTCACTTACCAGTTAATCAATCCCACAGATAGGACACACACAGGCAAATACACACTCATCTGTACACATGCGCCACGTCTGGCTCATAAAAATCTCATCAAGGCTGTGACGAAAGATTTTATAGTGATAATTACGTTATTGAAACAGTCAATTGAACTAATAGAAGTCAATAAGACTGTGAAGAATGTCGAACACGCAAAAGGTCGAAGACAACAGCTGCCCTTTCATGCCAATGTGAATTTGGTCCTGCGATGTGACATAAAACAAAGACATCCTGAAGGGAAGTTGATAAAAAAAGCATTAAAAATCACATGAGCTCATGTTTTAAGATCAGTCATGTACCATACTAGATTTTCGATGAATAGAATATGTTGTCAGTAACAGAGAAAAGGCCTCAAATTCCACGAACTTAATCCCGCAACTGACCGTTCGCAAAATCCCTCCCCTTAATCCCACAAAATGTTGTCATTTTTTACAGAAATTTGAACAATAAAAACAGTTTTGTGGCTCTTTAATGTGACAACAGCAAATCTCTCGGAAATATATGTGGATTTCTTTTACAGATTATAAAAATTGCGTCTCTTGTTTTTAGGCAGACAAAGCTTGGCAAATCAACACTTTATTGAACATCTGTCCCCGTTTACACCGCTCAGCCAGAACGATCCACAAACTGAAACTACTAATCTAGTGCATTATGACACCATTTAGGTGTCCAAAAATGGATCCGGTGAGGTCTTTGATCACCCGCAACCCTTTCCGACAAACATGGAGCTGTTATGTTTATTTAACGTGAGGAGAGCTGACGGAAAAGTCTGGAGGCTGCACCTGCGTCTCAAGGCAACACGTGTCTCATCTTTTTTAATTGCCGACAGCCATTTCCTGCTACCATAATCACACCCATAATTTCCTGCACAAATGTCTCTAATTTTCCAGGTCATAGGGGCTTACAGAAAATGATAAAGCCAAACATCTTATTTCAGTGGTAAAGCTTGGAGAAGATTGGGTGAGATTAAAAAAAAGAAGAAGAGAGAGAACCAGTGGAAAAGAAACAGTCTACAGTGTCACCAGTCGAAATACACCCTAGGCTTCCTATTGAGACATCATTTTCGCTACAGTGGGAAGAAGGAATGCTGGGAGAGACACTAATCCGCTCCTCTTTTCTGGCCTTCGGCACTAGAGGACAACAGGTCAACCATCTCACCCCCACCAAAAAAATGCATGGAAACACCACATTGTCTGGGGTCTGGCCTATGGCTCTGGGGTCTACCCCAACAGCAAGCACAGGTCATCAGATTGTGAACCATTAAGCCAAAGTTAATCCTTTTGTGTCTCCATGTTCATATCTAAATGGTGCTACAGATTAATTCACACAATCGGATGAATAATCTGCCATTGCCTTATGCTACATGGGTCAATGGTGCGTGCATAATGGAGCATGTACAATAAAGCAATAAGCCACGAGAAGCATGTGAGATCTGATGTGCCTAAACACCCTTAACCTTGGTAATCCACTACAAACTACAATGGCTTATTGCTTTAACAAAAAGTGGCAAGAGCAGCCTGATAAAAGAACCCAATATAAAAATTATTAAAAGATTATTTAAAAGACCCTATATACTTAAAACAATGATTTACTATTTTATAATACATATTAAAATACTACTACTACTAATAATAATACTAATATTTAGGACAAAAATATTATTAATAATAACAAAATAGCCTATGGGTTGCTGGTCCTAATTTGCTGGATTTAGAATGGTTTTGGGCACTCATCAAGTGGAATGCCAGCTAGATGAATTTAAGATCAGCTTGGTCAGACTGAGAGACCAGTTTGACAATCTTTAACAAGGTAAGTCCACAATCTTAAGGTGTTTGTTGTTGAATGTTTTAAAAACAATGACTAAAACATAGGCTAGCTCTGGTTCAAACTGTCAGAATACTAATTACAGAACTAATATATTGATACAATTGCTTTAAATATAATACTAAGAGGTCTCTTCTGAGACCTTTAAAAGGTTAAACCTTTGTGCCACCCAAACAAACAAGAAGGGCTTAAAGGTGACCTTGCTGACATTCAGCTTGTTGACTAAAGCATATGCAACAGTCCACATTCCAAACCAATGTGGAACTGTCCATTGATGGGATGAGATCAATAAGACAGAACAATAGGAAACCCTGGGAGCAGGGGCACCTTGACCTTAAGAACAAACCTGCCCATCTGTCCCTCAGGAAGCGGCCGATACTAGGTCAAAGGACATATTGGACCAATCTTACCTTCATTAAATGAGGGATTGCCTCGATTGTTACTTTAAAAGGTGAAATGTGTCAATTATGAAGCACCAAACAAAACTGCAAAAACAGCTTTCTACAAGTCCTCCCACCCTAAACTCATGCCATTGGTTTTCAGGCCTGTTTAAGTCAACAAATCCTGCAAAAATGTGTCCCACATTAAACTGCCATATAAAAGTATTTACACATAGTAAAAAACAGACTTTGCCTTTAAGTCTGAAAAAACATAGACAAATGTGAATAGACTGGATTGAATTGAGTTATTACCTTCTTAGACTAAATGGTTATGATTTATTAAAGCGCCGTGAGGGTTTGCTGTGTATGCAGAATGGCAGCACCACCACCTCCGCCGCAACAAACAACAGCTGTTTCTGCTACAAATAGCCTTGCTGATTATGACCAACATATGTAAATTACATCTAGCAATGTCCTACCAAATCTCTATGGTATATATTTAGTAGTAAGGGGCAGACTGTAGCCATAGCGTAGGACTGCCTGAATAACAGTGAACTAAAGGATATCAGCCACAACAATGCAGCCACAGACAAAGACCTAAAATATGTGTATTTGAGTGCAATTAGAGCAAAATGTACTCTAACATGAGGAGTCCTGAGGATTACATGCATTTAATCGTCCTTGTACATGCTTGACTAACAAACAACCCCACTGACATGGGAATTACACATCCAGCCCAGGCATGGAGCAAATGTAGGGCAAAAATAATAAGCTTTCCACTCGACTTGCATTGCGGAGGTGGCGCTGTCTAGCATACAATGCACTTAATCATTGCGCAAATATGCTTTAAGAAGCTAATGGCTAATGAGCAAAAACAATGATGCGAAATAAAGAAGACGGTTATGCCATCCTTTGTCTCACAAATGAACTACTGTCTGTCAAAAAGACAACTATAACATTGAGCGGAATCCAAATGAACGCAACTGCATGGAGCAGTCAAGACAAGCTAGTGACGTGGTGATTCACGGCTATTGAAGGGTAAACATTGCAAAACAAAGACTTCACAGATACTGAGCAGTCTTTATCGCTTTCTTCGCTTAGGGACACACCTCCATGACAACCGACACAGGTACAACGCAGCCACTGTTCTCTCAACACTTGGCAAGAGCTGTTAACCTTATGCAAGGCCTTATTGTGCACATAATTCATTTTTTCAGCTCCCCGTCAGTCATCTGATTAGTCATACCATGTTTCTCCAGGTGGAAGCGAAGAAAGCAGAGAACCAATTATAGGCTTGTTAAGAGGTGACATTCCTCAAATTTTCACCCTGAAGGCTTGTGTGGCAATTCCCCCTACTTTATGAAATTAAAAAAATCTAATTGTGAAAGTGTTTTGCTCAATCTGCTTGTGTTAATGAAATGCTCAAGGTTTGGTCTTTCCACCCATCCAACAGACAGAGAGATGGGGAAATTGATGTATTTGAACACTACACGTAGATTTCGCCTGTCCCAATTTGAAGTCCCTCTTTGTGGTAGAAACCTCCAAAGAGTCCACTTAGCAAGCGCGAGAGAGTCATATTAGTCCCGCTGAGAACAGAGATCTGGTTCAAAGACAGAGAGAGAGAGAAGCCAAAAGGAGACGGCCCTGTGTGCATCAGCCAGCCTTCTAAAATCTCCCCCCTCTCACAATGAGCGTAGATGCTTGAATGAGATTTGGTTCAGCCAAAGGAGAACTGTGGAAATCTATCTGCTGATATTTCAATCCTCGTCTCCAACTCGAAACAAAGCCCCGCACAGAAACAAACAACGTAGAACCCAATGCAGATACCAGCGCTCCAGTGCTCTAGTTTTTCGTAGCATTTGCCAGTTTAAATATTGAGCAGCTTGTCATCTGAGGTTAAGCTCATGAAGAAGGTGGAAAGGAAGAGGGAAGATCCCAAAGGATGGCAGAAACGTACAAGCCTGAGTGAAAGGGTTTGAAAATAAACTATTGTAAATCAGGAAAAGGCATTTGGTGGGGTTGAGACCCAACTGGATGAATGGAAGTGAGTGTTACAGTGTCAGGTGTAGAGGCAGATGGCTCTGTGCATCTGATAGGGTTTGCCAGCAGCCTTGCTCTCTTTCCCATGGGCCTTTGCATTAGGCAGAAAAAAGGGAACGTTCCAAGATGGATGGGTTATTATGAGGCTGGGGCAGCAAGTTATTAAATATGATATAGCCTAGCCTAAAGATGTTAAATATAAAGCAGCCAATGAAATATAAAGGAACACTTGGCTTGCATAAATATTAATTATTTACTCACCCTCAGGTCATAACAAACCTGCATGATTTTCTTTCTTTTATGAAACACAAAAGAAGGTATTTTGAAGAATGTTTTGGTCTACACAATGAAAGTTAATACAACATGTGTTGTTCTGTGTTCCACAGTAGAAAGTCATAGAGGTTTATAATGAAATTTTGAGTACTCAACCTATCCCTTTAAGATGGAGAGACTGTTAGATTAGGCAGATAGAACAATGAAGAGCAATATATAGATGTAAAATGAAGCAGAAATAAGTTGGTAATATAATTACAGAACCATTAAGGTTTCCAGGACAAGCCTTGGCCTTCCTTAAAATTGCCAGCACTCGTATCGCAGGCTGTTCCCTCTGTCTCAATGTCAGTGATTTTAAACAGTTCCGCTAAAGTCACATGACTGCAATACAACACCTATAGCCTGACCTTTAAGTTCTAAGATGACACATCCATGCTTCATAGCAAACCCTGAAATGAAACAACAGAAGCGAAACAAACCAATGATCATGAGCTTGTTTTTCTTGTCTATTAGCCACACAATGTCTTGGATTCAGAATTCCAGGGTGCTAAGGCCAGGTGATTCTGCTAGGAATGTCAAGAAAGTCACTCAAGCAGAAGTGAGAAGGGAAGTCTGAGTTGGCATCAGCTCTTTAGGGTTGTCTAGCACAATAAGGATGAAATGGTTTACTCTATATCGACCTGAAAACCGAATCCCCAAACCTCCAGTCTGCGGAAGCATCATAGGAAGACACTCCATTCCACCTTCAAAAAGAGCCATGAAAGAGAATGGGAGGAGGAAGAAAATAGCTGTGAACTCAATGGCCGACTAAAAGGAAACCTTTTCTTGCAACAAAAGCTTCCATTGGGACAAGAAAAGTAAAACTATATATGTCAGAAAGAATTGACAAAGCTTTATCTACAAAAAACAAAAAAACAAAACAAGAAAACACTAACAAATGTCACCCTACATTTCCTCATGATATGGTCGCCTTGGTAGACAGCACATTTGGAAAGTTTTAAAATTGACATTAGCAGTTGGAAACCACTGCTGAATATACAGCCGGACATATTAAACCAATTATATTGTTCATCTTAACAAGAGGATTGCGGGCTATGTAGGGTACTGGAGGAGTGCCAGGGATGGTGGATGGAAGGTGGGAGTTGGTGGTCCCGTTTAAGACGTCACTCTCTTGCTCACAAAGGTGCACATTAAAAATGGAGTATCCAAGGTCACTTTCGGCCAAACTGAAGTACCGTTGATGGAGTGGTGCAGTGATCCTTTCCTGTGCCCATGCAGGGAAGCTGAGAAAGGTCTGGCTATTGATTCCTCGGGCAACAGATGGCCATAGCTAATCCCTGTCTGTGTCCATGAATTCTCCCGATGCTAACCATCGGTAAAAAAAAAAAAAAAAATCCCTCAGTACATTACTACCAGCAAATTAACAATGTATCCTTTGTAATCATCTTCTGAGATGCCACTTCAAGAGAACAGATTTCACTGCCAGCCAACATTTCAAATGCTTTTCATGGTCTTCAGCTTATGTACCCAATCATTTTTTTCCTTCGGAGAACATAATCTTACAAAAACAATCAATGAACAAACAGGGTCTTGCATAGATGTGAGTCACTATTTTGGGAGTTTACAGACAGGCAAACAGATTAGGAACTAGAGCATCCGATCTGAGTCTCGAGATAATAAAATACTTCCTTTCTGAGAGAGGCAAAAGACAAACTCTTCCAGAAAGAGGTCACACTTAGGGCAGGGGCTGTTTAGTCTTCAAATTAAGCCATTTGGATCTTGTTCCCTGAGGTGTTCTCAACTCCTGACCTTGATTTGGTAAACTTGAAACACATCCGTACTTATTTCCTTTCCATTATCTGTGAATTATGCAAACTATGCACATAATCTGCCCCACCATGCAGGATCTGGGCGCTCAAATATGCTCTAATTGTTTACCATCCCTTGGGAACCAGAAATGCACGGAGGAAACAACTAATACTGAGGAGTCTTCCCATGGAGCCAGACACACAAACATACACAACCACCCACACTGGACAGTCGCCTGAACAATGAAAAAGGGGAGGAGTCTTTTGATTTGCTTGCTAGGGTCAAAGGGGTCTCACAAGAATTAGATAACTCAATCAACAGTCAATCAAGGGCTAGCTCAAACTCAGCTGCATCTAATAGCTATAATTTCCCTAAATCGCATTTAACACAAAACCATTTGAAAAACATCTGCTGATCCTTCTCTAAGATCTTGAGGTTGGTCAAAGGCCCGAGGGACGAGACCAGAGAGTTGAAGAAAAGACTGCACACTTAATTAGCCTGACCGCACTGTCGAGAAAGCCGAAAAGTCCCACAGGGTTCACATGAAGAGTCCCTCAGTGCTGACAGGTGCCCGCCATGACACCGAGAGAGGGGAAATTAATCCGCTAACACAAACAAATCGCCCTCAGGCCTGTTTTCTGTCAGGGGTAGCGACACAAAGCCCATTGATTTGAACTCTCTGAGCACACAGAAAGTGTTTTTGACGGGTTCCCTGCTGTCAGACATTCGGGGTGTTTGACTTCTAATCCACCCTGAGGGGGTTTCAAATAACCACACAAAGCAGCATGACTATTCATTCAGCAGTATATCACCATTTAAGTGAGAATATGAACATTTCACAGAAACAGCACAACATTCTTATAGCTGAAACCAAAAGGACACAGATGTGTTTCTTGGTTGGCTCCAAGCCCTGCTCTCAAGAGAAGCGTTTCTGACAAAATTAGCTAGGCTGAACATAATTACATTGGAGTTTTGATAATTAATTTAACAATAAAATATATGGCAGCTTATGAGATGAGCATTCACAGCCATCTGCACCTCATTTGACATGCAACAAGACATTTGGGCGGATATCTGTAGTCTCCATTTGATGAAGACATTTCATTTACATGCCACTCAGTTTCTAACAGATGAGAACAAAGTATTTGTCTGAATTTGAATAATGGATGCACCTAAAACAAAGACAGCGGAGCTACAAAGGGTTTCAGCCTGCAAAGCACACAAACCCCTCCAATTTGGGCATCAAAAACTCCAAACCCAGGAGAGAGAATAAAACCGCAGATTTACTGGGTAGACTGCCAAGATGTTCGGAGCAACAGCTGGCTGCCAAGGTTACTGCTGAAGGAACAACAAAAAAAAAACTATTTCTCTTTAAAGCGTTACAAATTAAGCGAGACTAATCCATTTCAGACCGTTGCAGGGCTTTCAACACCATTGAATAATGAGTACTTTCGGATGATCTCTCTTATAGTATGAAGACCAGTGACAGAATGAGCATTAATGCTATTAGATTGAAGATAATCAAAATTTGATTCAAAATGAAAATGTACCTATATGATCAGTAGTAGACATTTTGCAAAAAGTATAAAAGATCTTTGAGACTTTGAAACAATAGCCTAGATCTCACAAAAACGATCAAGCCTCATCTCATTCCAAACTCGACTTACTTTCTTCTATGGGCATCAGAAGGAGGGCATCAAAAGGAGATATTTTGAAGAATGTCTTTTCCATAATGACAATCAATGACAGCCTTTATAAAGAGCACAAAATCACCATAAAATTAACATAAAAATAGTCTGCATTAGTTGTGCGCTCTTTTCCAAGCCGTTAGAAGCCCTACGATACCTTTGTGCAAGCAAAAAACTAAATCATTAATCTAAAAGTCATTATTCACTGAAGATTTGGGAGATCTGCACTAGAACTTCTTGGCGAGTTTGTGGGTGAAAGCCATACCCAATTTGTGAATGATTCGTTTAAATCTGATTATTTGTTTAATTTGCAGATTGCAGAAATTGCAAGTAATCTGAATTGTGAGCAAGTGTTCTATAGGCTATAAATCCAATCCCATATACTAACATTCCTCATGTTGGAATTTTTTATTTTTTAACTCTTTGAATCTAAAGGCTCGTCTTATGGGATAACAAAGTGATGGCTGGTTTCACACTTTGAACCAAAGACAGTTCGCTTACTGTTTCATGAAACTGAGTATTTTGCCATCCTACTGATTTGACAATCAGCTTTCTGCTTACTTTATAGTAGCCTAGGGAAGTAGGCTACGCATATTCGGACGCGCGGAATGATTTGTTCACGAATCAGACAAATCCGACTCTGAACAATACCGTAGCAGCGTTTAACTGAAGTGAATGGAGAGTGGATAGCGACTTAAATTTCGGCCTGTTCCCTGTTCTTCCTCACACAAAGCTATCACATGGCGTCACAAGACTTGGAATATATATAACGACTCGTGTGGATTAGGCTACTTTTGTTTCACGGAAGAATATCAAAAGGGTTTGAAAGGAAATTAATTGAGTAAATGATTACTATTTCAATTTTGGGTGAACTAACGATATAGCCTAACAAGTTTTAAAGTGAAAAGACAACGACAAAGCGGATAAATATTAAACTTTTTTTTTTACGCAAGTCGCACAACAGCTGGAGTGCAAACAAATGTGTTGTAGGATGTTTTGTTATTATACCCCCAACAGGCTATCCCAAACACTGAATAATGCTACGAAACTGCCCGCTGGCATCAGCAACGGCACATATAAACACAAATGAATTGTCCTTATGTAAAACAAAGCAAAATATTTCCCGCTGCTTTCCTAAAAGCATTGTTAAAACCAAAAACACACACGCTCTGTGGAGCCGGGTGAATGGACAAAACCCACTCCGTGGAGTTCACCTATAAGAAAAAGTTTCTTTCGGAACAAGTTCAAATACAACAGACAGATTCAATTGTTAGTCATCTTACCTCGCCAAGGACGAGACGACAATCCCATTGTATGTGGAAAACTATACAACGAACGATTCCTTGTGTCAATACACGCGTTATTTCCCAAAGAGACGCGCCTTCCACAATAGAAGCGCAACAACTCAACAGATCTCAGGACAACAGCGAGCGGCTGACTGACAGCCCCACCGGCACAAAGCCCGCCTCTTCTACGCGCTGATTCGCCGTGGTGGACACAGAACTCCTCCTCCTTTCATAGAGGATTATAATTTGCTATCTGGTCTGTCAATCTCGCCCTATGACTTTAAAGGGGCTGTTTGGAACGATGTTTTGAGACTCATTTATGTAGTCTCATGTTGAGTAAATTATATCTACCATGTAAATAAGCCTATTAAATAATGTTTTTTAGGGATGATAAATAAAGTTCTATAAACGTCCACTTTTTAAATTACATGTTAATGTATGCATTTGTAAGCAAACAATCATTTAATCCATGAAATTGCCTCAGGGTAACCCATAGCCTATATTTACAAGCACATTATGCATTCTAGATGGCAATTAATAGTGAGGGGATCACGTTGAATAAACAAGCAAAATGCTTTGACTTGGTCACACTACATCCTGGTGGTCATTTTAAAAACTTTTCTGTTGTGGGGGAGACATTTTTCCCCTTTTTTCACCCTTCAAAATCACATTTAGTGTTATAAATAATTTTAATGAGGATTTGCTTAAATGTGTTTTATTTTTTGCCTTGAAGCAACATTTTGCAACAGTGGAATGGATGTGAACACAGTGGATTTGTGCTATTCATTATTAAATACTACAGTATTTACTTGACATCTAAGTTAAAGTAAATAGCCGGTGAAGTAAAAAAAAAAAAAAAAATTAATGTAACAATTAGTGTAAAGCCTGGTGTTTCGTATAATGAAATTGTTACATTTTCTTTTTCTATTATGACATCAACAGATTGTGTAGTAACTCAATTTCACAATGCACACAAACCTGTCTATGATGATTTTCCTTCAATTTATCTGACAGCATACCTAAAAAGATACTTTTTCAGAATTTAACTGAATCAAACATTAACAGCTTTTGTAGGCTAATGCATGCAAGAGGGGGCTAATTTGTCATAAATTGAATTTTAATAATGTAAGCCTCATATTATTGGTATGAATAACCTTACACGCTCTAGTAAAATGTCAAGTTATTTTTAGATCTGATGGGATCTACCCTGTGATATGTGTGTCATCTTATACATGTAGCTTGACAAGGGTTGTGTTTCCAGGACTGTAAAGTGCTTTTACAGTGACCGAAATGTATTACATCTTTTCTTTACATTGGCTTGAAGCAATGAGCATACAAGTCACACTGACACTCATTTGGTTTCAGTTTTATTTTGTGCAAAATAGTGAACGATGTAAATGTGAGAATAACAAAACAGCACTTTATGGCCACACGAACACATCAATAATCCCTTCAATGTCATATATGCTCCATGATAGTGATTTATAAACTGTTTTCTGAGATGTACAGCTTATTACAATAGAGTCTGGTTATAAAAGGGAATGCCATATATGCAAGTTTTTTCTCATGACAGTCTTGTTATTATTTCCTCTGCGAATCAGCAGGATGATGTCTCTGGGTCTGATGATTCTGTTGTTAGCTCGAAATGGGTGTGTACAGAGGTGCCTTTTTATTGTACATGGGTTAAACCTTCCACTATAAGCAGGACAAGGGCTCCACCTGGAGTTGGGCAATGGTAATTTCAAACTTCTATTGTGTGTCTGCACTGTAGTCTATACAGTGGGTCTTGGATCAACCTTCAGAAAGACAGTTTTGCATTAAATTTACCATGTTGATATAGAGAAGAATACAACTGAAATACAATAATACATGTACAGCATAGTAAATGCACAGCAGATAAATGATGAGATGTTCAAAACGATCCCATCCATGAAATAACCCATCTTGCCAATGATGTGACGGGGTTACATGGGCAAAATAACCATCTCATCCATGGAGTGGGTGTGCTACTTGTCCCATGCTGGTTTTGATTGATAGCCCTGCAATTTAAAAAAAAGCAATTAATCTGCCATTAAAAGAGAAAATGTAATTGTTCATTTGTTTTTCATTATAAATCTGCATGTGTCATATCATATACTCATTCATGTTCTCAATTTTAAGCAAATTTTAAGTCTAAAGGGAAATACTGGCCTAATTTTGAAAGCTGTGTTTAGGGCCCAACACAGCTGTCAAACATGGCGATCAATTTCCCTGTTATCCCCATGAGATATTGTCATTATTGCAGCCTGGAGTATTTGTCAGTGTAATAAAGGCCATATCATTTCATGATTAATAACTGGAGCATAAAAATATCTAATTCAATTACAGACACTGTCTTTTTCATTCTCTTCGTCCAGAATCGCAGGTGTCCCACCAATAAAATGTATACAATTCCTGTAGCTCTTTATGTATAGCCTGTACTTCTCCAATGCAACATTCACATTATATTAGATGTGTTATCATTCGTAACAATTGCTCAATTAAAAGTAAAACATAAAATGTTGAAGAATATTGAAGAATCGTCTGAACTGTGCACATGCCCAACAGATGGAGCTATTTGCTAATCACATCACACTTTGGCAGGTCACATAGTCTGGCCACTAATATGAATATGGCACGAGTTAACCATATGACGACATGTCAGTGTCTCCAAAGAACGGCAAGTACTCTAATGTCTAATATTCTATCAAATAATTTTCAGTGATGACCAATTAATTGGACGATTGGACGCAAACCTGAATTGTCAGCAGCCATTACTCCAGTCTTCAGTGTCACATGATCCTTCAGAAATCATGTTGAATTGGTGCTCAAGAAACATCTATTATTATAATCGATGTTGAAAACAGTTGTGCTGCTTATATTTTAGTGAAAACTGTGATACATTTTAATATGAATTCATTTCATATTTTTTAACACTGTAAATGTCATTTTTGGTCAATTTATTATGCCGTTGCTAAATGAAAGTATTAATTTCTGTAAAAACGTTTGAACTATAGTGTATATAGGCATTATATTGGTGCAAATTGCAGTTTAAAAATAATAAGAAAACAACAAAATATGACAAATTCAATATCAGTCATTAACCTTTATTGTAAGAATCCTCTCCTACCTGTTTCTTCATCTGTATCTTTTTCCACAGCACAGTTTGAAGTGAGATTACCCACTCTTCCTCTCCAGATATCTTCCAGTTCCTCTTCCTCCTGCTGAAACAGCCAGTGCCCTGGCTGAAGAAGCTCCTCCATGTTGACGTCTGCTTTCTCTGCACAATCTACTCTGGTCTCTTTCACTGTATCACTGAAACACACTGCACAGTCTCTCACACCACAGTTTATGATACGGCCTCTCTTATGGGAGCCCTGGCCATTAGGGAACACGTTTTCTGAGGCGTTTATCTTCACATGTTTGGACGTGTTGTATAAGTGGCCATTCATGTCTTTTATTTTGGTATGAACACTAAAGCAATTGTGACCACAGGATGAAGAAGGACATAGAGGCCTGCACTGACTGACTGATGGGGCACCATTGACCACTGGAGGAGAGGTTTTGTGACAGCTCGAGGAATCATTATCAGGTCCTTCATATTCAACTAATGTGAAAACCTTCAAGGCAGGTTCTGTGCTTTCATAAACTTGGTTCAGTTGTTGGGTCTTGACCTCAGGTTCTTCAGTATCTTCAGAATCTTCCATATCTACCGGGTTTATTTCAGTTTGTCTGATATGAATCATTGGTTCCACCTCTAGTTCTAATTGTGGAGTTTGAGTTGATGGTAATGTTTGGTTGTTTGAGTCATCATTAATCTGCACAGGTTCAATCTCCTCTTTATTTTCCATGTCCGAGACACTGTTGGGAAAGTTCTTGGGAAGACTGAAGCTAAGAGTGGATCCTAGAGACAAATAAGAGCAGATGTTTTTAACTGCTCCACTTGAAGTCTTGACAGCATTGGGCAAACTGTCTTCTGGAAAAGGGTTGGATTTGTTATCAATGACAGAATCCACCGGTAACATGTCTTTTTTAATGAAAACCTGAAGATTGGAGTTTGAATGACTTTCTTTCGCTTTCCGTTCTCCTTCTGGCCAAGTGTTACACCTCCGCCTGAAAATGCTTAAAGATTTGCCAGACCTTTCCAATCTTACATTGCCAAGCGTAGAGTTTCTTCTCTGCTCATCCTCCTTACTTCTGACCGGCTCTTTAATCTTGAACAAAGAACTTGCCTTGAATCTGTTGTGATTGTAAACCATTCCTCCTTCAGCTGTGACATTTTGCGAGAAGGAGGAGGGCGATTGAACTGAGGAGGAACCCAACTCAGAGGTTATCATGTCCTGCCCTTCTGCATGTGGTGGGGATAGGACCTCCAAGACTCGTCCTGCAGATCTGTAACTATCCGAGACGTGTAAATACGTGAACACCTGCCATAGAAAGATGAATGCAAAACTTTAGATAAGCTGAGATGCAACTTACAATCTCATAAAAACAAACCCACGGTCAGTTGTAATGGCCCACAAGCGTTCTGTAAACTGACAATTATATGGCTCTTGAATGCATACACACACAGCTGTGATGGCAATAGCTGATGCATGACTAATATGATTGCATGCCAAGTTAATAAATCCTATATGGCGGCTTCACAGCGCATTATTACAATACACACCACCAGGAGGCTTTTCAAAGCCATGCCATGGAAACTTAATCATGAGGTCATTGTTTTACCACATGGGACAGGATGTACAGAGCCGGGAGAATAATAAGCACATGCATGTCTGGTTTGTGTGCGAGCTTTGAGCTCAGTTTGGAATGTGTCTGAAGTTAACGCAGTTTTTGAAGTCTTACTTACTCTATGAGTGACTTCAGCTGCCACTTCATGCCGCAGGTGGTCGTCACTTTGGTTTTGGTTTGTTTCTAGATTGTTGTGTGTTGCATTTCGCATCAAGTCTTGAATGTAGTTTGGTGACTGAGGGCTTTGCGCTTGATGAATGACTGATAGTTTTTGCACCTGATCAGTGTCTGGTGATAATCGTAGATTAGATTGGTTGTTGATGGACTGCGGATTCTCTGGTAGGTGGTTGCAAAAAGATGATTCACTGTTACATGGGGACAAAAGGCTGGATACTTCCTGTTTGCTTAGTGACTGGACGGGTTCTCCATGGTTTTTGTTTTGCAATTGTCCAAGATTCCAAAAAGATGAATTTTGTTGGGTCTCTTTACTCATGACTGATTCATTCGGCCATTTCACCAGAAGCATTTCTTGTTGCATTTGCATTGAGTTTTTGTCTTGTGATTGATGTCTGTCCGCCTGAATGCTGCTTGTTGAATCTTCATGTATGTCATTATTGTTGGGTGACCATTGCTTTGTCACTTGGTTGATGCCTGAAGACTGTTCATCAAAGGTCAAAATGAGACAAATGCTAGAGCCTAGCGATGCCTTTGAAAGGCAGGACTCCTGACTAACAACACTGGACACATCATGTCTCCCACTCTGTTGCTTGGAGTTGTTTTGAGATGACTGTGTTTCAGTAGCACCTCCTTTGACCTCTCCATTTGTACTGCACAGACTATCAGAAGGATTTTTGAAAGGCATAGCCTAAACAAGAAAAAAGAAAGTACAAAAATAATAGCATTTTAATTTTATTAAAAATTTTTTAATAAATAATTGTATTTATTTTTTTATTTAAATGAGATAAATAATTAATGAATGAGGGATTAACGTACACTGCATTATTTAAAATTATGACGTTATCTAACATGCATGATTCTGATATGTCAGTCGCAGAATTTTGCTGTGATTTTTTAAAATAATAACTAAACTATTTAAGAGAATGTTGTCCTAAGGATTTCAACATAGTTGTGTTTTATATCTATTGTATCACTTTTTCCTCTCAAATAATATAGTAATTCAAGCTTTTTTTGTTTATTTAATAAGCATTTGTGTATTAAGCAGGATAATGTGCAGTCAGATAGCCATTATTGCAAAATAGACCCCTTCAGGGTGATACAAGATCCTGACGATGTTCATTTTGCCATAATGATCACATGACTGAATATTATCCCTTACATGTTTTAAATTACATCATTTGTAAAAGATGTCGGAAAAAAATCTAGAAACCTGCTGTTGAGCAGGATCATTTGTTGACTCTGATCTCCCATCCTTGTTTCTTTTAAGCTGCTCTCTTTGAGCGTGCCAGTTCACCTGGATCCATCCCAGCATGCTTTCCAACTCATCTGTTCTCTCCTTGATCTAGAGACAGGAAGATGTTAATCAAGAAAACATCATCATAACGAACATTCTGCAGATGGACGCCGCAAGACAGTTGACATCGCTTTTAGATGACCATGTGGTAACAGTGAGTAAATCAATCACACACTCACAATGTCTTTAAACTGACTCTCATCTTGCATAAGCATTTGACCAGCTGCAGCTAGTTTGCTAAACTCATCCAGCTTTGTTTCAATGCAGTGATCAATCTCTGCAATTTCACTCTCTCTGCAAGCAGAGCTGCCAGCAAGGAGACAGGATCTGGTGTTCTCTGTCCACGTACTAAAGGACACAAAAAGAGAGGCCGTGCTAAAATAATATAATATAACAATACCACATATGGGAAAGTATTTCCTGCTTAAGTTGTTGACATTAAACATGAAATATTCACAATGTATAATTATCAAAATTAGTCTGACGTTCTCTCTTACATCATGGCAAGATAGTTTTCAAAGTAGTCCTGAATCTGGTGAAACTTCTCCAGGCGGCCTCTGTTCTCATTCATGTTGCGGCCTACTTCCTCCCAAGCCTGCAGGATCGCCTGAACTTCTTCCCTGAGAGGGTCTGTCTCCTCTGGGGAAGGAACCTGTAGCTGTCTGGCTAGTCTCTCCATCTCTCTCACCTCTGACTCAATGATATTATAATGAGCCTTTGTGAGACAAAAATTGTATTAATTAGTATGACAACCTGATTAAAAGTGTGACATTTATGAGCTCATTCAACAAATCCCTTAAATGTAACCTATAATTAATTTAATACCGTTTTATCTTAGCAACCTTTTAATACTTAAAAAGCTGGGCTCATCTTTAACTAATGCAGGAAGAAGATATTTTGATGAATGTTGTTAACCAGACAGTAGATGATAGCCATTGACTTCCATAGTAGGAAGAAATACTTTGGAAGTCAATGGCTACCGTCCACTATCTGGTTACCAACATTCATCAAAATATCTTCTTTTTGGTTCAGCAGAATAAACAAAATCACACAGGTTTAAAACAACAAGTAATGACAGAAATTTCATTTTTTTTCCCTTTAATTACTGCTCTGGGGTCATTCAAATAGTGATAAAATTCTAGTATACATTAGTAAATGTATTTTTTTATTATCTGACCTCTAGGTCATCCTGCTGCTCCTGTAGCCCTTCCAGACCACTGAGGTCAGAGTCACAAAGCACAGCCATATCTGCTTCTATATCCAGGAGGTCCATACTGAGCTCAGCACAGCGGCAGAGGTGCTGGTTTATCCGCAGTGTTAGATTAGATAGCTGAGGAAAGACAAATCTGCTCTTAACTGATATGTGATTAACTATGAATAAGCATGCAGTAGCCACAAAAAGTATCAGTTTTAATATGTCATAATGGCAATTCATAAAATATCAACCAATTGGCATCTTTAAACTAATGATGCTAGACATTTTCACTGAATTAACTTTACTTTTCTTATCCATTATTATTATCATTATATATTAGTATTTTAACCAAATATTCCCAAAGTAACTACTAATAGTTACTTTAAAATATAGTTACTATATAATAATTTGAGCATAATTCATAATTTATACATTTTACATGTGCCCTAAATTTCCAAAAACTTTTTTGAGATAGCTGCAAAAGATGGTTTTGAAAAAATTATTAGCAGTGCGATACAAATTGGTGAAATATTGTGCATGCCATTTATTTATATGTATATCTCTAATATCAGGTTGATGTTGGACATCGCTTTGTGAAACAAGCTCATATTCTACCGAGCTTTGTAGTTCATCAGTGGTCTGGTCCTGTTGCTGGGATCTTTCTTGATCAGTTTGATGACTCAGTAGACCCAGTGACATTTCTGCATCCTCAGCCATTTCTTGCCTATGCAGTGGTCCAGGAACATCCTAAAGCAGATTCACAGTGGTGTAAGTGGTCCTGAACTGTATTCATTACATTTTCTAAAATCATACACAGAAACATCATGTTATGAGTCTGAAACAGAGTATGCTAAATTTTTCTTTTTATGTTCACATGTTTTCGAATAATTTACCGCATAAAAAAATAACACTTAAAACTAGAGGGTTAATATTGTATATGATGTTTGGTTTACTTGGCTCTTTTTGTGATATCCAGTGGGATCCAGAAGTTCAAGGAACTTTTCAAGCATTCCTGAACTGCCGCCTTCTACATTTTCCGGGAGATGATTTGAAAGTGTGAATTCTGATACCATCTGTGCGGCTTTATCTCCAGTTTGGTTTTTTTCCACTGGTTCAGTCTGATTGTTCTCTCCATATTTCGTCTGCAGAGCATCCCAAAGGACCTCCACCTGGCTTAGGAGCTCCTCTATTTTGTGGTCTTGTCTTTGCTTTGAGCAGTCATGCTCTTCATTCTTTATTCAATTTCCAAAAGGAGATGAAAAGAGAAAGTGAGATCATTTATCAGTTTAGTGCATTGTTATGAAAAAATCTTGAAATCGTATTACCATTCCAGTGGATGTCTTCGACTCTTTCACCAGCTTATTGGGTATGAAACAATCTTGAGCGGAAACAGGGGTTGTTTGAGCCATCTGGGCGACACAGCTGGGAAAGCATTAACTGTTAATCAAACTTTACTCAACAACTGCATCTTGAAATCCATTGTATGAAATGACATCACACAATTACGGATCATTTACTCATCAGTCATCCACATATTCATTGTGAAATAAAAAACTAATTGCACCTCTTCCTGTCCTGTTTTTCCGAGATATTGTCCAGCTTGGAACAGCTGCTCTCCGACAGTGAGCCTCGACTCCCTACAGAACATTCCTCAACTGGACTCCACATCCTATGGGCCCACAGCCCTTGAGAGCACTGCAGAAATACATTTTTAGGCATATATTAAGTTTAATAATAATTGATGTCGGGCCGTTGAATTATTAGAAGATAATGCACACATGAGATGGTAATGGACGTCATGGCTGCTACACCTCAGGTGTGCATTATTTTCTAATAATTCAATGACCCGACATCAATTATTCCACTTATACTACACATCAAGACATTGTTTAGATGCTGTTTTTCAAGACATTTGTCAGGTTTTTGTCCTTAAAACGCTCTTGTGTGTAGGACTAATTTCTTACGTATCTCATCCCACAACTCCATTGCTAATTCCAAAACAATGTTTTAGAGCTAACAGAGGCTTGAGCCATTGATATCAGACTAATGTAGTTATTAATTCAGTTATTAGAGAGAGAGAGAGATTAAGCATTTCTGTGCATCTCTCAACAGTGTTCGGCAGCAGCTTCTCTACTAATAGCGAAACTGCACTTTTATCTGATTCAAGAACAGCGGCGTTATTACCTCACTAGAGAGAATAGTCATGTAGCTTTTAACCCAGCAAACACAGAACGTTCTCCTAACGTTAATATTTGGTTCCCGTTTGGTTATTGTTTTGAGAATCAAATAATAACAATCTAGGAACGATCTTTTTAGGTTTTATTTTTTGCAACCATAAAATAACATTCCCAGAACGTTGCAGGGAGGTTATTTTTAAATAACCTAAAAATAAAATTTTCGAAGTTATTTTATGTTATTATTTTGGAACCATAAAATAATGTTCCCAGAACGTTGCAGTGTGGTTATATGATATAGGAGTAAAGAGGTTAGAGGAACGTTAGAATAACTTTCTACAAACCAAAAAGTAACATTCTATTTCCGTTTAGAAAACTTTCCTGTCTAACCAAAAACAAACCATAAAAAAGAATGTTCTAGGAACCAAAAACTAAAGTTCTGGGAACCAAACATTGTTAGCTGGGAAGTTGCTATTTTACATATAAAATCATCAGAGCAATGCTAACAACACATTTCTGTGCGAGTGTGTGTCCGTAATGTATGTGCGTGCATTTGAGTGGAAGAGCATGTGCTGCTTTCCGTACATAATTTTGTGGCAAAAAAACATCTAAATAATTTGTCGTTTTTATCCTATTGTTTACTATTTTCATTTACTTGAGTTTTGATTATTTTGCTGTTGTAGGCTGTAAGGACCTTTGAAATAACTGAAATGAAAAATGGCGAACTGATATGGACATGTAGCTAATTCGGTCAAAACCTGCCGGGAACTACTTTAGCCGAGAACATTCTTCAACTAATCAGAAGATTCAAGCATTCAACTGCCCCATAGTATAATCATGGATAATTCACACCAGAATATCACAGACACATGGGGTGGTATCTTTTGACTTAGGCTGGTAAGATATACCCTAGCAACCAAATAGCAACATGCTTAAATCCATTTAAAACACTTTAGCAACCTCATAGCAACGTGCTTAAAACTACTTAAAATATCTCAGCAACCGCATAGCAACATGCTTAAAGGACAAGTTCGGTATTTTACACATAAAGCCCTGTTTACAGATCGTTTCTGATGAAATAGAACGGTTAAGATTAAACTTTTGACAGATGCTGCTGTCGCGAGAATTTTAGGTTTATTTCGCTTCCCACCCCCCCTCAAGAATGGTAGTCTATGTGCACTGGAACAATCCTTCCTAAAACGCATTAAACTTTCATTTAAAAAGAGATGAAACTCACCGAGTGGTCAGGGGTGTTCACTGATATGCTCATACAAAAATCGCTGCAAAAGATGCTTTCCAACAGGTGTTTTGCCATTCGTTGTAAAACTGTGGATCTATTTTTCCAAACGTCTCACACCCGTAGATTCTTCCGTTGAGAGCTTGAATAATAGACACTCCAGCCCAGTTGGTGGCGATAATGCACCTTTGCCAATTGCAAGCAAACCACTGGCATTTCACTGAATACACAGAAGAAGCAGAAGAAGAAGCGGCGGAGTAATACCGTACCTCACACAGCACATTCAATGCAAGTCAATGGAGTTGGACAAAAACTATGATAAAACCTGTTGGAAAGCATCTTTTGCAGCGATTTTTGTATGAGCATATCAGTGAACACCCCTGACCACTCGGTGAGTTTCATCTCTTTTTAAATGAAAGTTTAATGCGTTTTAGGAAGGATTGTTCCAGTGCACATAGACTACCATTCTTGAGGGGGGAGGGGAAAGCGAAATAAACCTAAAATTCTCGCGACAGCAGCATCTGTCAAAAGTTTAATCTTAACCGTTCTATTTCATCAGAAACGATCTGTAAACAGGGCTTTATGTGTAAAATACCGAACTTGTCCTTTAAAACCACTAAGCAACGCCCTGGCAACTACTCACAATGCCCTGTTATTATGGTGGTAAGTTTGCGTGGTATTTAGTTGTTATATGATATCTGGAGAAGCCCATTTCAACTTAAACAAATATGTATGTTTTTATATTTACATAAGGTAATTGTGACTTTATATATGACAGTTTAACTGTGACTTTATTATCTTAAACTTCATCTCACATTACTTTTATTATTATTTTTGTTTAATATGATGCAGAAACAGGCCTCTATAGAAATCACATGAGTAGGACAGCCAATATGATTGGATTTGAGGATTCAGTTGTGGTTTTGCTGAAGGTCATTTACATTCTCTTGCATCATTCTCAAGCATGATTTGAACTCTTCACTTTTTTCTATCTTTGCAACTTAAAACTAAAGTAATATCATTGTCTAGATACAAGGTTGTCTGTCAAGTGAGACAAGTTTAAAGCCTTATTGTAAATGATTGTCTCACCGAACAGAAATTTCAGACCAATCTACTTTTCTATGTGGTCATGACTGATCATTTGTAATCACACGCTAACATATGTTTTTGGAGGCAGTGCAACTAACCTCAAATCCTCTGAGACGGTTTTGCTCCTCTTTGACGTCTTTTCCCATTATGCTGTGACCCTCATTTCTAGCAAAGCTCTGTGAGTCAGGGCATGTGGTTGGAGGATCAACGGATAAAGTTGACGGACGTTTTGAAGACACATCTGTCTTCTGGTTCCTGTAGAAGTGGAACAAAACATTACCTCTAATGACACCACCGAGGCATCATTACTCTTCAAACATTTCAAACATATGATATTTCATCATAATTTTAGACCATACAAGCCAGTAGACTGTAAATCTTTAATGGTAACAACTTGCAGATTGAAAATATAAAAATATCCACAGATCACTAACATCATATCTCTGCTGCTTATGTAATCCTGGACGAAATTTTGCAGCGATTGTTTTGGTTTGGGTATATATTACTGTTGGCAGGATATGCAAGCAATGATGTCACCTCCTTCTTGTCTGGTTAGCTCATAGTTTCAGGAAAGGTGTGTTTGCAGAGCTAGTGATAGAGGACTTGATGAAAGAGTCAAAAAGGAATGTAACCATCTCTGTTGACAAAGCCAACATGGCTTGTTTGCTGCATTTAAAAAAAATAGCTAATTAATATAATGGCAAACAACTAACAATTGGTGTATAGCGCCACCTACAGTAATTAGTACAATCAACATGGCAATATTTATGTATATAGAAGTCTTGGCTGCTGTGGGTTTACTCCCATTACCAAAACATATTAATTTAAGAATATATTCATATTCAACCTATAGCGCCATATTTCATTTATTGGACAGGAATGACAATGAGGCTGTGAGGGATAGAATACAGTGTGGTCAATGGATTGTACCTTTGTTGCTGACGAAACATCTTTACGAAAGAAAACTTTCAGTAGCCAAAAACTCCATAACAGTTTCAAAAGTTGTGAGTTGTGAAAATTACGACATCTAGGACCTTTAGACAGTGCATGCCATTGTAAAGGCTGTACGTCTATCCATCACAACCTCATTCTCATTTTCATCAATTCAATATGGCGTCTAACCTGACTAAGGTCCATTCCTCCCTTATTTCCTCATTTTTCCAAAGTTATTGATTTTCGCATATATATTTCTGTCATGACAACTCTCAGAGTGATTGACATGGTAATGGATGACAATGTTAATATGTTTGGTCTTGGCGGAATAGATCTGCTACGCTGTTGCTGCAGAGCAAGTACTTGCTACTGCCAAAAGACGACACACTGCTGTGAGCAAGTAAGACATTCTGCTGCTGTACAATATACCATACATGAATTACCCTTAGCAGATCTAGACAGATGGAGCTGGGGAAGGTGACGGGTTTCTGAAAGAGTGCTGCAAACTACTATGCAGATGCTGACCAGGTATTTGAAAGTTGAGCAGCAAGCTCATTGGCTGCTGATACAGTAGGAACCAATCAGCTTTGCCCTATAGAGAACGATGTGACGGCAAGCAGATTGAGTTAAGGACATATCAGCCTGCGCCATCTAGAGTTTCATGACAGAATTTTGTACTTTAAAATTACAATGACTCGTTTTTCTAAGGCCACTGGAAGTACCACATATGTGATTTTTGTGTACGTGTGTTTCCAGTTGTTGTAAATTTAGAATAATCAATCAATATTTGTTCAATTTCCTAGAATTGAAAGACTTTTAAGATAAATGTAATAAAATTGTGTTTAATAAAATGTTATAAATGTGTATCTGCTAAAAGTAAATTTTCAAAAGCCTTACAGATGCAAACTTTAAAATTTTGATTTCAGATGTATAGTTTTATTCTGCTTAGTTGTTTTAAACTTTCTCTGTTTATCTGAATTAGTTGCTTTAATAGTGAGATTTATTTTTTATCAGTTCCTTCCTCAGTGCATTCCTCCAGATGCGTTTTAACAGAGTACCTGTCTCTCATCATATCTTCATACCATACATATGAGCTATTCCTCACATCTGCACCAGTACTGAGACTAAATCTTCCACTATTATAGTCTTTGTTCATCTACAACCACCTTTTCTCTGTCATTCAGTTCCTCTGTATCTCCTCTCTAACACTTTCAGAAGTCATACTATTGAGGTCACAGAGGTCACACTCCAATCTGACTGAGTTTCCATAATGGTGTGAGTATTTGTGGAATTCAGTGTCTAAAGCTGTTGACTGTTCTGTGATAACAGCCATGATCCAATGTGATATTCTGTAAATTAGAAGGGTGACGTTAGCTCAGCCACTAATTACAGCTTCCTTTAATGGTATTGGCAACGTTT
Organism: Squalius cephalus; assembly: GCF_949319135.1. Lineage (NCBI taxonomy): Eukaryota > Metazoa > Chordata > Actinopteri > Cypriniformes > Leuciscidae > Squalius > Squalius cephalus. The sequence goes on along the minus strand of NC_137143.1, from coordinate 25,318,955 downwards.
TAAACCAGACATGCGTGGTTTAATAAAATGATCTAAAAATCGTTCAGTAAGCAAAATAACATTTTTGTAAGCTCTAAGTGATATTTGTCCTGCTGGATACTTATAACAGAATCACCCATTAAAAAGATTGCATAAACTGCCAAAGGCTTAAACTCAGGACCAACATGCAATTAAGTTCGAAACTAAATACATAGCAATTGGATTAAAACAACATCTACCATTCATGATCTAAGACTCTGCAATAGGTCAATATCGAAATAAAAGACCATAACATTACATCACTAAACCACATGTCAGCTCAACTCCTGGTTGTTGACAATTATGGAATCCATTTTAGCACAATGTCATGTACTATTCCAAGCCTTAAATATGACCTCACTGCTCTCAAGTACTTTATTTACTATTGTTTTTTGTCCACAGGAGGACAATGGCAGTAAGGAGACTCTCGTTTACCGGAGAAACTCCTGGAGAAGTGCCCAGTTCTCCTTCACCTCGGCCTGTTTGCATGTAACTCTTCTGGCCAGGGTTGGGTGGAGAGTTGACAGGCGAGACGCAGACTCATTCAGCATCTGGAAAGAGAGTTGTCCAGAGAGGGGTGGGGTCGTGGAAGGAAATGACATCATTCATTTGGAGTTCATATGCTACAGTCCAGAGAAAAAACGTGTTCGTGAGACTAATATAACAGACTAGTATTTGGTATAGTGAGAAATCATACATAAAAAAAGCAAAGTGACTGTGTCAGGTTCATATGTTTTCATGTTCTCAAATTCAGGTTTACACAAGAAGACATTATTTCCTCTAATGAGATCATGGATAGACTTACATTGATCTGACAGGCAATTTCTCTCTTCTCTTTGTCGCTTTTTTGGATCTCGCCCGCCAATACAAGGTTCCTCTGCAACGAAATTCATTCTGGATCAGTACTTTGTATTATTTATAAAGACAGTTTGAGGTATTTTCGAAATGCCAAAACTAATCAACGCTTGTTTTCTCAACCTTCCAATTAATGCTGCCGATGATGCTGTCAGCCTGTTGGTAAAACGATGAAACGTCTAGTGCCAACATGAGATCTTGATGATAGTCCCTAAGGAGTGATCTCAACTTCAGCCACCTGCAGAGAAACTAACTGTTAGTTTGTATCACTAACAAAAGTGCAATAATTCTCCACTCTCCATAGTGCCAGGAAATCTTACGATTTGTCAACGTGGTCCCCCGGGCTTTGTTTTGTTCTAAACATTTCCAATCCTAAATCTACACCATCTGACGTGTTCTGAAGAGGTCTTTCTGGTTCCTCCTGGCACAGGAGATGCATTAAGCAATCATGAGGTAATAGTTCAACGAGGCACATTAATAAACAAAACAGAAACATCTTTGCAATGAATTTAACCTGCATCAAGTCCAGACTTGTGGTCAGTTGGATGAGAGAGTTCTCAATGTCCTTGAGGTCTCTCCTTTGGCTGTGAGCCGCGTCCTCTGGTTGATCACATGGGAAAGCTGGCATGCTGTTATCGTAATGAAGGTTCCTTATCTTCCTTCCTTTAGTCCATGAATCAGTCTGTAATGAGATAGAGTCACAGTCTAAAGATATATAGCATTTCATATATATATATATATATATATATATATATATCCTTGTAATTTATTGTGAAATAGCAATTTCTGGTTGAAAGTTGTTTATAGACCAATTATTTTTCAGTGTTTGCTCTTCTCCACCTCACGCTATTGACCGACAGGCTATTTCTCATTTCGTAAATCTCCCAAAATATCTTACATCATTCTATGTTGCTCCAACTAATTCGTCTTGCACACCAAGATCTGGTTTTTCTGCAGTTTCTCAGCTGTTAGGCAATAAAACCCTGTTGTTTGTTTGGGTACATGAAGTACAGATTAAAGGCCAAATTGATTCGAAAAGATTGCTTACTAGATGATATGCCAAGACATTTTCTTCAGAGGTATCAAATATCTCCACAGCAAACACCTCATATTTATGCACCTGTGTTTAGGACACCCGGGGGATTTGTATGATGTATTTTAGATTTAAATCACATTAATAGCAGGATCAGAGTCTGTTGGCCCACCAACAATACATGAGCCTGCAGCAAGGTGTGGTACTTCCAAATAATGATCTCATCCATTAGCGGTGGTGCTTTATGTTGCAGATCTTGCATTTCTTAACTTGTCTTCTGCACCACTGCGATGACTGCATCCTCAGCACATGGTGTTAAAATTCTGTAACAGCGGGCAAACCACACCTTTTGCCCTCTAACATTTATATTATGGCTTTATGGCTTTACCACTTACATATAAACAGGAATCGAGTTTAAGTTGTGGAATACTGTTACCATCATTTGCCATTTATTTAGCCACAAAGCGCATCACGACCAATAGTTTAAATATTATTTGGTATCATTAGTGTAGTTTTATCATCAGTTTATTCTCAGATCCTTCCCTCTGTGTTCCAGTTTAGAACTACTTCCCATTTTTTTGTGGAAATTACCAGTTCATCTCGGTTGTGGGCTTGTGTAATGAGGGGCCTGGCTATGACCTCATCTCAATGAGCACAGTGTGCAAAACTGTAATAATCCACACAGTTTTTTTTCTTCTTCTTTCTTCCTCTCACAATAAGACAATGTGTTCTTGTTGTACTCATTTGTGCATGCTACGAGAAGCTGCATTTCTAGTTTTGTGGGAAACTGTGGAGTGAGTGCATGGGCAAGCGGTAACTGTAACAATTTAACAAACAGCTCATAAAAAACAGCGAGAGACTGAAACTGAGAAAAACAAATATGGAGCTGTGACGCCTGTGAAAAATATGTTGTGATGCCAGTTAAAAAAAAAATATTTGAAAAGAATGCAAATGCTGTTGTGGTTTTTATGATCTTATGATCCTGCAGACATTTGTTTTATGTTTTGTTTGTAAAATTGCATTCAGTGAGGAGAAAATATTAAAGTGAGATATATAGGAACTTTTATAATATGTATGATTATAAATTAAAATATTGTATAAAAATGTAAAAAACAAAATGATATTTAGTCATAAAAATATGACTCTACAAAAATATGATTCTAATAAAATAAAAATAAAATATGACTAGAAAAATGTACTCTAAAAATAATAATAATAATATTATATATATAAATTATACTGTATGTAGGCTATATGTGTAAATAATTTCCAGCTAAGAAACATAATGTCCAACACATGAAAACAATGCATTCTTGCTCACCTCTAGCTGTGCACCAGACTTGTCACCCAGTCTTTCCTCAACTAGAAACAGCTTTTCAGTGGAAGTACTTGGCTTGTTCGTCTCATAGTCTGTCACGTTAAAGTCAGTAACATGGCAGTTGATCTGGCTTTCAGCGTTTGCACACATAGCAATCTTCTTGATAGATCTGGAGGAAGTTGATGGGGACACAGAATCCCTCTCATCTTCCTCTTTAATATCGTCTGAAAGTCCCTCCACTGGTGTAGATATGGACACTCTCTCCTGATGGAAGGAAGAATTGTCCTCGTTTGAGTCGTTTCTCATTTCACAGCAGTCCAGACCCGGTACAGGAAGGATGATTCCCACATAATCCAAACACTTTGTCTCGGAGGGGACAGATAACTTAGTCCCGATAGTAAAAGGTTGGATCCTCTTCATTGCTCTTCTTGCTTTAATCATCAGAATGAGGAGCAAATGACCATAAAACAATAAAGCATCATTCTCATTGTTTAAAAGAATCCTTCTTCTGCAACATTGTTAAAATTATAAGTCAGTTAATAGTCTTTTAAGCTAAAACGGTCCAGTCTGAATTGTTCTGAGAGACTTTTGAGATGCAGACTGCAGGAACTGTGGAGAACGTGACTCTTGCAAAGCCTCACTTCTGCACAGACTATGAGAAAGCGAGAGGGGGGGTTGAGGGAGGAGAAGAGTAGGGAGAGTTTAGTAGAAACAGGGTGAGGTCATCACACTTAGCCACGGCCCCATTTGGAGGGAGAGAGGGCTGTAAACCCAAGCTGTAAAAGCTTCCTCCTAAAATAAGAAGTTGTGGGAAGATAAGAGTCAGAAACACAGAGTCGAGCCCTCTCTGAGGCCTTGCTTCTCGACAATGATGTCATTTATTTTTCCTCAGCTGTTCCCTTTCACTTTCTTTTTTTTTATGCAGTCTGACTTTTTTGTCAGATTTAATGCAGCATACAAATCACATTTTCCTTTATGTTACAAAATATGCACCATTTTGTTCATCTAAAGATATGCTTGGATACTTCCTGCCACTAAATAAACAGATAAATAGGTGTGCAGATGCAGGAGGCTGTAAGTGGTTGAGACGGTGGTAGTCTCATACTATTATCTAAATGTTTACAGAGCAGCAACAGGGGAAAACATTGCACATTCTGGCTGTGGCCCTCCTCTGATTCAAACCAGGTGTTTGGTACAGTGTGTTGGAACAAGCTACTGTATAGCACTTGACTGTGAGGATTAGTCTTATCTCAAAACGCTGATAGTCCTGACACTTTATTTTGTGTGATTTTTTTTGTATGAAGTTTACTTTAACAGCCTTTAAAGTTCATAATATAGCAGTCAGTATGTTATGAATTACTATTTACTTATGTTGCACTTTATTGTACAGTATAGGTGCACTTACAGTGAAAAACCTAAGAAAATACGGTAATACAGTGTTCTTGTTACACATGTAATTACTGTAGTAGTAACTATAAATTATGCATAATTACATGCAACTAAACCTAAACCAAAACCAAAACCTAATCCTATTGTACATGCAGTTAATTATTATTACTCAGTTATTAAATGTATAATATGTACATCTTAAAATAAAGTGTAACCGAAAATACTCTAATATAGATAACCTCATGGGTTAAGGTTATGGTGTAGGAGGGTTAGTACCAGTTATTACCCATTTATTGTAATTACTATAGTATGTTGCTACAAAGGGAACAGGGCTGTAAAATAAAGCACTATACCGAAGGAAATTACCAACATGTCCAGACATATATAAGCACAGTAGGGCTGGTTAATGTCACTGCTTGTCTAGACTTAAAGATTAATTGTACTAATTCTACATCGTTGTACAAAGAACAGAGATACCTCACAGAGATACGACAGCCACAGTTTGAGACTCTGAGTGAAAATATATGCAGCAACATGATCTCGGATTCCTTTCGATGTGGCTCATCCTTTAGCTTGTCTTTTCATGAAGAGACTAAAGTGTGAACAAAGACTTTAGTCACAGAAGCTCCCTGCAGATCTTTTTTCTTGGACTCATGCTGAACTGCCTTGTGTTATTTTCTTGGGTTTTCCAACAATAAAGTTCCAAAAAGTCAAAGTTTCATGAACAATTATGGAGGGATAACCACAAAGCTAGGGAGTCATTCATGGGGAAATGAAATTGAATTGAATTTGATTGTGCAGTCTGACATTTAAGATGGTGATGAATGACTTCATATGGTGTAACTAGAGACACTTATGATGTAATGCTTGAAATGTCAGTCATTTTTTTTCAACTTTTTTTTTTTTTCCAAAAGAATGATAAACCCTTCAATAATCAGCTTCTTTGAATTAATTAAACCCACTGAAGATTGTAATGTTTTTAAAAACCTCTCTACCTGCTGTTGATTGACTGAATTTTGCATGATTATAACCATAGTTCTTCAGGTCAGGGGAATGTTAGCTATTTGTAATGGGAGTCAGGCAGTAGATAGATAAGGGTATGTGACTCTTGAAAGGAGGGGGAAGGAAATAAAGATTCAGGGAGAGTTAGATAAAAGTGAGGTCAACATCATGCTCCCAGGCGCAGACAGATGAGGCAGTAAACCACAGCTGTTAAAGCTTCCTCCCTTAATAAGAGTAAGAACAGTAACAAAGTACATTTACTTGACTACTGTACTTAAGTACACTTTTTGAGTATCTTTACTTGAGTATTATTTTTTCTGGAAACTTTTTACTTCACTTCATTTGAAGGAAAAATATCATACTTTTTACTCCACTACATTTCTGCCAAGGTCCTTGAGTAGAAAGTAGTAACGTCTGTCAGGGGATGATTTTGGTTGGAAATGAAAGTCGGATTGACGTCAGAACCCGACATCAAAATGATATTAGAACCCGACTGATGTTGGTTTCTGACGTCAACCTGATTTTCATTTTCAACCACAATACAACGTCTGTCCAACGTTGGAGATTAACGTCAATCTGATGTTGGATTCTTACATCAACTCCAAAACAATGACAAAATTCGCATTTAGAAGAACAAACCCAACGTTGAAAATGAACATCAGCATTTTCAACGTTGGGTTTTTTCTTCTAAATGCGAATTTTGTCATTGTTTTGGAGTACACTAGCTTATAGATAACAGTTAGGGTAACATATTCAAACTAAAAGCCAAAATCTTTAAATAGGGTATTTGAGGGAACGGCCATTTGGGTGTCCTAAACCATTGTGGACGTTATTGAGTGCACTTATTCAGTCTCATATTCAATCTGGAACTGTGTTCTAGAAATAAATTTGATATTGATATGAGGGTAGGCAGGCATAGATTCAGAGGCATAAGGAAGGCTACTGTAAGTATTACATACAACAATGCAACAATAATAAATCAATGCATTGACATTTACTTTTTACTTCTGATACTTAAGTACTTTTAAAAACGTCTACTTCTGTACTTTTACTTAAAGCTACACTGTGTAGGATTTACTCCCATCTAGCGGTGAAATTGTTTATGACTACTACTTTCTAGCCCCTCCCATTCCGAGGGCGTTTTAACTCCTACGGTGGCCGTATTATTTCAAATCTGCCGGCAGTCGCGAGTAATCTCCCCCTCGCATTCGTCACGGTGCCACTGAGTGTCAAAACGCGAAAGGCGAAGCTTGAATTTCCAGGTATGTCCCTCTTTGGCGAATGTATTTTCAAGATGGAGGCGCAACATGGCTGCCGCCATTCGAGCGGCTCGCTCGTATTCTAAATGGCAGATTCTACACTTACGAGAATACTTGATTAGTTGGTTGAAGTGATTACACATTAATGAGCACATACACTTTTGAAAGAACAAAGTGTTTTTTGCTAAGAATCAACTTAAAAAATTACACAGTGTAGCTTTAAGTAAGGAAGTTGCGTACGTTGTCCACCTCTAAAAAACACAGATCATTTTGATAGCAAAAGCAACACTTTGTGAGCAGGATATTGACTGAAGCAATGTAATGTATATGTATATATATATAAATACATTTAATATAAAATATATAAATCAAATATTATATATATATATATATATATATTTTTTTTTTTTTATAATATATATATATATATATATTTATAATATATATATATATATATATATATATATATATATATATATATATATATATATATGGATAGTAATATATTTTGAAACATCTAAATTATTTTCACACAATAACTACTCAAATGGTAATTCATCAAGTTTTATTTTTTTTATAATAATTCAAATATTTGATTATATTATATAAATTATATTATATTATATTATATTATATTATAATTCCTTTAATTTTGTTAGTACTGTATTTTTGTAGATGATCTGACCAAAGACTTCTATTTAATGACTTTTATTTTGTTTATTTGTAAGCGAAGCAGAAGTCACGTGACATAACAACACAAATTCGGCTGTCATATGATAGTAGTTTCATTTTCAACATGGCTGCACTACACATCAGTTTTCTGCTCCAGCTGTGTTTCTGTCTTGTGTTTTCTCTACCCACGGGTCGAAACTCCATCTGCGGTTATAAGGTGAGTTTTGGCTTACTAGGTGAATTTTCAGAAGTTTTTCCTTGTAGGATCCTTAAGAGAGATTCGAGTAAATGGAAAAACTTAAGTTGCCACTGAGGGAAATATACAAAGAACAAAAAATACCTTAGTAGTAATTATTTTGGACATTCGTTTTTTTTGTTTTTTGTTTTTTGGGACATGAAGTCACGATAATTACATGGTGTTTGGGTCACGTACCTTGAAAATACCATGTTTTGGAACATGTACAGTGCATGGTACCACCACAATACGTTTCTGTCAGGGTTGGGACTGATGTCGTGCACCAACCAATACATTTATTTTGTTTATGGACTAATTTTTATTTAATTTAATTTTTTCGGTCTAGTTTAAAATATCACTTGACACAGTTTTTGCAATTTTGGCAGATCAATTATGAATACAGGAGCTTTATTTCCCAGTAAAGTATAAAGGAAACGATTGTAGAATGAGGAAGTGAATATTTTATGTGAACTGTTGTATCTTTCCACTGTTGATGACCTTGTTGGATCTTTTCAGTCATGTCCAGCCACAAAGCCTTCCATGCTGAACGTCCACCTGGTTCCTCACACACATGATGATGTTGGTTGGCTCAAGACTGTGGATCAGTACTACTATGGAGGTGAAGTTCTGTTCACGTCAAGTGTTTTATTGTTCGCAAACATGCATTGATATGGTAGTAGATCACTTTCTTCATGTGACTGTCCATATTCTGCACATGATTTGTGTGCTGCTTGTCATATGATATGGCAACGCATTGGAGTGGTAATGTTTAACCTCACAGCATAATACACAATACAGTTTTGTTGGTGTCAGGCTTATTCAGGCATGCAAATGAACCACAAACCTCTGTGTTTTTATTCCAATCTTTGTAATTTTTCAGACCGAAACAACATCCAGCATGCAGGTGTTCAGTATATTCTGGACTCTGTGATAGACCAGCTACAGAAGGATCCAGCCCGACGTTTCATCTATGTAGAGACGGCCTTCTTTTACCGCTGGTGGAGGCAACAGAGCCAGAACACACGCCGAATTGTAACTCAGCTTGTCAATGAGGGTGAGGAGGGTATTTGTTTTGGGGACAGTGACTGTGGATATTCCTGAGGAAAAAATGTATATATATATATAAAAAAGAAATTAATCACACAAAAAATCTGAAGTGATGTAAAATGTACTAAAAAGTAATAAAGTACTTTTTTCACCACATATTTATAGTTATTTTCCATAATTTTTGCACAAACGATGTCTGATTAAAAAAAAAAAAAAAAAAAAAAAAAAAAAATATATATATATATATATATATATATATATATATATATATATATATATATATATATATATATATATATATATTTTTTTTTTTTTTAATTATGCTAAAAATGTAAAGTTAACAGTATTAAAAGTACTAATACACTTTTCTTACACCCTGAATCTTTATAATTATTTTCCATATTTAAGGATGTCTGAGATGATAAAAATATAAAAATAATTAAGAAAAGATTAATAAAACACATTTTTACAAAAACATTGCATATAAAGATGCTAAAATTTAAAATGATGTATAAAGTACTAAATTACTTTCCTTACTTCCTGAATATTTATAATTATTTTCCATATTTAAGCATGTCTGAGATGATAAAATTATAAAAAAAATAATAAAAGATTAATAAAACACATTTTTGCAAAAGCATTGTTTTTAAAAACTCTAAAATGTAAAATGATGTAAAAAGGACTAAACTACTTGCCTCACACCTTTTTTCAATCTTTTCCAAAAAAATATTGTATTCAAAGCAAAAAATATTTTTCACATATGCCATGAATTATATACATTTCTTTCTTTTTTCGTAGGTCGTCTTGAGTTCATAAACGGCGGCTGGTGCATGAGCGATGAGGCCACCACGCACTATAGCGCTGTCATAGATCAGATGACTTTGGGGCTGCGTTTCCTGAATGACACCTTCGGCGAGTGCGGGCGTCCCCGGGTGGCCTGGCATATCGACCCGTTCGGACACGCCAGAGAACATGCCTCCATCTTTGCTCAGGTAATCATGGCACATTATATGAGACTATGAATGGTCGGTGTGGTATAGTGGTGCTGATGGCTCTTCCCTTTTTTTATTTTTTTTTTACAGATGGGCTATGACGGTTTCTTCTTTGGCCGTTTGGACTACCAGGACAAGGCTCGCAGGATGAAGACCAAAGAGATGGAAATGCTCTGGAGGGCCAGTGAAAGCCTGACGCCACCCCTCGCTGATCTCTTCACAGGTACTAATCTATAAACATGCTGTTTTATACTGTCTAATAATCCAAATTCAGTTTTTTAAATTCTCCCATAGTGCATGATATAGAGCTTTATATATATATTTAACAATATATATGTAATTTTTTTTTTTTTTTTTTGCTGCTTATTGCGCTTAAACAGTCAAATACACATAAAATAATGTCAAAATGCTGGTCTTGGTGACTATTCACTTAAACACAGTCAGTTATGTTTTAAGTGAAGGTAAACGGATATTAAAAATATCTATATGGCAGTTTTTCCCCATGGTATTGATGTCAAAATTGTGGCCAGTGAAAATGCTGAGTGGCTAGTAACTTTGAAAAACCACTAGCCACAGTGGCTGGAGAGCAAAAAAGTTAATGTCAAGGCCCTCGGCCTCGTCCTGCTCGCCACAATATATATCCTAAATAACTTCACAGTGTTGAGTATGTGGAAGTGTGAATATTAGTTCTCTTAAATGACTAGACAAGTTTCATCTCTAAAGGCGTTCTCCCAAATGGCTATAACCCTCCTGAGGGCTTCTGCTGGGACCAGTCTTGTGATGATGCTCCCATAAGAGACGACCCAGACCTTGAGGACTACAATGTGGATCAGATAGTACAGAAGTTTCTCAATGCATCCTATAAGCAAGTAAGTAAACAGCTTTGCAGCAATGCTCAGTCTAGTCAATTATATGTAAAGTTCACCCGTCTGTGGTTAGCATGGGTGTGCCATCAAATTTTTTTTATTTCCCAGGCTGCCTTTTATAAGACAAACCACATCATCATGACCATGGGTTCAGACTTCCAGTATGAGAACGCCAATCTCTGGTACAAGAACATGGATAAGCTGATCAAGTATGTAAATGCCCTGCAAGCTAAAGGGAGCATGGTGAATGTGCTTTATTCTACACCGTCCTGCTACCTGCAGGAACTCAACCTAGCCAACCTCACCTGGTTAGTGTGCATATACAGATAATACGTTTAGAAGAGGATTTCTCTCAAATGTTCCCTGTGACATTTTCCTGTCTTGGCTGTTTATCATAGGCCCCTGAAGACAGATGATTTTTTCCCCTATGCTGATGATGCTCATGATTTCTGGACTGGTTATTTTACTAGCCGGCCAGCACTGAAGTTATATGAGAGACAGAGCAACAGCCGACTACAGGTGAGACCCACAACCTTCCTCTCTGAAATAAAAAAAAATAATTTCTTTAATCCGTAATGTCTGGTTCTGTCCTTCTAGACATGCAACCAGTTGGAGGTGCTCGGCGGGCCCAAGTCCACATCGGGTCCTTTTGGTGAAGGGGACAGTGATACTATGAGTAAGTCTACATCTGTTGTAAATAAATCACTTATGTTGGCTTTAATCACTTGGTCTGTTTGAAATCGTATCCTTTTGATCAGAGAGGGCGATGGGTGTGGCCCAACATCATGATGCTGTGTCTGGGACAGAGAAACAGCATGTGGCAAACGACTACGCCAGGAGACTGGCTACAGGCTGGGAACATTGTGAGGTACAAAGATAAAATATTTCAACCTAACTAAGCATCATCCATTATTAGTGGTGCTTGCTACATATAATACGGCTTATTATGCAGAGGTGTGCTGTTAGAATTAAATCTGTTTCCCCACTGTCTAAATATACAAATAAAACAACGATATTGCAAAACAAATATTTTGCTACTCTCCCTTTCTTGTTGTAGGTGCTGGTTTTTAATTCTCTGGCTGTTCTCAGTGGTTCTGAAGCTCTGCGTGTGTTCTGTGAGAATCTCAACATAAGTGTGTGTCCCCTCACAGAAAGCAGCCATAAGGTACGATACACAGTAGAGCTGCACGATTAATCGTTAAAAGATTGCGATCTCGATTCAAACATCCATGCATTTTTAAATGACAATGATTTCGCCTTTGCCTATTAAGCCTTTGACAAAATCACACTGGAACATTAAAATCGGATATTAAAAAGGTTGGATATTAAAACTGATGTCTATGGTAGTGATCAAAATAATCACCTTTTGATTTGAAAGTAACTTGGCACTTCAAGTAACGATTATATTGATTACATTGTTTCGCCACTAGGTGGCGACGAGTGACTATTCAAATTTTTTACTGGTATTTGTCATTGAATCATTAATTCAAGAGATTCATTCAAAAATGCTGATTCATTTTAAATAATTCAGATTAATTAAACATTTTAAATAGACTGCAGCAATTAACATTTAGTCAGAACCTCTAATAAATTACGTTATTTTGTTTAGTTGTTTTGTGCAAGCATCGTGATTCTCAATTTATCCAGAATCGTGCAGCTCTAATACACAGATTTCAGTAAATAAATGCATACAATAAAAAGCACATTCACTATTGAATTCTGATCATTCTTTTTCTTAATCTTTCTCAGTTCTCTATGAATGTGTACAATCCTCTGGGCAGGACTGTAAGCTGGCCTGTTCGTTTGCCTGTCAATGGTTCAGTGTACAGTGTTACTGATGCTAATGGGAAAGCAGTGGACAGTCAGGTTGGAAACTGTGTTTGCATGAATTACGAATCGTATGCGTTACATTTATGAAGTGAAATCAATAATATTTCCACTTCTCTTGCTATCGGTCAGGTGGTCCCACTGTCTAAGTCCACACAGGAAGTGAGACGGAACAGGGGTAGTGCTAAAGGTGAGCTGGTTTTCCAGGTTGAAGCTCCTCCTCTTGGGTACAGTACGTACGTCATTTCCATGGTTCAGGATGAGCCTCCAGCATCCAGTTCCAAACCGACAGCCCCTCGCTCCATTCAGAACAAGGTAAACGAAGCAGCATAAGTGGAAACCATCCATTTAAACTCTTTACTATTATATCAATTTAAAATAACTTTCCTGCTTGAACATATTTTAAATGTGACAGCAAAGCTGCATTTTCAGCATCATTACTCCAGTCTTCAGTGTCACATGATCCTTCAGAAATCATTCTAATATGATTATTTGCGGCTCAAGAAACATTTATTATTATATCAATGTGGAAAACAGTTGTGCTGCTTAATATTTTGGTGGATTTTTATTTTATTCTTTGATGTCACTTTTGATCAAATTAGTATTTGTATTAATTTTTCAAAAAATATTTACTGACCCCAAACTTTTGGTATATGAAACTCAGATCTATTTTTTTTAGCATCTAAATACTGTATCTTTATCTAGAACACATGTTTTGTATTTATCAACTTGTACGCCATGATAAATGACCTTATGTGAACTTGACTGGTGGTTTTCACATGCAAAGGTTAGCTAAAAGAAAACAAATGTCATTTGCATGTTTTCATAGAACCGAAAGTACAGTAAAAGATTTTTACATGACTTAAAGATACAGTTGCAAAATATATTGAACTTTTAGGGTGAAAGAGTAATGGTAAATAAATTATAAATAAAATAATTTTATTTATATATAATTTTATTATATAATTATAAATTATATAATAAAAATAAATAAATAAATAGTCATTACTATTTAATAAAGTAAATAGTAATGACTGTTTCTGATGCAACAAACAACTCAAAATCTACTAGTCAGTCCCACCAGGATTTCACACATTTATTTATTGCAATCAAAATGACTTATTTTGTGGTGATGCATTTATTGGTTTTTATCATTAGGATTCCACATTTCCACATTATGCAGAAATCTTTTTTTTTTTTTTGGAGTACTAAATTCTGACACACAACTTTTACGCATGCAGAATGCTTTTTTGTTGTGTTTCACTGGCAGAATCGCGGAAAACTGAGGCTGACCAGTGTTAAATTACACTAAAACTGCATCATGTTTCAATTAGCATAAATAATAAATCTGTTCTTCTGTATGTGTTTTAGTTCTTAAAGGTGACCTTTGATGACACCACAGGTCTGTTAAGCAGCCTGACGAACCTGGAAACACAGCAAACCATTCGACTCACTCAGAACTTCTACTGGTCAGTTTAGGCTGATTCAGAATCAGTCTCTCCCTACAATTTAGTATTACCTTGTTTTTTGGATATGTACAATTCTAATACTATATTATTTTTTGAATTACCTTGGAGTACAAGCAAATACAATTAAACGTGAGTATGGTAATGATTCAGTACTGTACATTTTGCTTGTGAATCTGCATTGAATGTTCCCTTTCCTTGTCGTGTTTGATAGTATAAAAAAGTGAATCACCATATTTGTATACTTACAGGTATAATGCAAGCGCTGGGAATAACAAGGAGAGCAGGCAGCCGTCGGGGGCTTACATCTTCAGACCAAATTCATCAGACCCCTTCATCGTTAACAAGACTGCTGAAATACAGATAGTTACGGTGTCCAGCGCAGTTCAAGAGGTGACGCAGTGGTTCAGCCCGTGGGTGTCTCAGGTTGTCCGTCTGTACAAGGACCGCAGGGAACTGGAGCTGGAGTGGACCGTGGGACCCGTGCCTGTCGCGTGAGTCAACGTACACACGCATACGCACAGTTCTCTAGATCAAGGATTAATATCAGCTCTCTTTCTCTTTACAGGGATGGTTTAGGGAAAGAAGTGATCACTCGTTTGGACACCGATATCGAGTCCTCTGGATATTTCTACACTGATTCTAATGGCAGAGAGGTTTTAGAGCGACGGTGAGGAGATTAAAGATTAAAGAAAGGATTGAAATGGAAAACTGAAGTAGAATATCACATTTTGCTTTAATTGGTGTAGAAAGTTTCTTTTAATTGCTGTGTTGTTCGTCATGTGCGCTATTGTTTAAATGTTTAGGGTCAATGAGATTTTTTTTTTAAATGAAATTCTCAAGGATGCATAAATTTGATCAAAAGTGACTGAAGACCTTTATAATATTTCAAAAGATTTCTATTTAAAATAAATCCCTTCTACAAGAGTATGAAGCAGCACAACTGTAAATAATCTTAGGAGTGGTGTTGTCATTGTAGGAAAGATTATCGGCCCACTTGGGATTTGAAGCAGACAGAGCCAGTTGCTGGAAACTACTATCCAATCAACTCACGCGCTTACATCAAGGCAAGTGTCGTGCAGCCAATCATGTCAGCTTCCTTATTTTCTTTTGAATCCTGTGTATAATTTTATTGATTTGTTTGTATAATGTATAACATATAATTTGTTGTCTTTTTATATTTCCATGTCTTCATCCTCGCTTTCTGTTGTCACTCAGATTCTCATAAACAGCCTTGAGCTGCCCTAACATGTCAAGAATGTAATATATGTGTGTGTGTGTGTGTGTGGATTTAGGATGACAAGTGTCAGTTAACAGTTGTGACTGATCGCTCTCAAGGGGGCAGCAGCATCTATAACGGCTCGCTGGAAATCATGGTAGGGTAAAATGATCTTTCCTTCTCTCTGTCAAAATCTCTCTGTTCACTTCAATTTAAAAATGCTTTTCTGGCTTTAATACAGAAGGTACAGTGTATTTTTAGAAAATGAAACTTGAACGAGGAGAACAAAATCTAAATTAAGTTAAAAATGAAAAATAAATAAACATTGTAGCGTAATTTCAAATTAGGATTACTTTTTTTTCCTTCAATATTTCTCTCTCCACCTTTCACAAACTTTCAAATAAATGTTTATAAACAAGACTTGACAAATTAATTTTATTTTAGGAAAGGTTTTAATTTAGTTTTTGTTTTGCATTATCTTTTAGTATTTTTGTTTTGATATACATGCTTTTTAATTATATTTATATAAATTAAATATTATTTATAATATAACTGCATATTCTTAATAAATATATATATATATGAATATATATATGAATATGCATTTATTTTATAAACTGTTCTTATTTTCTTGTTCTCTTTGTACGTAAAGTGCCTCCAAAATCTTCCTTTATGGCGCTATATACAAATTAAGTTTATTATTATTATAATTATTTATGAGATGGTCTTTTATTGCTTGTTTCCGACACTGAATAAAAAAATAAAAAAGCTAACTGCGACTTTTTATCCCACAATTCAGATTTGTTTCGTGCAATTGCGAGTTTACATCTCGCAATTCAGACTTTTCTTCTCAGAATCTCGTTATATAAACTTGCAACTACGAGTTATAAAGTGAGAAATAGTCACACTTTTCTTTCACGGAAACAAGCTTTCATAGTCTCTATATGCTAACAGCTAATCAAACTCTCTCTCAGCTGCACAGAAGACTGCTGTATGATGATTTTAGGGGGGTGGGAGAGCCTCTCTCTGAACCAGGAGAGTTTTTTCATGGTTTAGTTGCCCGAGGGCGTCTGTTGCTGACCCTCACCCCCCCAGACACGGCCGCAGATGTCCACAGACCCCTCGCACAGGGCATGGTGCTCCAACCCCTGCTCTCCTTCCAGGACGGCACACCTCCCGCCAACACTAAACTGGAGGTTTGTAGAGGATCGGTGGACGGATGAACTGATCTGGTTCCTTATTGTAAGCTTGAACTCTTTCATTCTCTCTCCCATAGTTCTCTGGGCTTCAGGCCGCTCTGCCCCCTGCTGTTCACCTGCTGACACTGTCTCAGTGGGATAAAGACTCAGTTCTCATTAGGCTGGAACATCAGTACCAGGCCAAAGAGAGTAAAACACACTCACAGCCCGTTACGGTCAACTTACAGGTAACAATAGAATTTTTCATCCCCACTTCCAGTAAATCCCGCTGTAGTTAAACACTGATTGTGTTTCATAGACAACAAACATCCAAAATAATTCTGGTGCCATGCAAGATGTTCTAACTATTTAAATGATCTTATGCATTTAGCACTGCACTAAACTTGACTAATCTTTTAGCTTGGGCTCTTTGATGAACTGAAAGCTTTTATCTTCAGTAATGCAATGCAAGTACTTTAAAAGACATAATGCAAGCGCTGGGAATAATTAGACACGTTTTTTTCCCCCACCTACACACTTCCAGTAAATCCCGCTGTAGTCAAACACTGATTGTGTTTCACAGAGAACATGTGAAGCATGTTCATGATTTTCATTATTAAGAATTGGCATTTCTTTAAAAAAAAAAAAAAAAAGTTCTCCTCCAGTAGACCCTATAGCGGTGAACAGAAACTACAACAAATATAATTTTGCATTCCCATTTGCCCAATTGGTCAGAAGAGAGAAATATGTCATATTTTCCATCACTGTCTGTGATGGAGTGTTTCATGGTTTCAGAAACACTCACTAAGCAGCAATAAGAAGTTTTCTGTTATTTAATGCCAAGGTAATAAAACACAAAGTATTGTCTTATAAATGTACATAAAAGAAAAGGAAAAAAAGTGTGTATGTGCATATATATATATATACACACACACTTTTTTTCTTTAAAAATATATATCAAACATATAAACCTTTGCTAGATTTATGATGTTCATAACTGTATGTCATCACAGTCGAAGAAAAGCGTTTCATTTTCACAAATGAAAGTTTGTGATGTTAATATTTTTATATTTATTAATCATTTTATAAGAAGCAGTAAGGCACTTGAAGTAGTGCTATACCTATTGTAAGCATAGTCAGCTCAATCTTGAGGGCCTTATAGATTCTTATAGTAATAAAATAAAACAAAAAACAGATAATTAATCATTTTAATACTGATAATGTTTCTGTTTTCGTCTGTGCAGAAGCTGTTTTCTACTCTCGAGGTGCTCGGAGCGTCTGAGATGAGTCTAGGGGCGAATCAATGGAAAGATGACATGAACCGCCTGCGGTGGAACACAGGTAATAATTACTCTGGGAACAATTGTTATTTACTCTAATTATATCTGAATGCTCAATTGTTAAAATTGTATCTTTCAGAAAAGAAATCAAAGCCCTTCAGTGTCAGAGACCCTTCACCATGGGAAGTGACACTAAACCCAATGGAGATCCGCACCTTCCTGTTACGGGTACGGCAGCTGTAGAACTGACAGATCACTGTAAGAGCCAATCAGAGTGTAGCATTGCAGTATCTAAACCCTGCCTGCCACTGATTCAGAGCTGAACTACACGGCATAGGTTTGAGGATTTTTCTGTGTGCTTCAGTTGCATAATCCAGGGAACAAAATTAAAAAAAAAATTTTCAATGTTCAAAGAATGCATATTCTTCAAACTGCACTGTGCCACATGTTCATAAAGATGTATATGATCTATAAGAACTCGAAGTATTTAAGTTTTAAATTCAAGTTTCTTCTGCATGAGCTGTCTTGGCCAAATCAGCATCTTGTATTTCTTCTGTGTTGAAGACACATCTCCTTAAATTCATTTGTGCAATAATTTTGATTGTATTTTTCTACTGTGCCTTTCATACAAAAATTACGTTTTTAATGAATGAACTGTGGCATAAATGTAATGACCAGAAATAAAAATGTTTTTAAATGATACATGATGCGTACTGCTCATGCTGAATACATTACAAAAACACACATTCACTTGATATTTATTTGCCAGGTGAAAATAAAACTATTTCCAATAATAAAATGTGTCCCACTTATTCGTGGGCAACCAAGGTAAATTAAACTTGCCTTGCACAAATCCAATTAACATAAAACAAGCTTTAGGTCCAAATCTGTACAGACCTTGTGAACAGAAGTGCAGACATTCAGACAGCTAAGAGAAAAGTAATTTGCAAGTCATAAAGTCTCAGTCTTTAACTAGCTGTCACAGCTGTGTGATGTACATCCCGTAGTGAGAAAACCAATTAGTCCATCTTGTCCTCGTTGGTTTCTTGCTCATGTGAATAGCAGCATTTGTCTCCATGTGTACATGTTCCCTAAAAAAGAAAGAATAGCTTTTTTAGGTAAAGAGAGCTGCTGTGATTTAATACGTATGAATTCTTGGTTATACAAGTAGTTTATTTTTAACTCTTGACTACTAAATCTTAAAAAAATAACTTTTTAAAATCTCACTTATACGTTAAATCCTTTATCTCACATCCTGGAATAAGAGTCGGATAATTCTTGGACTTAAACAGGCCCTTTTACAATGTCTTGATTTTGTTTTTGGGGTCTACTAGAATAGGTTTTCATGCTTGAATGTTCAAAAAACACATTTTTACATTCTCTCTGAATGCTCTCATTCGCCCCTCCTTCTGAAAAACGCAATGTGCTCTGATTGGTCAGCTGGATTAGTGTGCTCTGATTGGTCAACTGCTTTGAGTGCGTTTCAGAAATGTCACATCCTTTACCAAAAACGCAAGTTTCAACACAAAACTAACGCAACTCAACCAGGCCTCGCCTACTTTTTTTTTTTTTTGCGTATGCTTTCGGTGGGAATTATTATATGAGGAATATTGTGAAGTGTACGTTCCAAGAAGAAAACTTAAAACTACAATCAAGATGTTTCAGGGAGTTCAGAAGCAGTGCTTACTGATATAGAGAATAAATCCCTTTGGAGTGGACTTTGTGCTTTGCTGTTTGAGCATGAAAAAAATCTGCAAAGTTACAAAGTAACGCACTAAAGAAAATTGAAAATGTAAAAAAGCATAATAGGTCCTCTTTACATTTGAAAATTAAAAAGAAAATAATTCAATTCTCAATTGAAATTCTCAAACATTGACCAATTTGGTAACGATAGCTAATAAAGCAACATGTTTGAATGTCTCTGAGATCCCTATCATATACTGAATTCCAGTGAACGTACCTTTCGGAACTTTTTACATGGGAGGCTCTTGAGTTGGGAAGAGTCTGTGATTGGTTTCTTTCTTTTACCCTGAAAGTGTTTTCTTTTGTCCTCCAGCTCAGACGAGATTCCTCCACTAAATACAAGAGGGAAAAAGAGATGATTAACACTTTTAAGATCAACTGAAAGATTTTGACTATAAGAAAGAACAGTAGTATGACCAACCCAGCCCTGGCACGTGCTTTGGGTCCCCAGTTGGCCTGTGGGTTCTCCTGGAAACGTGTGAGGTGACGTTTCCGTGACTGAGGGTTTGCGTCCTCTCTGATCTCAAAGCAGGCCTGAAGACTTAATGAGTGAATACGAAGATTAAGGGTAGTAAAGTTGTATTTTTTATTAATTAAGCAATTAAACTAAACTAAAAGGCACAGCAACAGATATGACAGGGATTTTAATAGAAAATGTAAAATAGCCACTAGATGAATAAATGTAAGGCGTCTGATCCTTACGTTGGCTCTGTGGAGAGAATGCGGTGGGCAGGACTGGTTTCCGATAACCGCTCTCTCTTCACAGGGTTGGACTTTTCCTGAAGGATAAGCAAACAGAAACTACATTAGGAAAAAAGGCATTGTCTTAAGAACTTTTGGGGAGGATCTTATGAGAGAATGGTAATCACTCACCCAGCAGCGCATGATATCCCATAACACCCCAGCGGGAGCGTCGGTCTTCACAGCATTCTTACAGGCATGAGAAAAAGATACTCTGTACCCAGCGTACAGGAGAGCTGACCTACACAGTAGATAGAAAGTGAGGAGACACTGCTATCTACATACAGGGCTTGACACTTTTTTGCTCTCCAGCCACTGTGGCTAGTGGTTCTCCAGAGTTACAAGCCACTCAGCTTTTTCACTGGCCACAATTTTGACATCAACACCATGAGGAAAAACTGCCATTTAGATATTTTTAATATTGTCTCATAATTTGGCAGCCTATATTAGGCTGCTGTCACTTTAAGACCTGACGCACGGATCCATTACACAGTTACACATGTGTTTTCCTTCTCAACTGCTTACGTTCACTTAAAACATAACTGAATGTGTTTACGTGAATACTCAAGACCAGCATTTTGACATTATTGTGTGTGTATTTGACTGTTTAAGGGCAAATAACCAGTGAAAAAGAACTCAATTTCGCCTTTTTTCACCTTTGTTGCCATTGGCTTTTGGCTTGCTGAGTTGGGGACATTAAATATAACATATATATATATATATATATATATATATATATACATTGAGTAAAATCATTAATGTTGTGAAATATTATTATTATTGAAAATAATAGTTATCTAATTTATTCCTATGATAGATGAATTTTCAGCATCATTACTCCAGGGTTCAGTGTCACATGATCCTTCAGAAATAATTCTAATATGCTCATTTGCTGCTCAAAAAAACAGTTCTGCTGCTTAATATTTTGGTGGAAATTGTGATACTTTTTTCATGATTCTTTAAAGAACAGAATGTTATTGGGATTTATTTGAAATAGACATCTTTTGTAAAATTATAAAAGTGTTTACCGTAACTTTTGATCAATAAAATGCGTATTTGCTGAATAGAAGTCAATATTTCAACTTTTGAACAGTAGTATATAATACGCAGGTTGAAAATGTTGTATTGAGTTTACCTGAATTGCAGCATGGGCGGCGTGTTGCAGTGAACTGTGCTGCTCAGATGATCTAAAGCATAGTAAAGAGGAACATCCTGCAGCTCCTGAAACACACATCTTTCTCTCAGTACTCATTCTCTATTCAGTGAACCAAATCTGTTATTGCCTGGAAACGTTAAAGATGTTATAATTGTGTTGATGATTATTAATACTAAGTTTAATAATGACTGACCTCAGTCACCATGCTAAGCACCCCTTCGATCCGCTTGGACGTTCTGAAGCGAGTGGGGTTCCCTGAAACGGCACCCAGAATCTTTTGAACAAATGTAATGTCATGAAGAGGCTCCGCCCAGACCGGGCCACCCAACTACAAACACAGAGAGAGGAACAAAGAAATCAAAACTTCATGGTTGAAATATACTATAGCTTATATACTATATAATATCTGGCCAACACGACAAGTTGATAATTTTTTTTTATGTTATGGAAGATAACTGATAAATGGCTGATATTAAAATTATATACTATCTTGACTAAATATATAAAAGAGAGAACACTAAAAACTAAAACCAATCATTTTAAACACTACAACATTATAATTTACAGCAGTATTTCCCAAACTGGCTTCGTGATGGAACTGCAGGGGGTTTGTGAGCTGATGACAACAAATTAATTGAATCATAAAAACGTAAAATAAATCATTTTGAAATAAAAACAATCCAAATAAAACACTTATTAAAAAGACAAAATATTTTATTTGTTTACCTGCATGTCATGTGACAATTAACAAACCTCAGGGAACCATCACCTTGCAAATGTGTTGTTAAATGATTGAAAAATTTAACTGCACACTCACTTGTAAGTTTATTTTTTCCAATGTTTCAGCAACAAGCCTTCATCACCTTGATAAAGACTGATTGCCAAAACACTGGTAAAAATAAAATTGTGAGTGTGAGTGTGCAGCTAAATTTTTCCCCTAACTTACACCTACATAAAGAGTGCATTTGCTTAAATGCTTCGTTGAAACATGAAACTTAAAATCTGAGATGGTACTTCAAGTAAATATTTTAGGTCAAAGGGTTACAGCTTTTTTTGGGGAATCCCTGATGAACAGTATGAAAAACGTATGTTAATTTTGATTCATATGAATGGAAATTAATATTAGTTCATTTCGATTTTATAAAGATGACACATAACAGCGTTATTAAGTTATTTGTGTTTTTTAAGACATATTAAACATAACAATAGGGGAAATTAAATGGAACAATTAAATATCTGTAATATTTGCTGATATACATCCAATATCGACTGATACTGATATATTACAAAATCTCTAATATCGGCAGATAACCAACATGGTTTATAAGTAGGGATGCATGATATATAAGTACAAACTAATTAACAACACATCAAAGGGATATTTTATTTTTTGTAATAAACATAAGAGGAGATATTGATGGTTCAGACCTGGTGTCTCTGCCCACAGTGTTCACAGTTAGGCCCTACAGGTGGTCCAGTGGCTGCTGAATATTTCATTCTGTAACAAACACACAAATATACACAATGATACTTCCAGTACAAAAGCATTGAGAAAAATGTGAAACGGGAGATAAAAGATCAATCCTGGAGGAAGAAATACTCACTGTTTGCCTTGGCTTGTCCTTTTCCCCATCCTCTGCAGATGGAACGCACCACAGCCGACACAGTTATACAGCAGCGCCTGCTTACTGCAAAACACACACACACGTTTTTGAAAGAAGTCACTTATGCTTCCTAGGGCTGCAAAAGAACAGCATTTATTTGAAATAGAAATCTTCTGCAAAACTATAAATGTTGTTAGTACTGTCACTTTTGATCAATTTAATGCATCCTTGCTGAATAAAATTGACCCCAAACTTTTGAACGGTAGTGTATATGCATTTTTCATGTATAATTATTAATAATCAGCTATTTTCTCTCTATATAGACAGTCAGAGTAAACCGTGTATGTTACCTTGCAGAGTTTTTGACTACAGCCTGGCCGGTTTTGACTCTGACGAACACACGGATGTAGAAATCCACACTCACGCTCAAGAGCGGTTCAATGTAGCGCTGATACACGGCTGCTCTCTGATCTAAACTGTGCAGGATTATACGCAGGGCCTTGAATAAAAAGAAAGAGTGTGAGAAAGACATAGCTATGATGAAGTGTTGCCTTCATTCCATCCATTCATCACAACACCAGTGAGCCTCTCTTACCATCTCATGACAGTATTTGGACTTGATGGACATAGAGCCATACTTGCTGTAGCAGGTCTCCCCGCTGTTTCCAGCCATTACAGCCATGTCCGTACACGTGACGCAAAGCAACCCTGACAACAAGACAGCGAGATTACTCATGTGTATGTGCTTGATAAATTCAAAATGTGCATGTGAGAGAAAAGCTACAGCGACTGACTCACCTCCCTCACTCACAGCCTGCACAGCCGCATCCAGAAACGGTGATGGGCTGCCATAGGGGTCGAGATCAATGACATCATAGCGTTCCTTCCTCCCTCTTGCCTCATACATCACCATACTGGAAAGATGGTGATATACCAGGATTTAGGACAAAACAGAATCAGTGTTATTGTTAACTAAAACTATAGAAAGAAATCTGGTTGGTGAAATAAAGCTGCAATTAATTTTTTTTTTTAATAAATAACACAAAAAAAATTATATATATATATATATATATATATATATATATATATATATATATATATATATATATACAGTGAGGAAAATAAGTATTTGAACACCCTGCTATTTTGCAAGTTCTCCCTCTTAGAAATCATGGAGGGGTCTGAAATTGTCATCGTAGGTGCATGTCCACTGTGAGAGACATAATCTAAAAAAAAAAATCCAGAAATCACAATGTATGATTTTTTAACTATTTATTTGTATGATACAGCTGCAAATAAGTATTTGAACACCTGAGAAAATCAATGTTAATATTTGGTACAGTAGCCTTTGTTTGCAATTACAGAGGTCAAACGTTTCCTGTAGTTTTTCACCAGGTTTGCACACACTGCAGGAGGGATTTTGGCCCACTCCTCCACACAGATCTTCTCTAGATCAGTCAGGTTTCTGGGCTGTCGCTGAGAAACACGGAGTTTGAGCTCCCTCCAAAGATTCTCTATTGGGTTTAGGTCTGGAGACTGGCTAGGCCACGCCAGAACCTTGATATGCTTCTTACAGAGCCACTCCTTGGTTATCCTGGCTGTGTGCTTTGGGTCATTGTCATGTTGGAAGACCCAGCCTCGACCAATCTTCAATGCTCTATCTGAGGGAAGGAGGTTGTTCCCCAAAATCTCGCAATACATGGCCCCGGTCATCCTCTCCTTAATACAGTGCAGTCGCCCTGTCCCATGTGCAGAAAAACACCCCCAAAGCATGATGCTACCACCCCCATGCTTCACAGTAGGAATGGTGTTCTTGGGATGGTACTCATCATTCTTCTTCCTCCAAACACGTTTAGTGGAATTATGACCAAAAAGTTATATTTTGGTCTCATCTGACCACATGACTTTCTCCCATGACTCCTCTGGATCATCCAAATGGTCATTGGCAAACTTAAGACGGGCCTTGACATGTGCTGGTTTAAGCAGGGGAACCTTCCGTGCCATGCATGATTTCAAACCATGACGTCTTAGTGTATTACCAACAGTAACCTTGGAAATGGTGGTCCCAGCTCTTTTCAGGTCATTGACCAGCTCCTCCCGTGTAGTTCTGGGCTGATTTCTCACCTTTCTTAGGATCATTGAGACCCCACGAGGTGAGATCTTGCATGGAGCCCCAGTCCGAGGGAGATTGACAGTCATGTTTAGCTTCTTCCATTTTCTAATAATTGCTCCAACAGTGGACCTTTTTTCACCAAGCTGCTTGGCAATTTCCCCGTAGCCCTTTCCAGCCTTGTGGAGGTGTACAATTTTGTTTCTAGTGTCTTTGGACAGCTTTTTGGTCTTGGCCATGTTAGTAGTTGGATTCTTACTGATTGTATGGGGTGGACAGGTGTCTTTATGCAGCTAACGACCTCAAACAGGTGCATCTAATTTAGGATAATAAATGGAGTGGAGGTAGACATTTTAAAGGCAGACTAACAGGTCTTTGAGGGTCAGAATTCTAGCTGATAGACAGGTGTTCAAATACTTATTTGCAGCTGTATCATACAAATAAATAGTTAAAAAATCATATATTGTGATTTCTGGATTTTTTTTTTTTAGATTATGTCTCTCACAGTGGACATGCACCTACGATGACAATTTCAAACCCCTCCATGATTTCCAAGTGGGAGAACTTGCAAAATAGCAGGGTGTTCAAATACTTATTTTCCTCACTGTATATATATATATATATATATATATATATATATATATATATATATTTTTTTTTTTTTTTTTTTTTTTTTTATATTATTACTAATATTAAATAAAAAAGTTTGTTGAAGTGCTAAAATATCAAACTAAAATAAAATGTATTAAAGCTATATAGAAGTCAATAAATGAAACTATTGTAAAGTGTTAAAAAAACTGTACTACTAAAATGTACTTGCTAAAACTTAAACTAACATTTAAAAAAGTTATATAAAATAAAAGTTTATTTAAAATATTAATAAATACTACAATAGCATTTAAATAATACTAAAATAACTTTAACTTTAAATAAGTGCTAAAGTTAAAGATATATATATATATATATACACACAGTATATATATATATATATATATTATATATATATACATATATATATATATATATACATACATACATACATACATACATACATACATACATATATATATATATATATATACAGTACCAGTCAAAAGTTTGGAAACATTACTATTTTTAATGTTTTTGAAAGAAGTATCTTATGCTCATCAAGCCTGCAGTTAAAAAAAAAAAAAAAAACAGTAATATTATGAAATATTATTACAATTTAAAATAATGGTTCTCTTTTTTAATATACTTTAACATGTAATTTATTTTTGTGATGCAAAGCTGAATTTTCATCAGCAAGTACTCCAGTCTTTGGTGTCTTATGATCCTTCAGAAATCATTCTAATATGCTGATTTATGATCAATGTTGGAAACAGTTGTGCTGCTTAATATTTTTTTTATAACCTGAGATACTTTTTTCAGGATTATTTGATGAATAAAAAGTTAAAAAGAACTGTATTTATTTAGAATAGAAATCTTTTGTAACAATATACACTACCGTTCAAAAGTTTGGGAACAATAACTATTTTTTTTTAAAGAAATTAGTACTTTAATTCAACAAGGATGCGTTAAATTGATAAAAGGTGATGGTAACGATTTATATTGTTAGAAATGTTTTTATTTTGAATAAATGCTGTTTTTATGAATAAATGCTGTTAACGTTTTACTCAATGAATCCTGAAAAAAGTATTCCAAAAAAATATATTAAACAGCACAACTGTTTCCATCATTGATAATAACTGAGTATCAAATCATCATATTAGAATGATTTCTGAAGGATCATAAGACACCAAAGACTGGAGTACTTGCTGATGAAAATTCAGCTTTGCATCACAAAAATAAATTACATTTTAAAATATATTAAAAAAGAGAACCATTATTTTAAATTGTAATAATATTTCATAATATTACTGTTTTTTTTTTGTTTGTTTGTTTGTTTTTAACTGCAGGCTTGATGAGCATAAGAGACTTCTTTCAAAAACATTAAAAAATAGTAGTGTTTCCAAACTTTTGACTGGTACTGTACATATATATACATACATACATACATATATATATATATATATAAAGCAAATATGTGAATATATAAAGAGCACCTGGCATCTCTTTGGCTGGCTTGCAGTATGTGGGACACGTTGTTGTGTTGTGCATTGCGGGCGATCAGGGCTGCAGCTTTAGCAGAGTAATCATTAGCAGTGATGCTCTTCAGGCCAGGAACCTCCAGAGCAAAACGTACTGAACGCAGGCCTGACGCTGCCAGACCCTCCAGCACACACAGACCTTGCTAGAGCAAAAGAGAGAGATAAATCACAATACATTTACTAATTGGCAGACACTTTTAGCCAAAGTGATTCACAAATGAGGAAAAAATCCCAACAAGCGAGTCATAAGGAAACTACTGAAAAAACAAGACACTGTGCAAACACCAGTCATGTAAGAAAATCTTACATCTAAAATTTGTTTTAAATTCTAAAACACATTTTACATACATTTTAATCATTACCTTTAGCAAAATAATTTAAATAAGTGTTGTTATTGTTAACTAAAACAAAAAATATTAATAATCATTTTCATCAATTAAAATAAAGCTGAAATAAAATGAAATACAAATATTAGATGAAAACCTTCCCCATAAAATTACAAATGTTGCCTTGGCATCTAACCGAAATTAAATGAGATTAAGTTAAAGTAATACAATTACTAAATCTAAAAAGAAATAGAAATAAAACAAATAACATTTTTTAAATCCCATTTGAAAATAACAAAAGCTAACTCAAAATATTAATAAATACTATAATAGTATCTAATACTAAAATGTCACTGTAGCACACACAGACCTCACATCTTTCCCCTACAGATGCAGTGATGTATTCCTTCTCATCAGCCTCTTCTTCCTTTAGTTGCTCATTTTCAGGCTGTTCTGATGCTTCCTGATCCATCGTTCCATTCTTCTCCTCCGAGAGTCGGACCACGACTCTGTCTTTCTCCCCCGGGACCAGGATCCGGACGCCCCTTTGAGCCAGCTGATCCCTGGCAAACTCTGTGATCACCGCACACCTGATTAAAGAAGGTAAATGGGAAGTTTAAAGGAGAGGCTAGAAAACAAAACATCACGAGATGTCACACTGGATGGCATACTCACGTTAAATCTCGGTTGAACTCCTGCACAGGGTTGTAGAACACCTCATTAGCACTTGGGAATAAAATGGCAGCCTTTCCTTCCCTGACAACCGTCTCCCCAGGCAAAAGCCCAGGTTCTGTAGATGAGGTCTGAATTCGCTCTGTAGAGCTGGAGGGATTGGTGTCTTCCTTTGGTACTGCTGTGGTAGTACTGTCTGCACATGCACAGATGGTGTCCTGGGATTCTTCGGGTTCTTTCTTGCTGTCCATTGTTTTGAGATTTTTCGGGACGCAACTGCGCCTTGTTGGGAGGATCTGAAGGAAGGATGCTCTCTTCTTAGGAAATGCTAATGACAAACAAAGACACCTATAGGATACATGAAGTGTAGTCCTTGCTAACATCTACCAAAGAAAAACAGTGACCTGTCAACACAAAATTGATTTTAGTTAACAATATGTGCTTACAAACTCCCACATGCTGTGTCAACTTAATTAAAAAAATTAATAATTTATATATATCAAAAATTTAAATTATATATATATATATATATATATATATATATATATATATATATATATATATATATATATATATATATATACACAACAGCTCCCAACTTCCCACACCTTTTGACTGATGGATTTCCATAAGTTTACCATTTTTTCAGTCAAATATTTTAAAAGCATTTTATATACATTTATGTACATATACAACTCACATACAATTTCAACCTACTAAATTATATATAGACTAGACAAATGTTTCTAAACCTGGGCATCTTCACATTCACAATGTAACTAGCCAAGCTAGCATTACACAATTTATCTCGCCTTCCTACTAACCGCTAATTATCCTTCCAAAAAAATACTTTAGTAATGTCATAGCAAGTCAGTCACGAACAAAAAATAAACCACATCGCTAACTGTACATTACCATAGACACTTGTCAACTGTTAGCTCCTGTGTTTTCAGGGAGAATTCACGTGCAGCTCACCGCTGTGTGTGAACTACGGAAGCCTTGTAGTACTAAACGCCTGACTGAGACGCCAGGCACTGCGCACGCGCACAGCAACCTATAGAAAGTATACACTGTAAAATAAAGACAACGAGGACAAAGCAGTGTCATTAAGGAACTAGTTTCAACGCATTTAGGTTTTTTTCTAAATGTTTTTTTATATATAATATACTACCTTTTATATATACACATAGCAGAAATTAGAGAATGTCAGTAACTAAGAAGAGGGTCAGAATATAATATAATATTGTATTTTATATAATATTGTTTTTTTTATTGACATTCCTGACACTTTTTTTTGTCTGTGCTTGTCTATGCTTTGGCAATGTTACATGCAAAATATCTGTAAAACTGAATGCCAGTAAATGAGAAGTAAATCCACAATTAAGAAAGAAAAATGTTCTGTACTGTTTAATAAACAGACTAATTTATCTAATAGTACTGGGTATTTTATCTGCTCCTTAATATTTCAGTGAATCACCATTATTATTACCGATAGTATTGTTATGCATATGGTGTTGATGTGAACAGTGTTTAATATAAAAAATAAAAAAAAGTCAAAGTTTTTTTTGTGTGGTATAATACCTTTTTCAAAAGATGTAGAATAAGTCTCTGATGTCCCCAGAGTGTGTATGTGAAGTTTTAGCTCAAAATACGCCATAGATATTTTATATAGCATGTTAAAACTGTCACTTTTTGAGGGTGAGCAAAAACGCAGTTTTTGTGTCTGTCCCTTTAAATGCAAATAAGCTGCTGCTCCCGGCACAGAGGGCGGAGCTTCAACAGCTTGTGACTTCACACAGACATGCACTGAAATTTATTTATTTTTTTGCCTTTTATGTTCAAACTGTAGCCAGACATTGATGGAGAGACTCGAGAAGAATGCAACAGGACATTTCTCAATGGTTAGTTGATTAAATTATGTAGCTTAAGTGTAGTTATCTTCTAGTCAATGATTAGCATATTCTTTTATGTAAATATAAATGTTTATGTAAAATTTATTTTAGGGCTAGTGATGTCACTAACCCGAGAAGAATGTTGTGTAGTCCTTGCCAGCCGTTTGTTGTAGTCCTTAAAAAGCAATTTCTTAAAAATAAAAAAAAATCTCCCTTTGCTTTGAGCTTTGTAACTTTGCAAATGTTTATGCTCAAACATCAACATTACACACTAACTAAAGTTAGAAAAGTGAAATCATAATCAACCACCCCTTTAAAATGTGCAATTGTCATGACAGTACGTTTAGCTATTTTATAGTTCAAATTTCTATATTCATAATTTTATATTGAACATAAATTCCATAAATACATTTTCTGCGTAAAGTATGCCTTCTCTGTGCAGCATTAAACATTCTTGATATTTATATGTCACAACAGTGGCTCCTTCTGTGCAAATGTCACATTCGAACTAATAATCTAATCCAGTCACGCTCTATAAACACTAATTGTCTATACGCCATATAATGTGACCCCATTAGAGCGACGTGATGGACATATTTGGGAGGCGTTTAGTGCATGCTCTTCTCCAGTGCGCCATGCAGAGCTCCGTTGGCATGCAGAGCGCGTAGCACCCAGACCCCAGACCCCAGGGCTTCACCTGAGTCTAGACGCTCACACACGGCTCGCTTTCTGCGCACAGACTGATCCAGCGGAGAGCGCGCGGCACGGTTGCACGCTAGCGTCCTTTTTCTTGGTCTGTGCATGATTGATCGGTAACTCTGTGCTCTAACCGGGGTGACAAAATGATGCACCCCTCGATTATTCTGCGCTCGGGTGTCTTGCCTGTGCATTCACGATGAATGGCTGCCCGTAGAGAGAAAGAGTCTTGACTCCTCCACCACTAAACCACTTTTCAGCAGATTGCAATCGAGGGGGTGAGTATTTTAATGCATGCACGAGAGAGGGTCATGCCACTTTGAGTGGGGTCAAGGGGCAATCACGTGGGTTGAACAAGGGGTCGCGTTAGTTATTGTTTGTGGCACGGGGTAACAGAAAATGTTGAGGGGATTTTTGGATAGGGGTATTGTTTTGTGAAGGTGTGCGATTGCTTTAGATGGGGGATGGGCTTGCAAAACTTTAACCACTTCAATGACTTGCTGCCGAGAGCTTGATTTATGGTGCATCAATACATCCATTTATATTTTCCAACTTTTTTTAGCCCACACAACATCGCTTGCAAATTAGCGCTTGTTTCTGGATGATTTGAGGATTTATAATGGATGAGGGCATGATGTGCATCGCTTTCAGACTTCAAGTGGTTAATGGTGTCTTGTCTCGCGGATCAGTGTGACTCGCCCCCCAGTTGCTGCATTTGTCCCGGGATGACCTGTTGATGTCGGGAAAAGATGAAGCCGAGCCCCCTTCCTTTTCCTCCAAAATGGAGTAGAATTTAACCACAGAATATTTTATGTGAAATCCAATGATTGCGCTGCGTGCATACAATTAGGACTAGCCTACTTCTTAAGAAAGCCAAATTGCAAGTAGCGGTAGGATAAAAAAAAAAATTCCATGCTTATGGATGCTGTTGGTCGAGTCAAAGCGTTTTGGGTATTGATATTCTGGTGTGCACAGGACTGTAATTCAGCCCGACATTGCATAGCATTGCACTGGCACCGAGGGGGCGAGAGAAACGGATGTGGGCTTCTCAATAATTCATCTATCAGACTATTTTGGTGACAGGATTTTTGAGGGCTGAGCAGATTTTAGCTCTTTGGTCGCAGCATCAAGTGAGGAAACCAGGAAATTGGGGCATTGTTTCTTGTATTTTTAGCCCCCCTGGGCCCGTGCCAACCCGGAGCTCGTGTCCAACTGGGCAGCGGTGCGGGCACACACTCTCACCGGGAACCGCAGCCCTTCCGCGGCCGCACACATCACAGAAACACCGGCGTCCGACTCTCACTGTGAGATTACAAACTATCGCTAATTTATTACATTTATGCTTGTAATTAAAACTGTTGTTATTATTACTCCTTTGGGAAATAGTGTTGTGCGAGTGAAACAGAATAGTCTGGATGAATTAAACCGTATTTCGCTTCATAGCTCCTGAACTACAGACAGACATTAATCGACCATCTAAACTACGTTACTCTTAGACTAAGTTTATGAGAATTTCTTAAAATGTGATTGCTAGTAGCTAAATGACTAGCTTTAACCCTTTAATTAGGATGGCACAATCCGAAAAATGAACTATGGGTACTGTACTGTTTCCAAAATACCATTACTATGCTGGTCATAATATTTCGCATAATATCAATAAACGGCATAAGAATCTTTCTGTAATTATTATTTATTTATTTTATTTTTGGTGGAGTGGCGGCTTCTATCAGAGTTTTACAGTATTAAGAATAACTGCAGTAACTGGGAAATAGAAAATAGACATTATTTGATCATTTAATGTATGATTGTGTGTGTGTGTGTGTGTGTGTGTATATATATATATATATGTATATATGTATGTTAAAGATTGTAAACGGAAGTTTCTTTTGGAAGCAAAATTTGGGTTTGTAACTTTGCATGACCTGCTCAGCCAGAAGAATCTTTGATCTGCTTCATATATGCATGCGATCTTATCAACCTTTGCACAGAGACTCAGAGCAATAAGTTGGTGTGAAATTACTCAGTACACCCTTACTGGGGGGTTTTTGATCAAACTGTAAGGTACTTTTCAGTAGTCGTATTTTACTACTGAAGAAGATACTGTCATGGTGAGCAATAGAATCTTTGATTGTTAAGAGTTGTTAACAGACTTTTGAGATACAAGTTTTAAAAGTGTTGAGCAGACTGAATGAACATAAGTAAACAATGTGTGCACAGAAAAGTAACTGCACTTAATTTTGAAGAGTAACCTCAAATAAATGCGAGTTCTTCCTCTGAAGCATGTTGGATTTCATAATATGGATAGTGTCATTGCATTAGGCATGTGCTCTAATTATGTTAAAAAATATTCACTTGAACCACTTCTTGTTGACCATGCATTCATCTTCTGCTCCTAAAAGGATTTTAAGTACATGCTGACCTTTGGCTTAGAGCAGATTTTAAAATATGTATGATCCTAAAAAGAATAGACCGTAGGATAAATTGTTTATGACCCACAGAAAACCTCTGAATGGCCCTAGGCATGAGCTCTAATCTTCAGTTATATTAAGAATGTGTATCAACATTTATTGCTTTTGTTCTTTGTCTGATTTCCTGCGGTGAATGTATGTATTTTCTGTTTCTATGTTACAGACTTAGTCATGGGATGTTATTTGTGGGACTGCATGCACTGACCTTGGAGTTAGAACAGAGAGTAGCACTGTGTCTGCATGGTTTCATAAGAATAGATGATATATGTATATGTTTGTGTGTGTCGAGATTCCAAAAATCTTTGAAACTTTATTTAAGGGACTCAGTTTAAATTATATGTATGTGAGACAACTTTTTTTTTTAATCGGAAGTTATCTACACTATCATTCAAAAGTTTGGGTTCAATTAAGGTTTATTTATTTAGTTACTTTAAGTTGATCAAAAGTGACAGTTAATGTTACAAGAGATTTTTCTTTTGAACTTTAGTCATCAAGTTCTTTTTGGAAAAAAAATTATCACTGTTTCTTTCACACAAACATATTAAGCAGCACAACCTTTTTCAACATGGATAATAATAAGAAATGTTACTTGAACATCAAATCAGCATATTATGGTTTTTGAAAGATCATGTGACACTGGAGTGATTGCTACTAAAAATTCAGCTTTGCCATCACAGGAATAAGTGACATTTTAAAATATACTAAAATAGAAAACTGTTATTTTAATAATATTTCACAATGTTATTGTTTTTACTGTATATTTTATCAAATAAATGCAGACTTGATGAGCAAAAGAGGCTTCTTTCAAAAAACATTTAGAAAATCTTACGGACTCAACCTGTTTCTATAACTTTTTTAATAACCTATTATGTCATCTTGCCTAAACATTTTTGCAGCTGTTGAGTCTTTAAGAAACAGTACAAGATTTTAAATTTGACAATTTGAAATTGCGTGATATTCAAACTTTCTTACAAACTATTTAAAATGATTTATGGTTATTTTAGGAATATAACTGTACCTGTCATCATATCCCATTGGTGAGACTGTATGTAATCGGCACACTTTTTCACATTTTCCACAGTGATTTGGTGAGAAAATGTCTGGAATTCTGTGTAATTGATATGGTAAAATGTATTAAACGACACTGATTATTAGTAACTGTTAACATTAAATGATCAAAATATTTGAAAAAAACGAACATGCAAAGGGTGGGAATGAGTATAAATTTGAATGACAGGCTAAATATCTTTTGGGAAGCTGCTGATATAATATTTGCGTTGATGTGGATTCTGTACAGGCCTACCCACTGGTCATCATTATTATATTAGAATTTTATAATTGAGGTGAAAAATAAAATACCAAGTGTTTTCTGTTTTCACAGACTCTGTGGTGCTGGGCTTTGCGATATGGCTCAGATGCTGCAGATGGCGATTCCCAACTTTGGCAACAATGTCCTGGAGTGCCTTAATGAGCAGAGGCTTCAGGGCCTGTACTGTGATCTGTCAGTGGTGGTGAAGGGTCACACATTTAAAGCCCACCGGGCAGTGCTGGCTGCCAGCAGCTCCTACTTTCGTGATTTGTTCAACTCTGGAAGTAAGAGCTCTGTAGTGGAGTTACCACCAGCGGTTCAGCCTCAGAGCTTCCAGCAGATCCTTTCCTTCTGTTACACCGGTCGACTTAGCATGAACTTGGGTGATCAGTTTCTCTTAATGTACACAGCAGGATTCCTGCAGATTCAGCAGATTATGGAAAAAGGCACAGAATTCTTCCTAAAGGTCAGCTCACCAAGTTGTGACTCACAGGGTCTTCACACAGAAGAAACGCCCTCAGAACCCCAGAGCCCCGTTACTCAAACTGGGAGTAGCAACATAGGAGGAGGTGCGGTCACCACGGCAACGGCTCGACCCGCTTCCTGTCTCACACCTCTTCCATTGATGTCAAGGGTGAAGACAGAGCAGCAACCTCAGGCCCATCAGCCCCAACAAGAAGCATCATCATATTCAGTGGTTTGCTCTCCAGTTGCAAAGCGTCTTTGGGAAGGAGGTAGCCGTGAAGGAGGTGGAGGATCAGGGGCAGGTGGAGGAGGAGGTATGAGAAAAGCAGCCCGTTATTCGCAGGAGGCAGCACGGGGCATGGGCGGCGCCCCACCTCAAAGTGCAGCTTTATTGGGTGGAAGCAGTAGCACTAATAGCAACAGCAACAACAATAACAACAACAGCAGTAGCACGCCGGAAGGCACCAGCCCAGGCACCCCCAGCATGTACACCAGTGACTCACCAATCTCTTACCACGATGATGAAGAAGAAGAGGAAATCGCAGACGAAACGACAGAAGAACAGTACAGACAGATCTGTAATATGTACACTATGTACAGCATGCTAAATGTAGGGGCAACAGGTAAGAAATGTTGACTAGAATTGTATTTCATTGTCTGATTGCTAATCCTTATCAGTTAATTTTATCAGCTAATGTAGTGTAATTGTGGGAAATGAATTGGGCCACGTATCGAGCTCTGAGGAACTCCATCAATAGGATTATTGTAAAGTAGACAATTCATTTTATTTTTTGTTTTTAATTTTTTAAAAAATATATATTTTATTGTTTTCAGAAAACTCTAAATTACAGATAAACAATAAACAGTAGAGGAAACTGTCCTGTTTTTCCATTCACGGTTCCCCCAAAGAGAATCTAAGCAACATATAAAAAGCAAGAAAACGTTTACTAAAAGAGAAAAAACTAAACAAAATGGGGAGATAAATTCATTTTATATGTGTATTATTTTACATGTACATTAATTATATTTTTTATTAAACAAAGACAGCGAATGTAAATCAGTGGGGAGAGATATATTCAACATCTTGACCAGTTTCATTAAAATTTATTTGTCTTCAGTTTGGTAGTCAGTGTAAGCTCTTGTAATGTTTGTTTTTTTCTTTTTTATGTCTTTTCCTCTTTGCAATCTGGGTTCAGCCAATGAAAGAGTGGAATCACTGCCCGACCACCTCACAGTTGAATCAAGGGGAAGAGGAGTTCGAGTGAGGCAAGATCTGGCCTCTCTTCCCACTGAGCTCATTGCACAGATCGGAAACCGCTGTCATCCTAAACTCTATGAAGAAGGTGACCCTGCTGAGAAACTGGAGCTAGTAACCGGCACCAGTGTTTTTATTTCACGTGCTCAGCTGATGAACTGCCACGTTAGTGCGGGCACACGCCACAAAGTGTTGCTCAGGCGGCTACTTGCTGCCTTTTTTGACCGGTGAGTGTTTTAAGTTTTGGACTTAATGTATTCTGCAGAAAATAAACTAAAATAAATGAGAATAAATAAATTAGTCCAAATATAAAAATTCTGTCATCATTTACTCACCCATACTCACCAAGATGTTTAGCATAATGTCCTATTTGTATCAATGAAAGTTGATGGTTATATGGGTTTGGAATTACACAATGGTGAGTAAATGATGCCAACATTTTCATTTTTGAGTGAACCAGCTCTTTAATTGAAAATAATAGATTAACATGTTATTAATGGAAATTTAACCAATTGTTTTAGGGATTTAGAAAGTGACTTTTTTTTTAATACAATTTCAGTTAGTAGAAGAAAACGGTCCACAAAGAGTTTGTGTGAACAGTACTTAGTTGATCCCATTTGCCCTTGCAATCTACAGGTCAGATTCTGTGTTACTTTAAAAGTGTCCTTTTCTGTTTTTCCTGTAGAAGCACTCTTGCAAACAGCTGTGGAACAGGCATCCGGTCCTCCACAAATGACCCCAACCGCAAGCCACTCGACAGTCGGGTTCTCCACGCTGTTAAGTGTAAGTGCTGTATTGATGCTGATATGTTGTGGTATAATATTTTGTTACTGGTTAAACAAATGAGCTATTTCCAATATGAACCCAGCAGTTTTATCCACATTAAAACAGTCCAGTTGAATTTTTAAAGTTAGCATGAAATTAAAATTCACCCCATCTATTTTGTAAATGCATGTTATAGATGTTATTGTAAATGATTCATCTGTGTATTCATGTATTTTTGCCTCAAAATGTCATAATGCAATCTTCCAGTGAAAACAACAGACTGGTGATGAATGCCGGACTTCTCCAATCATGTAGTTCACTTAAACCCCAACCCTCCACAAATGACTTAAAGCTCAAATTTGTTTTTGAGTGCAACACCCAAATCTCAAAATCCAATCAATGGGTAACCGATGGATAGAACTAAGTCTTTTTCTGATAATTGGATGTTCGTCACAACAATATGGAAGGAAATATCTGTTGCTGCTTGTATAATAGTTATGATAATATAATAAAAATAATAGTTTTTTTTGTTTGTTTTTTAATCTCCAGTTTACTGCCAGAACTTTGCTCCTAGTTTCAAAGAGAGCGAAATGAACGCGATCGCTGCAGACATGTGCACTAACGCACGGCGCGTGGTACGCAAGAGCTGGATTCCGAAACTGAAGCTTCTGATGGCAGAAAGCGACGCTTATGCCAACTTCCTTCCGGACGCTGCCAAAATGGAGTCTGACGGCTTGGGAGTGGAGCATGCTTTTGAAACAGGATCCCTGGAAGGTGGCACAGCCTCTGATTCAGGCCATTCATCTACAGATGCCCTGCAAGGTGTGAGCGGGGATGGTAGCAGCCTGTTTTAGTGAGTAACAATACCATGGTTCAGTTATTCTTTCCCTTCCACTCCTCCATCGTATCTCAGTCTCACCTTGGGTGTTGATGTCATCACGGAGTCGAGAAGTGTATCTTTATGAAGACTGTCGTTGAATCCCACTTCAAAATCTGGTTATTTTTATTTCCCTACAGATTTTTTTGATTGTACATTGTGGGCCCTCCTCTCCATACTGCAGAAACACATTCCTGAAGAGGAGGGACCATTGAGGACATTTGGGGTGATCTGAAGGGGAAATGGTGTCTGGAAGCTCCTATCCAGTCTGAGAACACTGGCATGATTCTGAATGTATCTTTTTGGAGAATCCAGAAAGTTAATTTTGCTGGACGTAAGATTGTATTCATCTGTTAATATTTAGTAGCTGTATATCTGCTTTTTGGACCCCATTTCCTCTTCTTGCACCAACACCCTTTGACACCTTTTTTTCTTTTAAATATTCTTATTTGTAATTTGTTTGCCAACTTTTTCACTATTTGTCTTGCCAAGTATCCCAAGAGAAGTAGTTTTTCATGATTTGTGATATGAATTTGTAAGAGGCAGATGAATCTGTTTTGCTATGTGTGAAACTACTGTGTCGTTTTGATCGTCGATAGAGAGGGTCTGTGCAAGATTCTCACCTTTTGAATCAATGAATGGTGAATTGTTGTCCACATGTTTTTGCATTAGCAAAATCCAAAATCTATTTGAATCATTTTTATTTTGGTATATTACCAAGGCTTAATATTGTTACTTTGGTAGGTTTAATCAAAAATCGACACGTTTTTACTGTCAAATATCTGCAAAGCAAATCCCAAAACTCTCCCACAAGCTTAAAAATCATTAAGGCCTTTTACATTTCTCTTTATGTCCTTTATTTTGTATAGATGGCACATGGCGTCTGTGTGATGTGTAAATGAGTGTGTATGGCGTCTGCAGACTATGTCTCACAGCTCACTGCTTCATGCACCTAACACACAAGTGTGGTGCATGCTGCCGCATGGCGCATTCTGACATGCTACGCCTCAGCGCCTCTGACAGAGTTGCACTAAACGCTCTGATGAAGTGGGCCGAGTGCAGTATTAGAGATTGGCACTGACCACAGCTATGCTGGCTCCAGATCAGTAAAGACCACTCTGAGATTGGAAGCTCTTGTAGTCTTATTATGTGGATTTGAAAAAAAAAGTCAGTTTTTAAGTGTTTCGGGTTTCAGAAAGTTCTTGAAGTCTATAATCACAATAAAGAGCTGTTGTAACCCCAGGTTCGGAGATGAAAGAAAGTGACCATGTTATTTAAAAGTGTAGTTGCACCAGTATGTGTTAAAATTAGATTCCCAAAGTATGACCTGCA
This sequence comes from Squalius cephalus, assembly GCF_949319135.1. Classification (NCBI taxonomy): domain Eukaryota; kingdom Metazoa; phylum Chordata; class Actinopteri; order Cypriniformes; family Leuciscidae; genus Squalius; species Squalius cephalus. The sequence goes on along the minus strand of NC_137143.1, from coordinate 25,279,759 downwards.
TCTTCAGGGGTTTTAAGCACACTTATTTCCTTTAATGGTTGGCTATATTGTTTGAATTTTTGATTATGGCTTAAGAAAGGCTGCGATTGGTCAAGATCATCCCAGTCCAAAATTATCCCAATCCAAGATGATGATAAAGAGTTCTAACTTAAAAAAAAACAAAAAAAACTATATTAGCACATTTACCCCTGTTATTTGTGGTTTTTTTTTAATGTTTACATTATTTTTTTTTACCTTTTCTTTTTAAAAGATAGTTCACCCAAAAATGAAAATTCTGTCATCTACTCGCCCAATTATGTCGTTCTAAACTTATGATTTTCTTTAAGATGCGGTCACATTTACCGCTGTTCAACAAAATATTGTGGGTAAAATCATGTCATTCCAATAGGAATAAGTGCTATTGGGAGTTTCATACTTTTCTACGCTATTACTATTTTTTTTTTGCATGTGAAGTTTTGCTGAAATTTGTGACCGCACCTTTATTCTGTGAAACACAAAAGAAGATATTTTAGAGAATGTTGATATCACTCCAAAAGGTTTTAGTGACTATTGACTTGGATATTGCTCAAAATATAATCATCATAATTTTGGGTGAGCCATCTCTTTAAATTACATTTTTAAACCCGTTTACTTAGACATTTCATGGAAGAAAAGGACAAAGACAAGTTGTTGTTTTTTTTAGCATTGGGCCAGGGCACAGAAGAATTTTACCTCTCGGCCACGTGGTACGATCCTAAGAGACTGCACCAAGTCTTAATCACAGTACGATAGGATACGAATGAGATATTTGCACACAAATCTGAGCTGGATTGTTCAGCACTGCCTTAAAGAGTGGAAGTTGGTGTCTGAGAGTCTTACACAACTAGTCTGTGACAGAGAAAGAAATTCTAGGAATGGAGGGCACAGAATGCCTGGATGAGTCTCTATGCATGTGTGCTGGTGTGCTCCGCTACTTATTTCTCTGAGTTTGAGCTTCTTTTTTTTTATTTCCATTTTTGGAGGCACACGTGCTAATGTCTGTGCATTCATGCGAGGAGGCTGACAGGAAAGCGAGAGCGTGAGCCAAAGGCATGCTCTTTATGCGCGCTCATTTGTTTATGTGAACGTGCTCAAATGTGTGTACGTCTGGTTTTTGTGTGCCAAATGCATGTCTGAGAGAGTGTGCGTGGGTGGTGTTGGTGTTTGATTGTGGAATATGTGCATTGTGTGTGTGGGTTGATGGATGGATGGGTGGGTGGTTGGTATGTGTGTATGCAGAGATCAGAGAGCTCTGTTTGTTTTTGTCTGACTCAGAGAGGGAGACATACAGTGCAGACGCAAGCAGAGAGGGGAGGGAATGGTGAGGAGATGGATGCTCACACACACACATATATATATATATACACACACACACACACACTTAAACACACAACTGGTGCAGTGAGCCATTTCCCAAATGGAGGCATCAAACGGGTACGCTTTGATTAAACAAACATCAGCTCGCATTGAATCCAATCTGGTTTGGCTCCATTGGTTTCGTTTCATCATTGTAGAGTTCAAATGAAATCAAAATTGATTCTTTTTACTGCACATTTCTGGGGTCTCATGTATTAAACTTTATACACGCACAAAAAAATCCATGCCAGTTTTTGAGTATAATCAAAAGGTGTCAGATTTATAAAACCATACGTTTGCTAGAACTTTTCCACCTCATCTTCTCCTTGAAATAACCATATATGGAATGCACAAAGCTTTTTATTATGCATAGCCTAATTTGCATGCAATTTACACATGCATTATCCAGATAATATCTTCCTACTGCATCTAAAGTCGCCATGAAATGACAATTCACCCTATTTTCTAAATGCATATAATAGATCTTATTGTGAATGATTCATCCATTTTAGAATGTTAGTTTTTTTTATATATATATCTGTTTGCATGGAAAACATATCATGCACATTTCAATGCCTATTTTGTGCTTATGAAACATTTATTCATGAGGCCCCTTCTGTTATTGTGAATCATTTCTGTGCATGTTATTCCAAAATGACAAATGTGTTTTTCCAATGGAATGAAAGAAATTGCTTTGTTTCTAAAACCAGTCATTTAATGCTAATGCATCCTCTTTACAGTCGACTTCAGGTTTGAATTTTACATTTGGCTCCAATTTTGGTGTAGAACGACCACTTTTAATGATCCAATCACATTCAAGTTGTTAAAATCAAATCAAATCCTGCCCTACATTTCAGTTTCTTATTAAATATTCCAATTCAAACATATTGTGGAATTAAAAGGGATTGCGAATGGCCTTTTTTCATCATTTACTCATCCTCAAGTTGTTCCAAACCTATATGAATTTCTTTCTTCTGCTAAACACAGAAGATGTATTGAAGAATGTCGGTAACCAGACTTGACGGGTGGCCATTGACTTCCATAGTATGGGGAAAAATACTATGGAAGTCAATGGCTACAGTTCAAAATATTGTCTTCTGTGTTTAGCAGAAAAATAAAGGAAATTTAGGACAACTTGAAGGGGAGTAAATAATGAGAGGTTTAAATTTTTTGGTGAACTATCCATTTAAATGTCAAGTGAACACAATTGTGTGTGTGTGTGTGCGCACAAGTACCATTCCACTGTCCAAAAGAATGAAAAATATTTGATAGTTGATAGATTGATGGTGACTGCAAAAATACGGCTTTGTGTTGGACTGTTCCTCATTGCACCTTTTGAAATACAACGAGGGAGAAAAAGATAACAGCTGTCGACATTTCTTCATCCTTTTGGAATGTACATATAAGGAGCTGAATCCTGAATGTACAGCTTGATCATTTTTTTTTTTTTTTTTTGGTATAATGTTGGACACGCAGGGAGAGACCAGGAGGTTTTTTTTAGGAAGCAGCCAGCATGTGTGTCCACGGGGGGCTGGATTTCGTGATGTTTTCGACTCGCTTCTTAACATGTTCTGCTCAGTGGTGCATTGGTGAGATTGGGTACACAGTGTGTGCTGAACTCTGAACCCGATGAACTTGAGTGGAATTACCCAGTGGAGAAGTTTAACCCCTGACCCGCACCCTGGGTTCATGGTCTTGCGCAAGATCCTTTTAGTTCTTCAATTGAACTACATGTATTCTGAGTAAGAATCATGCAGGTCAAACAGAACAACTGAGGTCAAGCTTCGAATTGAGACTTGCAAAAAAAAAAAAAGAAAACCATAAAAAAATTAGGGATAAAATGTAAGGCGAACATTGTATCTTTGTTTTTCTTATCTATGTTTTGTTCTGCTTTAGAATAGTGCTTGGCCATTGAGATGCTACTCATTTTTAACATAGACCGTAGAGTTGTAAAGAAACATTTTGAAATATACGATAGCTAGGATCAAGAGAAGTGCTGGGAAAGGATGAGGGCAGCTGAAACTAGCTGAAAGCGTTTTACTGTATTGAAATGTCATTTTTAAGGGATGGATGAGTTTGAAGGAGCGTAGATGGAAGGAGTTAGGGTCTTCATGCACTGTCTGCGAGCTTTATTATTTTTTTCTGTCTTAAAGAAATCATTTGTTACTGAATTAGTTTGCTGGTAAAGAGGATCTTTGAATGATGTTGAATGGCACGTGGATGAGCGCCACCTGGTGTCAGACTTCATAAATGCTGCAGGTAGAAAAGAGAACTGCAATGCAGTTACTTCTCCTGGCCAATAAGGGACAGCAAAGGATTTAGAAAAAAAAACTACTTGTAATTTGACTTTGATTTTAATTCTCATTTTTGATGTTTTATTTAATAACCCCTGAACAGGAGAAAATGTACACAGCTGTGTTTAAAATGTTTCTGAACTGCCAAATACAAGGAAATGTTATTGCGATTATTCCGAACTAAAATAAATTGTTTCAGCTGAATTTTACCAATGTGACGATCAAAACAATCAATACTTAATATGACACTTTATTAACAAATGGCCAATATGGGGAATTGCGAACAGCTATCACGAACTAAGTATTCGACACTGCAATTTTTATGTGAAACTTTACTTTATTATAAAATTCCTATTCAAATCCTGTTTTTTTTTTTCCTTTCTTTCTCTGGGACACTGCAGAATGAAATTAAGCATTGTAAAATGTGTTTGTTAAATGGAGCTTAGAGCGCTACAAATGAATAATTTTCTGAAGATATTAAATTCAGTTGTATTTATTTTACAAGAGAGAGGGAGTGTTCATAGTTTGTCTTAGGGGTCTTCAATGGAGGGTCTGCAAACCTATTTTTATTTTGTAGTGTTGATTGACTACAAAATAAAAAGCTAAAGATGTTCAGCTAAAATTGTATTTGTCCTCCCACATTAAGTTAAATAAAATGAATATTTTATTTTTAAAACACAATAATTATTTTAATGTCTTTGCAATATAAGCGTCATATGTAAATACATTAATATGGTAATATATATGCATGGCCAGGCTTAAAGTGCAACACTCAATTTTACACTATGTAAAAGGGGATCCATTCTCCGTCTTTATGAACAGCAAGGGGTGCTTGGCCTGAAAATAAGTTGAAGACCCCTACTTTCGCACCTTCAGCGCCCTCTCTCTGCCTCTGATTCAATTGAGCAATGGGGAGTTCAACTTTTTACATTTTCAATAATTTTTTTCTTTAATTCTGAGTCTTAGGGCTGGTTCACACAGAACACATTTTTGCATTTAACTGTGCTGTTTTAAAAAAAAAAAGTTTTTATATGTAAACCTTGTGCTAGGGTGATGTTTGTTTATTGTGGTTGGAAAAAAAAGTTAAATTTATAATTTTAAGGCAAGACACCACAGGTGCATATGGTAAAAATAAATATATATGGATATCATAATACTTTCCCAGATGATTAATCCTAGTACATTAAGACAAATGTTTTGTATTACACATTTTCTGAAATGTTGTTTATATATGCAAATGAGGCAATAATTAAATTTCCAGCTTAGAAATCTGAACATTGGATAAAGCTAATTTAAGAAAGGGGGGAAAACATATTTTTTAGAAAATAGCCCTTACAGGTATGCATTGTAATTGAAATCAACAAATACAGCTAGAGTAATAAAATATGTATATTTTGGATGTTTTCTTTTTTACTAGTCCAAAAGATGTTATGGAAGCCCAAAATGTCAAAATTGACCAGTGCATGAAAAAAACAACGGATTTCTCTGTAGTATCTTAACTTAAAAGCACGTCTCAATGTGTTTTTAGGTGCAAGACTGCGTTCTGTGTGAATGATTTAACCTATACAGTGTGTGTGTATACAGTATATATACACACGCTCCACCTCAGTTATGTGGAAAAAGTAGAGGCATGTACACAGGAAAAACAATGAAAGATGCAATCAAAAGCCTCGGATGAAAACATACCTCTCTTAAAGGGATAGTTCACCCAAAAATGAAAATTCTGTCAGTAATTATTCACCCTCGTATTGTTCCAACCCCGTAAGACTTTCGTTCATCTTTGGAATTTTTGATGAAATCTGAGAGCTGGCTCACTCCTTCATAGACTGCTAGGTAATCAATATCTGCCAATATTTCATCAAAAATATCTTAATTTGTGTTCCGAAGATGAACACATGGTTGGAACATCATGAGGGTGAGTAATTACTGACAGAATTTTCATTTTTGGGTGAACTAACCCTTTAAACTGTTATCTTATACATTTTATCCTTAGATGTCTATCAACCTGATAATCTCGTTTCACCTTTCCAGTGTTCTCTCCCCCAGTATAAACATGCCTCTGTCCCTCTGCTCCATGTACATTTACTTCACCCTTCTGTGCGCTTCTGCGCTGCCGGCAACCTCAAAGACTTTTTACAGATTTCAAACATATTGCTCTTTGTATGTCCCTGCCCACCAGAGACCAATAAATGTGCGTGGATCTACCTCCCGACACCTTCAGCCATACCTCCCTGTGCCCTAAAACAGGTCATGGGATGCAGGAGACCCGTCGACGTGCTGCTGTTCAGATTTGTCTGAACGGTGTTACAGGAACTAGATGTAAATGGTAGATTCATACCTCACCAGGGGCCGGGAGCTCCGACCGTCAGCATGGCTCCGGAGAGCATGTCTCTGGTGTGGCCGCAGGGATCCTGCAGCTTTTTTATTTTCCAGTATAGATATATGAATATACATATATAAATACAAATCTATATATACTGTACATTATACATAGAAACACTAATGAAGTTTGATTGTTAGTTGTGCACTCACAGCATGAGATGTTATTCCCCAGAAACCTTTTTGGAAACAAATGCAGTAGCGTCTACTGATGTCAAAATACCCGTCACCCCACCCTGAGTACATGCCAGTGTTTCCTCTGTGTTCCAAGTGCCAATAACTTTGTGTATTCCTTAACTGTGACCCAACGAGAAAGAAAATTGCACATTAACTACTGTAAAAAAGAAAAGATAAACAAGAAAATACATCTTAATAAAAAAAGGTTTGTAACAAAGAAAATTATTGTGGTTGGCTTTTGTTTTAATGTGTGACTTATGGACCTTTTTCACATTTCCGGTTCTCAGAAGCGGAAGTCGAATGAGGGGCCGTTTTCACGACACCGTTTTCAACTAAAAACTGAAACTTATGCGTTTTTGGTCGTTCATTTACACGACAACGGCGTTTTGGGAGCCTGAAAAGTAAACTTTAGAAATCTGGTTTCAAAGTTCAAGTTTTTGAAAATGATACCGTCATTGTCTCCATTTAAACTACAAAAATGCGATTTTGTGAAAACGGTGACGTCATGCATAAGCAGGCGCATCATTTTTCAGTAACATCGATAACTTCCGGCCTGGCGGCATTATAATAATGTTTGTAAGTTTGTAATAATTTTCACGGATCCGTGTGAACAGTTTTTTTTGACGTTTGACTCTTTTAACGTTGTCGTCTGTACGTGAAAAATGCAAAGGAAAAACTTTTCTGCTTTAAGTTGCTACATCGGTGTCGTGTAAACGCAGACAACAGCGTTTCAATGACTTTCCAAAAGAGGGGAAAAAATAAAGAGATTATTACAGCAGTCAGAAGAGAGAAAGATGTCACAATTGGTGTCACTCTCTCGGCCTTTCTGTAAGAAACCCTGTTGCTTTTTTGTAATTTACTGTTCTTTTTTTTTTTTTTACTTTAAACTTTACTGGACTTGCGACGTTGATAAAAGTGGAAACGAGTCATTACAGTCCGTGAAAAGGGTCCATTGGATTTTATATTGCATGATATGTATCTTTATTGTGAAAGAAAATAACATATGCCGTGGTATATTTCCGTGCTATAAAATTATTCCATAATGTAATTTGAAAAATGACCTGGGAAAATGAATGGCATGTCAAAGTCATAAACTTTATTCAGGGACCATTTGAATTTATCAAGATGCCAAAATAAAGGCAAAATTTGTATACAATACAAATGCTTACAAAAACAAGTGACAAGGGCATTAGACTTTTGAAATGCAATTATTTATATGCAGGCAGCACTGAAAGACATTACTTTGCAAATAAAAGACAATCAAATGCGTACTCCCAAATCTCCCTAAAAGGGCATGTAAGAGGTAATAAGTTTTAGTTCATTGTTCCACATTTTTAATAGCAGTGAGTACTAAAATATGTTAAAAATTTCCAAAAAAATCTTACGTTTGAAGTTGGATCTGATTTTCTGTTAAGGGTTTATTTACTTAATCATATTACAAGAAACAAGAGAATACTGAAATGTCATATTCAGAGAGGAAAGCATTTATACTGAACATAATACATTCACCCACAGGCACGTAGTGTCTCAGATCAGAGGGCACACTGGAAACAACTCATTGGCACGGAGGATAGCAGTACAAAATGTTCGTTAGCACACCCACAGATGGGCACAATCTGAGCTCAAGTTCAGGAATAGAAATATCAAGTGATGATCCTAACTGTGGGGTCCGATCAGCTCTTTAGGGGATGTTGTCAGTTAATATAGCTGACTTTCAGTACATGCATCTCGCTGCAATTAAAAGAGCAGTTAATAGCATTTTCCTTTGAAAAATAGTAAAATGACATATTTATATATATATTATTATTATTATTGGAGTAATGGGTCTGGAATATCACTTTGGCATGCAGTGAAGGCTTAACCCACACCATCAACTGAGACAAAGAATGTCAGTCCAAATTATTCTATACACATCTCCACAGTAATATGAAACTTCACAGTCCAATGTACAGTAATCTCAAAAACAATTCCTAAAATTATATTTTAAAATATGGGGAAACTCAAATATTACAAGAATAACCAAATCAGTCTAAAATATGGGAAAATCCATAAAAGCAGCACATCCATGAAGATTCATGAAAAGTGCAGGCAAATTAGATGATTTTTCTGCAAGCAATTTTCCATAAGCTCACTCAAATAATGCAATAAAGTGTCAGATGTATCCATAAAGGAAAAGCAAACATGTAAAATGCAAATGTTAACCTCATGTTAAAGGTGTGACTTTGCTTTAAAACAATTTAAATAACCCTTGCTATAATTTCCTTTTCCAATTTACAAACAATTTCCAAAGCACACCATCATAGGTTGTTTGATGACGGTTATTGGATGACTTCAGAGCTTTCTATGATGACGTTACAGATCTAGAGGGCGCTATGAGCCTGCATTACCCATTGTGCTTGAAATCTGAATCAACCAACAACAACATTTAAATTGTTACATGATTCGTGAACATATTTATGGTCAACCTCTTTCACTGGCATTTATAATGTACACAATTACTATGCTGCTGTAAGAATCAAACATATAAAAATATAATAAGGCAATTATCAAATTCCTCATCCCCACTTATACTCTGTACCACAATAAAACATAAGAAATATAATAACTGTTAACTTCCATCTCAGCATTAGTGAAATTCGACAATAAGTCCAATCCAAAAGCAGCGGGAGAGAGTGAAATGCTGAGAGCCAGAAGACGTATGGATTAGATGAAGGCAAAAAGACGAGAAAGGACTATAAAAAATAACTGGGATCTCTTTCTCACAAAGGATCATTGAAGATGAGGTGGAAGAATCATGGGGAAATTCTTCTGTAAGATTTTGGCATGATGGAGGGCCAAACCGAAGAAGAGTCTGGTTTAAATGGCGAAGAACAAAATGAGCACCACGATCAGTATGATTACAAGAACTCCGATAGCACACCACTGTCTCCGACCTGCAACACACAAAACATATGATCCAAGTCAAAATCTCATTCTCGTTTCTCAAGCCTAGCAAAATTAAGATAATTAAAGATATAAAGCTTGTGAAAACAATGAATGAGAACCTGTTTGAGAAAAAATTAAATGCTTCCTTTTAAGTCAGTTTAGTTTTATTCAGAAAAGATATTAAAATCAAAAATGACACAAACACTTTTGCACTGTTACAAAACAAATCTATTTTAAATAAATGCTGCTCTTTTAAAAAAATGTATTCATAAAAAAATTCCTGAAGAAAATGTATCACGGTTTTCACAAAAATATTAAGCAGCACAAATATTTTCAACATTGATGATAATAATAAGAAACATTACACTGAAGACTGGAGTAATGATGCTCTCAACAGGAATAAATAACATTTAATAGTTTTTTATATTTCACCATATTTCTCAATATTCAACATCTTTCAAAAACATTTCAGAAATACCAACCCCAAACTTTTGAATGATAAATATAATAACATAACATTTTAGGCTGAAATTACAAACATGTGCTGTGAGTGATATAAAAACGTGAGAAGTTGAAGAACACACAATAAGAAGTAAAAGCACTCACTGCTGGTCATGTGTGAAACCTTCTCCATTTTCTTCAACACGGAGTCCATTCTAGAACCGGTCTGGTCCATCTCCTCATTAAACTCCCCGAGCATACTAGGACAAAAATCACACATGGCAATAAAAATAGACATTGAGTATTAGAAAAATCAACATGCTAGTGTTTCAGTTTATTCTTCAATATCCTACACTGCCTGTTCATCCAGCTCGTCTCCTATCCTGCTGGACATGTCCTTCAGGACACGGATACTGCCTGTGACCAGCTCCAAGTGCTCATCCTGGTCCTGCATGATCAGCTGCACGGAAAGACAAGTTGGGAAAGTTATGATGTAAAACGAACAAAGAAGAAATATTTACCCTTTTATGCCAACTGAAAATTGTGGTATTAAAGTTGCCATGAAATCAAAATGGACAGTTCTTGTTTTTTAATGGAAAACTGCAGTTTTCAAAATCTTTTTATTCATGTGCCCTAGTGATCTTTAATAAAAATAACTCTTGCAGCAACATCTCTTCTCTGATGACATGTTTACTGGTGCGAGGGCGGGGCAACCTGTCACTCACATGAGATCAACCAATAGCAAACCACAACGATCCAACCATCCAATCAATTCCCGATTGACAAAATCAAGTCCTGCCCTACATTTTTTCTTGTCCGAGAAGCCGTTTCACTCTGATATACGTCACAAAAGAGAAGAAAATACTATCACAACTTCCAATCCATGCCATTACAAAGCTGAAAAGAGCCAGGATATTTCTTTTAAATAACTCAGATTGTGTTTGGCTGAAAGAAGAAAGTCATATACACCTAGGATGGCTTGAGGCTGAGTAATCTATGGGATAATTATCATTTTTGGGTGAACTATCTGAACTACTAAAAGGTCACATTTCCTTGTTTTCTGTGAAGCTTATAAGATGCTCTTTGGAATATTGTCAAGTAATGCTGGATAAGAAAATAATATTTTCACCGATGATTCATTTACCTGCTGCTGTTCCTGTTGCTCCTGAATGTATCTGGAGTTTGCAGACACCAGGTGAGGCTCCAGACCGGCGTAACGATCCTTTGTTGTGGCCCCCAGCAAAGCCTGTCAGACATGGATGCAAACATGACCATATGAATCCATTCAGTCTCATGTTAGTGAAATAGTGAATGAATCACTCACCTGTCTGTTTTTCTTCTCTGCTTGGGCCACAGCTGAGGGACTAGAGAGCTGCTCCTTCATCAGCTACACACAGAAACACACTCATTTACAAGACAAAAACTAAGACTACACCATACATATACCATAGAGAGAGAGAGAGAGAGAGAGAGAGAGAATAGGAGAGTGATTGACACCTGCACAGAACTCCGTGTTCGCTCCACAAAGTCCTGCCTCTCCTGGAGTTCATGTTCCCCTAAACGGAACTTTCCAGGGTTTGCCTCCACAATACCTGATACTGTCAAGAATTATAACGAGTTCTGCTTATACATTACCGTTCAAAAGTTTGAGATCAGTGGAATAGTAAAGAACTATAAAGTCTTTTAGCATATTAATCTCCCTTTTGCTAAACTGAGGTATCACACAGTATTTGTGTAACATTCCGTCTACTAAAGTGTCGTCATTCTGATGTTTGAAGGCATCATTGGGCTTTGGTTTATGGCAGGATACTGATGGTTTCATGCAGGTCCTCTAGGTCCCAGTCGATGGCCCTCAGGCAGTTTCGGAGTTCATTGGTGCTCCAGTCCAGCTCATCGCGACTGACGGGTGTTTCTTCCTGCAGCAGCTCTTCCCAGCGCTCAAACAGCCCCTGTGCTTTAGACAGGGCCTTCTGCACCTCCCTGCCAGATAGAGGAGCAAACTGTCAAACCCTTTCTACTTCAAAGGAATGAAAGGTGTTTATCAGAAGCAAACAACTTTTACATAAGCAGTACGCCGGTGGTAGTCTGGTTACAGTCATCTTGGGGTGATGTATATGATTAATTTGTGGTTTGTATCTGTACATTAAATGAATGACAGAGCCACACAAACACATGCAACATAAATCAGTGTGTGTTTACACTCCAGTCAACACAAACCAATACTATAAAATGTCTCTGGCTTCTTTAGACTTAATTCAACCTTCCTGATCACTCAAACTCAACTAAAAACACACCTATATTTTGTTTATTAGGGAAGTTTATAAGTAAAATCACTTGGAAACATTAATAATGTGACAAGAACTGGAGCTCCAGGTAGTGATGAAGATGCTTCACTAACACTTAAATTAACCTGTCAATATCAAACGCGTGTCATTTAGACAAAGACGGAAGACAGACATTAAGGCAGGAAAGAGGAAGATAACTTTTCTTACCCTTTAACCACGAAAAAAGGATCCTCCATCGACATATTAGCCCCTCTGGTTTAGGAGCTCCGTGAAGTCAACGGCAAGATGGATTGTATACGCACGCACGAGTTTTCAAAATAAAAGTCCCTGAACTCTAATCATAGCATGTTCCATAATTTACACTTTGACCTTTTTCACAGACTGTGATGACGCGTTTTAACGGCCATCAGCATCGTAAATCATGCAAAGTTTTTAATATTTTCATTGTAAAAAATGTATGTACATTTATAACACTATACTTTGTATTATATAACCTGTGGACAAAGTACACAACTTCCTTACTTGAGTGAAAGTACAGATACTACTGGTCAGAGTTGTAAATACCTATTTTAATAGTTGTAAGTACAGAAATATTCGTTTTTAAAAGTACTTAAGTATCAAAAATAAAAAGTCAATGCATTGTTTTATTATTGTTGCATTGTTGTATGTAATATTTGCAGTATTATGCCTCTGAATCTATGCCTGCCTACCCTCATATCAATATCAAATTTATTTCTAGAACACAGTTCCAGATTGAATATGAGACTGAATAAGTGCACTCAATAATGTCCACAATGGTTTAGGACACCCAAATGGCCGTTCCCTCAAATATTTAAAGATTTTTGGCTTTAAGTATGAATATGTTACCCTTACTGTTATCTATAAGCTAGTGTACTCTATAAGCTAGTGTACTCCAAAACAATGACAAAATTTGCATTTAGAAGAACAAACCAAAAGTTGAAAATTAAAATGTCAGATGTCAGAATCCAACGTCAGATTGACGTTAATCTCCAACGTTGGACAGACGTTGTATTGTGGTTGAAAATGAAAATCGGGTTGACGTCAGAAACCAACATCAGTCGGGTTCTGACGTCAACCCGACTTTCCTCTCCAACCAAAATCCAACATCTGTCCGACGATGGATGTTGTCGTCCACCCGACGTCGGGTTCTGATGTCATTTTGACGTCAACCCGACTTTCATTTCCAACCAACCCCTGACGGACGTTACTACTTTCTACTCAAGGACCTTAAAAGAAATCTAGTGGAGTAAAAAGTATGATATTTGCCTTTCAAATGTAGTGAAGTTAAAGTAAAAAGTTTCAAGAAAAAATAATACTCAAGTAAAGTACAGATACTCAAAAAGTGTACTTAAGTACAGTACTCAAGTAAATTTGTTAATGTCCACCTCTGCCTTTGCATCACATTACAAGAAACTATTTAACGCTGCTGTGATCTTTCTAATACAGTGGCTGTGGGAGTGATGGAAAAATTGACATCTTTCTCTCTTCTGACAGCGTTATCAATCTCTCTCTATTTTTTCCCTCTTCTTGAAAGATGTGAAAACACTATTGTGGAGTTTTTCTTTTATTTGAGCAAATGGGAACACAAAAAATATGTAATGTAAATATTTAATGTAATCTCTCATTCACCGCTATAGAAGTTTACCCAACTATGACGACTTCCACTTCTGAGAAACCAGGTAACGTGCAAAAGGTCCATTATTCAGATGTCCACTATAATGTCCTTACAAATATACCATTTCATTTGATTTTCTCTTTATTTAATACAAAATTTTAAGCACACAAAATTGTGATTACTCTTTATTTTAAGGTATAAAGCACAAAAATATTCATAGTACTCTAGTCAAACTCCTGGTCCTATTTATATGTTAAAGAAAATATCAAAAGCTTAAGTCATCTTAATGCATAAGCACAAGTTTCCAAAATACACATTTTCCTCATTTGTATGTAAAATAAAATGAATGCAATTGTTTTGAATATGTTATCAGTCCATCCTAACAATAATAATAAGTAATAACAATCTGTAATTTTTCAGAGAATTAATGCACTAATGTCTTTGAATAGCCTCATGCATTACCTCATCTGTGGCTAAGCAGAAATGGCATATTTTTAGCATTGTTTGTCACTCATTTCCAAAACAGGGCTGTTAGCACACCTATGTTGCAGTCCTGACCTGATTCATAATTAATTCGGTTATGTAACTGGCCTGGATGTGGTTGACGCTCAAGGCAGTAAATACGATAGGCTAAAGACGGGTGGTGGGTGCATACGGCTTGCGTACATTTTTGCAAGAGGTGTGTTAAAAGATTCCCATATGGTTTTTAATGCCAGCTATAGGGTTAAATCGCTGACGTCTGGTCCCCACTCCTTTCCTCCATTTCCTTTTAGCAACACTATTCTCCTTCAGTTCCTCCCCCACCTCTTAAACAGTCACCCTTTCCTTCCTGTCTCCTGCCTTCCTCTCTCTCTCCACACTGTTTCCTGTTTCACACACACACTCCACCTCCTGTGAAAAGCATAAAGGTTGGTTGTATTTGTCAGGGCCACACTTGTGAGTAGTGAGACAAGGTGAAAACTGACTTTAGAGGACATCTGAAATTGTTTTGACAATTTGAAAGACAGATTAGGTCTGAAAAGAGTTTTTGCCTTAAATGTCAACATGTTTATTTCAGGGTTGGGGTTTAGCAAATATCATTATGTACATATTAAAACCATTGGGTCAATGTGGTTCACATAGACCCAATGGTTTTCATTTGCTAAACCTCAACCCTAACCCTCAAATAAACCTGTTGGCAAGATTGAGGTGCCCTCATTAATGTAATGAAACCAGTGTGATCTCAGGTGCAAAGAACGCTTTTGGAAAGAAAGCAAGGGTGGACCTAAATGGAGGCCTGATCACATGGAATGCAGTTTGTCAGAGAACTGTAATAAGGGAGCTATTTTTACAAGCGGTAGCTTGAAGGTCCTCATGATTAGTCACTCTGTTTACAAAACTGGTTTGTAATGTGATGCCCTAGTGTTTAATAAAATAAATGATTTCCTCCCTCTTCTGTTTCTCAGTAAACACATTCACAAACAAGACTACTACCCATGCTGAGCAATAAATCAAAATAATCCGAATGAGAATTATTGCCAGAAATGCTTACACACACACACACACACACACACAAGGTAGCCATACAAACACATTCGACTTGACAAATGTTTTTTCACGCTCATAATTTAAAAGCAATTCTCTGTACAAAAATGCCGCACACCAACAAAATCTTTCATTTCGACAAAGTCAGCAGGTAGCCAATTTTCTATAAATAGAATACGCTTTGCTGCGAATAACAGCTGTATTCTGACCTCAGTCGCTTTGCTTCCTAGTTACGCTCATGTGAGCAGAAGGGGAGGGGCTGTTGGACCGGTGACAAGTCCAAATATGGTGCGCGGTGACATCATCACTGCCTCTGCTGAGGCTGCGGGAAGCTGCGGCACGTCACGGCTTTTCCACTGCGAGCGCGCGCTCCCGAGAGACACGACGGATCTGCCAAATATGGCGATAGAACGTGACGTCGAGCAAATAGAAAAAAGTGAACTGTAAACACTGGGGGGCAGATTGATAAAACCCTCAACATTAATGTTTCAACAAGAAAGGCGAGCTTGTTAGGCCATTTCAAATTGAAAATACCACATAAAATAAATAGCCTAGATAATACACTTTAAGAAGAAGAGCAAAAAACAAAACAAAAGCTAGTTATAATCAGGAAAACGATGCACTTAGTTATCATTTCCCCTACACTTAATGAATATTTCATGTATTCATTCACATGTCATTAGTATAATTACATGAGATCAATAAGTAATGATTATTTGAGAAACAGATCACCTTTTTTTTATTACTGTACTGGCAGACATCTGATACAGTGCAATAATGACATATGCTGTTTGTGATGACACTTTTGTAGAGCAGTGCTATTAAGACCCGTGTTGCCAGATCTCATTAGAAAAAATCCCCATCAATTTCTTTTTACAAAACAAGCCCAAAATAAGCAACCCTATTGTTTCCAGCTTTTGGCTACAAGAAGACGAAACGTTTTTTTATTTCGATTTTTAAACATCACATTCATAAATGTTTTTTTATTTTACTAAAGAAAAACGTTTACGATTTGTTGACTGAAGTAAGGCATGTAGACAGTATTAAAGACTCATTAAAAAAGAAAGCTAAAGACTTTAAAATATAAATATTTTTAATATTTCTAAACAGCCTCATTCTGATTTAATATTACTACACAACAACCCACCCCCTACGGATTTTTTTTTTTTTTGTTATTTTCTTTATGGTTGCATGAAAAATTGTATATCGTTCAATTTTGCATTTGAACGAAAGTACATGTATAATAATGTTAATGTTCATTCAATGAGTTCATTCATGACAAGTGTGTTTTGTGCTTCTGGTGCAGGCTGGGTTTATCAATGAATATTGCTTTATTTAATCATTCCGATCTATTGCTGCACTATTACATTTTGCTGCAAAGACAATATATTTGCTAAATAATTAAACTTCTTAACAAATGTATTTTTTCCCCAAAAAATTTGATTAATTATTATTAATTGAAATAAAATTAAATGGAAATATTAAATGACAGTTATAAATGTTGCATTGGCAAATAATTGCAATAAGTTGAAGTTGAAGGGGGAAATAAATAAAAAAACTAAGAGAAATAAAAAAAAAAACAGACAAAAACATGTAAAAGAAAATTAATTATTAAATAAAAAAATAATTATATTACTAAAAACTTAGTCTAAAAAATAGTAGCCTAGTCTATATACATAATACGAAAATAACACTGATCCACACCGCCACAATTTAACGCATGTATTACCTTACTCTTCCAAGCTTAAAGTTGCGTATAATGAGTGGACATGGCAACACAACGCATATGTTGACTTGATACCTCAGTGCTGTGCCAATATGACGTATGTTGACAAGACGGGAAGGGCGTGTTTATACACCCAGGGGAATGGAAACTCTTTACGTCACCTGAGCGCACATAAAACACCGCCCTGAGAGGAGAAAACTTTTAGTTTTACAATCCACCGCGAAGACCTTAAAGCGCAGACGTTTAAAAATAGAAAACAAGTCTAGAACTGAAAGATCCTGATACATTGTAAACACAATGGACGTCGAGGCAAAGAGAATCATGGCTCTTTCTATTAGTAAACTGTATTCATTGAGAACCCAGCGCGGGGGATTGAGACTTCACCGGAGTCTCCTGCTCTCCATGACCATGAGAGCCGCACGGGACATCTACCACACCGCGCAGCAGCTCCGAGACGCGGAGGAGGAGCAGGTCGTTCCGTGCGCCCCGGAGGAGCCCATGGAGATTACTAACGACTCTCCTCAGACTCCTAATGAGGTCGCAATGAAGCCTCAGGAACCTAAAGACACTCTAGAAGAGGACAAAGAGAACCTGTGCGCTTCCGAACGGCACTCCAGGAAGCGCCGCGGTAAGACGGCGCTCGAGCCTGACTTTCTGCCTCTGAAGAAGGCGAGAATGGACACGGATGAGGAGAAGCAACATCTCCAAAGCGAGGTTTTGAGGACTAATAATGGAAACAGCTGTCGCCAGGCTGAAACCCTGACAGCGTTCACAACAAATCGAGCCATCGGGGCGTGTTGAGCAAGACGCACTTTGGATCCTTCCGAGAATCGATCTCCCTTGATGGGAATTTCCTGGACAAACTGGTTCAGAACGGACTGGTTATGCAGCCTGACACCTGTGCGGTCGGCTCAGCTCGCCATAAGAGGTCCGAGAGAGGCCAGGATCAGCAGGAATACAGGACAGGTGGTGGATAGCCTACTATGATCCCAATCGCATTGGAATCACCCGAGCTGCTTCATTGTTCAGTGAGAGGAGTCAGATGACTCTGTTGAATCACGTATGAACTGGGCTCTGATGTCTTCTATCAAGCCTATGAACTTTACAACCTCAAATAAGAAGAACTCTGACGGTGTATGACACATGTTTATCCGAGTTTGCTACTTGAAAATGTCTTGAAAATGCCAAAACGTGTTAAATGTCACTGTTGCACACTGATCAATTGCACAGAAGAATATGTATTGAAAATACTAATTTAAGAAGGGCATGATGGACTGATATGATGTTGATTTCAGTGTTTACTGTTTGCAATAAACATGCAAATGTTTAAAAATCATCATGTTGTACAGATTTCATTTTGAAGAGCTAACATCTGAACAAACTCTTGATGGCTAATATTTGTGGATTAAATGAAGAAGTTCTGATTGAAGTTATATTTTCCCCCACACCTTTTAACCAATGAAGAACCATGATTCACCAGCTTTTACTTAAGGATTAACAAATATATATTTTAGAGATTACACCCACAAAAAAAGTATAGAATTCTTTTTTTTAATATATTTTTATTAATTTATTTTATGTAGTCTATATTTATAGATTAATTAGACTTTTCCAGGACTGGAAATCACAATTTTTAAACACGATTTCCATGATATTTTCCAAGTCCTTCTGTCATGAATTAGTTAAGGTTTTTCAAACAGATCATCTCTGAAATATGTGACTATAACTCACTCAGCCTTTCATCGTGAGTTGTAATGCTTATCTCACTGATCCTAAACCCAATCTTTTGATAAAACATACAGCTCATCATCTGTCACCCTTGTGTGGGCGATAAAAAAGGCAACAGCTGGAAAGACTACGGTAAAGTGTAATTTCCCTTCATTAGTCAGCAAGATCTGTCCGAACATGACCATGAGTCATGAAATTCACTTTTCCCTTGAACACTGATAAACATTTTTGGCTAGTGGCCAGTGTCAGACAATATAATGGTTAAGCTTGAAGTCCCAGTTCAACTGGCATTACAACATCCGAAACTGACATCAGTAGAGCACAATGAGAAATAATTAATGCAAGAGAGTGAAACTAGAGTCCACAGGCCTCAGAGCATGAATTTTAATCACTTGTTTATGTTAACACTGTTGTGTCTTAAGCTCTGGGTGGTTGGGTGGTTTTGTATACCTAAAATAAAACGTTTCAAACATCTTTTTTTTTTTTTTTTTTAAGAGTTTATTCTAAGATTTAGCGTGACAAAAAAGCATGTGATTAGGCTCTAAATTCAAATGACTAGCATGAGTAAGTATGAATCATTGCTCTGAATGTATATGTGGGTTGTGGGGGTGGATCTGAATAGGTGTGCATGTAATTTCAGGTAGGAAGTTTTGGAGCGTGATGAGCAGACAGGAAGTAAAATTTTCAGGTGGAGATCATTTTAGGCTGAATCCTCTGCTGGGAAACTGCAGTGAGATAATTGCTCAGGAGGATGATTAATAACTGAAACTCATTTTAACATTAATCACTGAAACCTAGTTCAACTCAGATTGAGTGAAACCTAAATGAATCTGTTTGATGTGGTCATGTGTGGACTATAGGTGGATATCTCAAACAGGTTTCTGATGTTCTAGATTCCTCCAGGGTGGTCTTGATGTGGGTCTTTGACCTGACAAATGAGGTGGAGGGGGGAAATTATGGAAATTTTGGCCTGTCGAAATTATATTTAAAATCACAAAGCAGTGTCATAATGATGAACTGATATTCATGCTTAACTGTTAACTTTTTCAATAAACAACATAAAAAATAGAGCATTGCAGGAAGAGAAACAATTCATCAAACTTTTCTCAAGATCAACCATTTAACCCTGATAAAGCAATAAGAGAAATAATTATCTTTTTAATTTATAATATACATAATATTTATAACAATGTTTTTTCAAAGACTTACACATTTATTACTTATAATAACACTATATATACTATATATATATATATATATACACTATATATATATATATATATATATATATATATATATATATATATATATACTATATATATATATATACTATATATATATATACTATATATATATATATATATATATATATATAAATATATATATATATATATATATATACTATATATATATATACTATATATATATATACTATATATATATATATATATATATATACATACGATGCAAAAGCCTCTAAGTGCCATCTGAAATTTTCTTCTAGAATGATCATTTTTATCAAGCTCATATATTTAAGTTCAGTAATTTCACTTAAATGACAATTAATAGGTAATTTTCATTGCCATTTAAGTGAATTTACTGAACTTAAATATATGAGCTTGATAAAAATGATCATTCTAGAAGATTTCAGGCGGCACTTAGAGGCTTTTGCATCTGAACTCTCCATATAGGGGTAGAGTGGGGGAAAACGCCCCCCACCTGTTTTTCCCAAAATAACAACTAGAGGTATGATATTTTTACTGTTGCTATGCACTATGTTGATAACGGGGATATACAAATCTCTATGGAGAAGCTGACACCAGCGATATATTTGAAGAGAAGAGGATTACATGGTAAATGCTATAATTTTCAGATATTAGTAAACAAGTGTTTAAGAGAATATTGTTCTGCAGGATATTGCAGTGATGTATGATAGATGAATAGTGAAGTCTGTAGTTTGAGATCATAAGTTATTTTTAAGGAAAATAATTATATTTAAAAAAATATTATTTTTTTAAAAAAAGTCATAGCTTGTGGGGTAAAACGCCCCCTACGCTGAGGGGTAAAATGCCCCCCAGGGGGAATAGTTTCTCTCTATCATAATTACTATAATAACATTTTTCAGTCTATCAAATCCTTTGTTTTACACTTAATGCAGTATAACTAAGTGGTAAAATCAAAATATTTGAACAAAACATGACAAAATTACCTCAAGTGAGCATTAGCTAGTTTGCTAGCACAGTTAACTCACTGATGGAAGGTAGTTGAATTTGGCTATTTTGGACATTCCTGAAATAAATATTAATATATATAAATGTTGATACATTACTTACCTTTTACTTTTAAAGATTAAAAACTATTGCATGTTAATTTTTTTGTTGATCTATGAAGCAAACTGGTTGGTAAGAAAGGGGGCATTTTACCCCACCTGGGGGGCGTTTTACCCCACCGCTGGGGCAAAACGCCCCCTTTGTACAAAAATATTTTTAGTCAAAATACTAATTAATTATAATATTTGGTGAATAACTCCTGCCATAGTCACTCAACACCGAGATGGCAATTGTAGTCACATTTATGTTTTGTTTCACTGTAATGTCACATTTTCCTTAAGGGGGGGCGTTTTCCCCCACTCTACCCCTATACACACACACACACACACATATATATATATATATATAAACAGTGCTATGCATAAGTTGCATAAAGTTGACTAAAAAGAGGAATAAAAAATCATCTTTTGGAAATTGAACTTAATGCCTTAATTAAAAAAATTTGGAAAAATCCAACCTTTAAGGACACCAATTTTCTTTGTGAATGAATAATGTATCGTAAATAAATAAATATTCTTCCTTAAAATACAGGGTGCATAAGTCTGGACACCCCTATGTTAAATTCCCATAGAGGCAGGCAGATTTTTATTTTTAAAGGCCAGTTATTTCATGGATCCAGGATACTATGCATCCTGATAAAGTTCCCTTGGCCTCTGGAATTAAAATAGCCCCACATCATCACACAGCCTTCACCATACCTAGAGATTGCTCAACATTAACAAAGCTATAAATGCTTTAATGCTCATTGTTAGTTTATGCATTAACTAATGGTAAAAAAAAAAGAGACATTATTGTAAAGTATTACTAATTGAAGCAGAGAAGGGCAAATCATTATTTATATAGAAAAAATATTTTGCCCTTCTCTGCAACATGGTGACTAACAGTTAAATTAAAGAGGAAGCATGACAGTGTTTAGATGCAGAGTCACTATTTGTCACTATTTCTTCACTTCCTGGGACACAAGTCATTGGGTTAACAGCCCAGATCCTTAATAATCCGGCTATCAACACTTCCTCAACAGCTGTCAATGTGTGGCATCATTTCCCCCACCTGAAACCTGATTGAATCCTTTTCAGATTGTCGTATAGGTGTGAACGCGTACGTGTCAAAGAGAGGCTTTTGTCTTCTACAAACATTCATCAGTTGCGTACAAAGAGTGAAATTAGACACACGTTCACACACAAACTACAGTCGTGCATCTGAAGACAAGAGATGGGTTTAGAATGCATTCTCTCTGGTTTTTATTCAGGTTCTTTAGGAAGAGGTCTGTTCGGAATTACAAAATGCACTGGTAGAAATAGCAGAGAGATAACAGAGACAGAGGAAGAGAGAGAAAAAAGGGTGATTTTTCATAGCCAGAATAAATGTGTAACATCACCAGGTTCAGGCAGCCTCTTTCACAGCTCAACATCAGCAAAAAGGGTTTGGGAGTTCTTCTTAAATCAGAGTGATGTGCAGTCCCTCACATTGAGAGTTACTGGATATCTTTTAACTTTTTTTTTTTTTTTTTATTTTAATTCTGTAATACATTTTTCCACAGCATGTAGTGTGCTCACCTCACCCACGATTCTCAGAGAACAGTTGGCAATAGAAACAAACAAACATTCTATGAGTATTTATCATTTATCGTCTCTTGTATTATTTTTTTCCCCCTCTTGGTGCTCTTTTTTGTCTTTGTCATTTTTAAAAATAGAAGAAAAAAGGAACACATTGCTCATAAAAACATCTAACTATATTTATATATTTATACATATATATATATACTCTTTTTCTTTATATTTCTTTTTATATTTTAGAATTCCTGAAGTTGACTTTTTAACCCACATAGTGGCATGCACATTGCACATGCAAATCAGTAATTAAATACCTCTCTTTATCATGGCCTTTTTTTCTCTTTAAACTTCCTCTTTTGCTTTTAAATGGTTCAGGTCAATAGTAATATGGATGGCGGGTGGGATATGGGTGATTAAGGAGAGATGGGACGGGTTTGTGGGTGTCATGGTGACAGTGGCTGCGCGCTCACAGGAACTCCTCACGTACTCGCACATTCACACCACATCCCCTTCGACACATACGAGCGCTGTGAAGAAGCACACTCCGGCTGACGGTGGTGAAAACACGCTTCCTGTCTTGTGAGCCGCTTCCTTTTAGAGAACCTCAACATTCGTTTCTCTTTTAAGTGAAATCTGTTCGTTTGTCTGCTACATGTTTTTTAGCATCTATTCTGTCTTAGGCAGAACAACTAGTGCGCTTAAAGGGATCGTTCAGCCAAAAATGAAAATTCGGTCATCTTTTACTGTGTTTCTTCTGTGGAACACAAAAGAAGACATTTCGAAGAAACACAAAATAACATTGGACCCCATTGACTTTCATTATCTTCTTTTTGTGTTCCGCAGAAGAAACAAAGTCATACAGATTTGGAACTAAGTAAATGATGACTTTCCAAATCACTTTTGGGTGGACTGTCCTTTTAAATGTGTAATAAGTATGATTTATGTTTTAATTAATGTAATTATGAGCATTACTAACAATACATTTATATGTAAAAATATTTCTTAGTTTTATCAGTATATCAAATCAGCAATGTGTTTGAGTGAAGAAACCATGACATGCATGCAGAACGAGAGGAAATGAAACAGTAAGGAACATGGGAATGCTGAAGAAAGAGGATGAACACAGACTGTTGCAGGAAGTTTATGAATGAGATATAGCCTACAAGAGTTACAGAAGAGAAAGAGATAGATAGGCCCAACAAAATAAGTTAGATAGACATGGACAGACAGTCGAGGTACAAACGTGATGACTCTCTTCGCTTTCGCCATGGCTTTGTTTCTACGGTCACGTAACGGCGATGGGAAACTGTTCATTGTAAGGCACTAAAAAACGACTTGCCTTCAAATCAGCTCACGGACAAACGCACACACTCGCAGTCGACCGTCCCACTGTCACATGGATGAACCCAACCCTTCCGATCTTCTGGAAAAGGTGGCAATGGATCCGTACCCAATCTCGGATTGGGATCAGATGAGGATGATAATGAAGTATGCCATGGTAAATGCTGAGCAGAAATGGATTGGCAAACCCAGCACTAAATTACCCAAGGTGCACAATATCATTAGTATCCCTTTCTGATAAGGTTTTTTTCTTTTTTTTTTCTTTTTTTGGCATGCACAATGCCTGTGCTGGCCACAGCTGTGCCTCAAGTTCTCACTCTCATACATACAGGGAAAAAAAACTACATTACCCATCACCCCCCTCCCTTTCTCCAGTTCCCCCACACATTAGCATGCACACACATGTAATTCTGTTCTGTACAAAGGGAGACCACAGGAAGTGGTGTAGCTACATAGAGGGTGACTTGTTTTGGCAGCACTCAACCATTGAAGGAAAGCCCTTATTTCGTATGAAACAGAAAGAAAATACAGCTTTGTTCCACTAGGACGATACAAAACAAACAACACATGCTCAAATGCAAGTGTGTTGTGTATCTACGATGGATCACTTGTGTGTGTTGCAAACTGAAAATGGCTTTCTGTTGGGACAGAAAATGAAGATGCGAGTCAAAAACATAAAGCAATAAAGGCATTGACACTGAGAGCAAAAGAGGGTCAGAACCAAACTGATGAACAAGCAGAGCCAAAGAATGATGCACCAGTCTTAGTTACATGCATAAACCTTTAAAGGCACAGCTCACCCAAAAATGAAATTTCCGACATCATTTATTCACTCTCGTTTATCTAAACCAATATGACTTCATTTCTTCAGTGAAACATAGCAGGAGAAAATTTGCTAGCTACAAAAAGGATGCACTATATTTAAAGTCACCAAACAGAAGCTGTTTCACTGGATATACATCAAAATAGCAAAGATGACTGCAATTTCTACATGCCAGCTGTAAAGTCTTTAAGCCCTTCAGGTAACTGGATCGGTCAAATTTGTGAACTGGATCAACTGATTCATTGAAAAGTTCGAAATCGTTAAGGTGGATTTTAAGATATTTAGCGAATAATGACTTGTATTTCAGTCCGTTCGTTTTTTTACACAAACCTATTGTATGGCTTATAAAAATGAGAACACTGTCCCAATTTGATATTTGATGGTACTTTTGTGTCCTTTTAGAGGCTTAAAAGCCCCAGTCCTCATTTATTTTAACTGCATAGAATAGAGCAACCAGAATAACTCTTTAACATTTCTCCTTTTCTGTTCTACAGAAGAAAGAAGGTCATAATAGTAAAGAATGAGATGAGGGAGAGTAAATCATGTCAGAAGTTTCTTTTTTGAGTGAACTGTTCTTTTAAAAACCACAACCTTCTGCTATCTCTTTTTAATCAATAAAAACCAAATCCTATTAATAAACTATCGATCCACATCTTGAGCTAAAATGGAGCTGCATTTCAAGTGTTTTCAGCAAAAGAATTCAAGACCAAGAGAAATTCTAAATGGGCTTTATATTAACCATGCAAAAGGTCTAACTAACATTCATGCCTGACAAAAATAAGCCTTCCTGTCCTTTTGCTAAAAGACCTGAGAAGTAGAACAATCCCTCCGATGTTCGATGCAACTCTCTAAACGAGCAGGGTGAGACAAATTAAAAAATGGTTGCCATCCACTTGAGGAAGCATTGCTAAGAGAGACAGAGAGCCGAGATGGACACCCTGACAGAACTCGGTTGTCTTTTCCCTTCATTACTCTCAGAGTAACTGGGATCTTCCCCCATCATATAACCGTGCCTCCCTGTCTTTAAAAAGCCCAGCAGACAGCGCAGACATGGGAACTTGTTAAGGCGTAGTGTGACTGAGTCCATCACATTAAGAGAGAGATAGAGGGGAGAGGGAAGAGAGGCAGGGGAAGGGTTAGTGTGCGACACTAGAACAGAAGGCACTGTGGCTCTGCAGGTTCATCTGGACCCATGGGCATCAAACCTGTGGCTAATTGGGGGCCAGCTGTGGGTAAATGTGGGCCGAACATCAACAAACACCCAGAAAACAGTGGTTTCCTCCCTAAAAGTCTTGGATATGGGTTGGCAAGGAGAAGGGATTCAACAAAAAGACACTTTTTAAAAAAACTATTTTAAAGAAAAGAAAAAGTCCCTTGTACTGTGGATTTCATATGATTCTGGGACAGAAAATGAGACGATACAGAACCGCCCAACCGACTTCAAGATTAGATGAATGTGGTGAACTATTCTGAGACGCTTTGATATTTTTATCTGAATAAAGTGAGATTATGAGACCAACTGAATCCTCACGGTTTCACATTTTGAAACTTTTTAAGCAAAATTACAGTCAGGGTTTCTGATCTTGAACATTCCGTAAAGAAAAGATCTCTTTAATTCTTACTCCTTGACAGATAAAATTGAGACTTGCGGAGTTTTTTCTCCTCACATGCGTCTCAGAAAAACGATTTCAGATGATGCTACTCACATTTCTTTTATAGCTCTATATTCATACAGCACGGCAACAATTGTCTCATTTGTGATTTTTTTTTTTTAAATAGATTTTTGGAGAAACATCTGAGACAAAGTTGATACTTAAAACTGAGAATTACACGGCTCCTGAGCTATAAAAGAGTAACCTACGCACAATAAAATCCTAACCTGGAGGGGAAAAAAACCCTGTTGTAATGGGATATTTAATAAACATTTGGTCTTTTCTGATGTTTTGAGATGGTTGGATTGGTGTGGGTCAGCTGGACAGGTTCAATGACAGTAGGGGAGGCTGAAAAGGCCGCACCTCTACACCCCTGTGAGATATACGTTTGGCTGTATCGTTGTATCCTGAGCAGAAGGGGGAGGGTCTCAGATTGAGCAGGCAGCCAAAGACATGACAAACTGCCCATGGCAGGGAACAGGAAGGCAGGGTGGAAGAATCGTTTCCAGTTACTTGATCAAAGACTATCCAGGTCAAAATTCTCAAAAAACGACTGTCGACGAGCTTCGACAGACCTGCTACGTCACCTACTGTCTGGGAACAGTTTTGCAAATGTAATAGCGCCCTCTGGCGACTGTATTTTCATAAGGGATCGTTTGTCCATAGTCTAGCCTGGCTAAAGCTGTGTAACAGCACCACAACATGGACAAAAAGTAAACAACAACATTCATCGCCCAAAATATTAACTTGCACTTACTCTACATTAGCTGTGAAATAATTTAAGGGGTTAAAATCTGACCTTCTATAAAACAATTTCTACCGATCACACTGTTGTGCGACCATCTTTTTCTGTCAAAAAATAAATATGAAATGGACCCTGAATTTGTCTGAAAAACTCTGACACGAAAACTGTCCGAGGGTATCCTGAATGGCCTGACTCTCTCTTTTAAAACATTCATGAGCTCTGACCAAAACTATTCACTACTGATAGGAATATTCTACTCAGCTGAGGTCACAAGTACGTAAACTTCAGGATGCTATCAGGAGCGCACCCTTATAGACTTCAATCTGTGGTGAACGGAACCAAAAACAAACACAAAGAGTTCGAAACAAGATGGCCACAACAGACAAAACTCCTGAAAACAAGACAACAAAGTCACATGACCACCTCTATCTTCATCAGCATCACCGTCATCTACATCAATTGCATTAAGATAGTTTTCATCATTATAAGACTACTGTTATTGACAATAGCAAATGAAGCCTTTAGAAAGGAGAACATCTCTCACCCCGTTTCTCTCTGTTCACAACCATGGCTGACAGCTGTAGTGAGGGAGGTTTCACCATTCAGGCTAGTTTATAGTGCAATCCAAAGTAATTATAAACAGTGCAGAACATCATCTGGGATCCTCAGATGGAAATAACATAGAAAACACCTTCAGATCTGTCTCGCTATCTAGAAAGGTCTGCTTTAACGTCTATCTATAAACTCCATCTGCACATAAAGGTCTGTAGACATGGCAAGAGCAACAGGGAGAAAACGAGAGAAAGAACTTCCTTAAACTGAATGGAAAAAAGAGAGTTATCACCCCCCCTTCCCACAGTAAATCTTCTGTCTGATATATATATATTTTTTAAATCATTCATGCAAGTTTCCATCAGATTTTAGTCCAAAAATATCAAAGAAAGCTGAGCAAATGCAACAGAATAACCAAGCTCCAAATGTTCAAAAAGAAGAAGTAATCAATTGAAGACATTCTGAAGAGGAAATAGTCTTTCCGTCCCTCCCTCATCTGCCGTTTCATTCTTTTCCCGCTGCTGTCTTTTCCTTTATCATTGAGTGGCAGTTTGTGGGCGGGGTTTCGGTGTGCCACGCCAACCCGCCGCCTCCCGCCTGCACTGAGTCCTTTCATATGCCACGCCTCTTCGACAGTTAACCCCTCCCCCAGGTGATGAGGTCACTCAGCGTCTTGAGTTGGTAACAGTAAACGTAGATGATAAAACTCATCGATATTGGCCAGCACATGGGGCTGGTTTTGCAGTAGGTAGAGCTCTTGTTCACAAGAAAACTTGCTTTTTCTTCAACAATGTCTATTTTTTTCTTCCCTTTTTATTTTTTTGGGTCTTTTCAAGAGGCATAGATGTGAGGGGGAAAAAGGGGGTTCTGGCTTGATTTTCAATCTTCATTTTTTCTTTTCTTTTTTTTGATTGACAGATGATGTTGCTCATTTTTTCCATCGTGCAAGAAGCAATCGGTCTTGCTCAGTCTGGAGTGGAGCGTTCAAACACAACGACTCTGATCTTTAAAGTTCAGTCCATCTAAACGCAACCACCCCATTTATCTCGTATGCTCCCATTCCCTTGCTTGCTGAGCAGCATGGGCAACATAGTCTAGAGAGCAGGAGAAAGCAATAGAGAGAGAGAGGGAGTAGGGAAGCTCGATGTGCCACTCCAAGGTTTAGAGTCTCACGATGGCGCAAAAGCACCACTTGCTTTTCCTCTTCCGTCCCCTCTCTCCCTGCTGCGGTGCATAAACATCTCGGTTTGAGTTGAGCGGCGCCCCCTCCTGGTCACCCTGCGCACTAACACCAATCATCCTCGTCCGTCTCGCTATATTGTTCGTGCAACCCCTTCCGGGGCCCACGGCCATTTGGCGGCCGGTGTGGGCCTGGGTGGGGGTCGCGCCGGTGCGGGGAGGGCGAGGAGGAACGGTAGCCGTTCGGCACACGACGCGGGTGTGAGGGAGGCCCTTGACGAGCAGTCCTTGGGGACCGGGGGTGCGGGTGAGAATGAGGGTGGGGGTTGCCCTGCGATAGACTCAGCTCGTAGGCAGGTGGCTCGTGGTGCCGCTCGTACTCATAGTCCCGGTCATAGAATGTTCCATCGCCCTCCAGGCTGTCCGGCGGCGGGCCCCAGCGGCCGTGACGTGGGGACCTGGGTGACGCATGCCTGGGGGAGCGCGGGGAGGCGTGCCGGGGCGAGTTGTGATGGGGCGAGGCATGGCGGGAGGGTGGACGGTGGTAGGGCGGTTCGTGATCTGGTGGAGAGAAGTGTCGCGGGGAAGGGGAGCGGAGACGACCCTGGCCCGGGGAGCCGTATGGAGGCTTGCGGACGGCTGGGGAGTAGGTGACATGAGGACGAGGTGTGGATGGGGTCTGGGGCAACTGCCGACGGCCACGCCGGGGGGTGCTGGTCCCCGACGTCGAGGGAACGGGGCTTCCGCTCACAGAACTACTGCCCTACATGAAAATTAAAACAAGGCAAATAAAAAAACACCACAAAATTAACGTCAAACAAAAGAGAGGAGCACACACCGGCAAGTGGTGGAGGAGGAGGAGGAGGAGGAGGAGGAGGAGGAAGAGAAGAAAGGAGAGAGACAAGGAAGAGGAAGAGAGAGAAAGAGGTGTGTGGAAACAACAACAACATCAATAAAATCAGAAAGAAACAAACCGGCAATGAGGCAAAACAGCAGACACAGAGAAGCCACGAGTCACATCGAGAAAAATGGACAGAAACCACAGTGATAAAAGAAGATAAACAAAAGAATAACACAAGAAAGAGAAACTGATTTCAGTAAGCAGTCATGATAAGGTCACAGGTGAGCATAAGCTGTCTGGTTACTGTCCAGCTGGACCCACACCTGCGTATTCTAGATACTCTAAGTTTCATTCCTCTGGCTTCTCATGGCAGATTACTGTAAAGATCTAAACCACGAACACATACACATGAATGTTCAAAATGACTACTCATGGGTATGACTTTAAAGGGGTCACATCATCAAATGTCTCATTTTCCTTTATCTTTTTATAAAAATAATAAGGGTGTCGATCGATTAAGAAAACGAATTAATCGCACGGGTTTCAGAAATTAATCACGATTAAACTGCACCTATGATTAAAATGTGAAATAATTGTAAATATATTTTCCACTGCATCTCCAAATGAATGGTGAAATAACATAGTATTTAAAATATTTAATATTTAAAACATTTGTTTAATGGCATCTTTTTACTAAGTACTATGAATAAAGGTCAGTGTCACTGATATCAATAATGATACTGATGCCTCTTATTTAAAGTTTGCCTTCAACAGCCGTATTTTTCCCACTCCTAAAAAAAATAAAAACAGTTTGACATGTTATATAAACATATTTTAGCTCTCAGAGTGCAAAACCTCCTCCTGTCCAAAAAGAATTTTTGTTTTTTTTATTTTAACTTTTTGGATGGCACATTTCAGCACAGATTGTTTTGTGAACCTGCTGCAATGTGCAAAGTGGCTGTTATAGAAGAACAGAGCAGTGCAAACTATATTAGACCTGACAGCAAATCTGCAACTCATACGTGCTGTTGCTTAATTTATAAAGATAAAGACTCAATATGACATGGCCCCTTTAAGTAGTATAGTGAAATAAGTTGAAAATATCAAGTTGAATTTGTGTGTAAATATACGAGTGGTATTTCAGCGAGTGTGTGTGCCCCACCTGTCTGTGCCCTCTCCCCTCACTCGGTGAGCGGGACCATTGGCGATCAGATCTGTCTTGAGGATGACGGTGGTAGTCACGCTCATGACCGTAACGCTCTTTATCCACCGAGCTGTGGTGGTGATGATGATGATGGTGGTGGCGACGGTCTTTTGCTCGACCCCGTTCTCGTTCTCTCTCTTTAGGTGGAAGTTCACCTGACTGTGTAGTGGTGCTAAGATCTGTGCCCAGTCCTGCAAAAGACAACACAGAGAAATGAGACGAGATGTGTAAGAACACAAACCCTCCAAATGAGTCGCTGTCAGTTATTAGGGATTATAAGGTGGTTTCAAATGACATGAGGGTGAGTAAATGATTATTTATTTTTGGGTGAACTATCCCTATTGGTCCTGTAAAGCAAACTTTTATTCATTTGTTTTTGGCTATTTTTTGTATAATTAGAGCAACAGAATGTTTACAAAAAACCCAAAACAAAGTTAAAAAAAATTCAATGAAGAAAATAATTGATTTTAAAAATAAAAATCTGTTCATTATTCATCAGAAAAGTACGGAGACCCTAAAGGGACATGGTGATTGGAAATAAATATGAGATGGGCGGAAAAATTACGTGTCAATTCTTTTGTGTTCTCTCGCAAATGTTTTGTGTTCCCACGAGAAACTTTGCATTCACAAAAGAGAAAACGCAATGTTTCTAGGGGGAACGCAAAACTTTTGCAAGCGAACACAAAAGCAATAAAAAAAATAATAAATTGCAGTGACTTTGTTTAATTGCTTATTTATTCTAATTCTTAAGTCACTTTGGACAAAAGAATCGGCTAAAGAAATACATTTAAATAATGTAAATATTGTCAATAAAGAGAGATTTTTAGATTACGTAGTGGGAGGGGCAAACATTTTTATAGTTTGACAAAAATTGAGAAGCACTGCTAACTTTAGATAATAAGTTTCTCATAGCACCTACAGAACTTGGGTATCTTAAAAATTTTTTAATAATAATAATAATAATAATATGACACAATTTGCAATGAGTTGTGAGTGACCTGTGTCTGCATCTGTATAGCGAGCAAGGGATCTCTCTGAGGTGCGGTGACTGCGGTCTCTGTCCCGGTCTCGATCACGCTCTCTCCTTCGTGGACCGTGTCGGTGACCCTCTTCTGACACCACCCTCTCCAAAGAATAATCGTCCAATCGTACGCCTCGACCAGAACGTCCGTGGACCAGTGAGGATGTAGAGCGGCGCATTGGACTTGTGTCGGTGATGGTCTACAGAGAAAGAAAAAAAAAAAGATAGACAGAGAAAAGGAAGAAAAAAATGGGAAAGGACAGAAGTTTACATTGATATGGGTTTAATTAAATGCAGTGTGCGTGAGTGGAAACATCTGAATGTAACCAGATTAACACTCAGTACATTCCACACCCACAGAGAAAACCAAAGCACAGGTATATCTGTCATGCTCAACAAAGACAGAAAGAGAAATAGAGATCAACAGGAAAAGCGAAGGAGATCTAGATAGAAATACAGAGATAAATGGATATTCTGTGACTGATAGAGAGTAAAAGAGAAAGATAAATAAGCAGACAGACAGCCAGAAATAAAAACATACAGATAGATAAATAAATAGATAAATATACAGATAGACAGAGACACAGATAGATAGATAGATAGATAGATAGATAGATAGATAGACAGACAGACAGATACACAGATAGATAGGCAGTCAGACATACGATAGATAGAGAGTAAAAGAGAAAGATAAATAAGCAGACAGACAGCCAGAAATAAAACCATATAGATAGATAAATAAATAGATAAATATACAGACAGACAGAGACACAGATAGACAGGCAGTCAAACATAAGATAGATAGATAGATAGATAGATAGATAGATAGATAGATAGACAGACAGACAGACAGACAGACAGACCATGCCTTACATGCACTGCGGCCTTTCTAATACAAGCGGAAACATTAAATACTCAATGTCTTTCTCTGCAATAGCTGAGCACACAGAAGAACCCAGTCCAGCCAAATAAAGTTCAGCACATTCATCAATGCACACACCCTAAGGCATGATGGTCAACATGACAGTCGGTAGCACGTGTGGACGCACAGTCATACTTGGCCACATTACGCTCTTATGCATCTAAACATGATCTGAAAACTGAAATAACCCTTCACGCTCTTCTTTTCACTCACACACGTAATGCTTGATGCCATGCGCCTTATTGAAACATGCTAACAACATGACCGGTATTAGCAGCAGGTTTTCCTGTTTGAAATCCATGCGCCAAGAACTACGAGACAGCAAAAGCTCCCCATGTCCACAGGACCAGAAAAACAGCGATAAGATACAGACAGACACACAAACACTTGCGCACACGCTCGCACACACACATACATACAGGGATACAGGGCTGCATAAGTGGACACGAAAAAGGTATAGAGAGAGAAAGGTACAGCAACGGGTAGAATATACAGAGGGAAAACAGGATGGCTTGAAAAAAAGAGTTCAGTGTGACATCAAGACATAAAGAGAGACGCAGACTCCTTAAACAGACAAAATGAGAGAGGGAACAAGGGAAAGCATGGAGAAGATAGAGAGAGAGAGAGGCAGAAAGCCAGAGACGGTACATACACTGAGGTTACTTCCTCGCGGCCTGTGTCTCCGTCGCTGTTGAATAGCACACAGACGATGCGCAGAACAGGACACACGCATGAGACCACAGGGACGATACACACAGAGCACAGCAGAGAAAGTGTGTGAGGAAACAAAGAGAGAGAGGGGAAGGTAAAGGAAGAAAAGAGGAAATGGAACAAGGAAGGAAGGAAGTGGGCAGGAGGAAACCATGGGGTTATGGGTAAAAATGGAGACAAATTCAATGTGCAACATGACAGAAGAGACGAGAAAGATCCCAGGAATGAGAGACATTGTCAAAAGGAAAGGGATCGATGGAGTTGGTAAGAAATTAAAAAGACGAGTGTGCCACAGGAAGTCCATGAAAAAAGTAGTGAGACCAAATCAAAGGAAGTAATAAAAAACAAACAGGGAAATAAAGAGAGAAAAGAGCAAGTAAAACCAATAAAAAGAACAGGAAATATAAGAGGAAATGGTTGAAAATGGATGCAAGGAAAAGGGAAATAGGAAACCAAGATTGGGGAGAGAAAAGCAAAATGGAGAAGAGAGCAGAGTAAGAGAGAGAGAGATCGTGATCCCCATTGTAATTTAGAGTAAAGGAACACAGGCATTGACAGGAATGAGTTGGGGGAGGGGGAGGAGGAAAAGGAAAGAGAAAAAAGACAAAAATTGAGCGAGTGTAGAGGAAGATAGGAAGCACACTAACACACTTACCGCAGCAGAATGCACACTCTGTGGGGCAGAGCAGTGTTAGACAAGAGTGAGTCACAAGAACAAGAACCACATCTACGTTACAGCTTTACACGGAACGCACAAACACAGACTTTGGATCCTCACACTTCCTGGTGTGCACTGTATGCACCACACTTCCAACACACAAGTGAACATATATAGATTGTTACTAGATTGTGAGGTTTCTACGCTTAGCTCACCTTCACACACATTTTGGAACACATGCGGGGACACACGGCTCCCTCACACTTGGACAAAATGCTCAACTCAGACACATCTCCAGAGGATAGTCAACCAAGGGTTTATGTAAGGGTGAGAAACGCTGTGTATATTTATGCATTTTATCATAATAGTAGTGTAATTGCTTCTATGTGATGTGTTTTGGGTGTGTGTCTGCGGAATCATATGTTGTGAGCGTGTTACTGCCTCTAGAGGTTGATTTGTGCTAGTGTTTCAAAAGGATCAGGTGAAATATATCCGTCAGGTCAGGAGGTCACAGGACATCGGCGTTAGGTATGCAAAGCAGTGCATATGTTACATATCACATTTTTGCACCTTTTTGCATCAAAGGGGTGTCTCTTAAATTCAGTCGATTGGTTGCTTCCATATGTGAACTGTCCTATGAGATATTTTAACTCAATTTAAATTATAACTCAGGAATAAATTATATTTTAAAACATCATAAAACAGAAAACAGTTTTTTAAATTGTAATAATATTTCACAGTATTGCTGTTTTTATTAATTATAATTAATTGATAACTCCATAAGTTATTCTGTATGATATAATGACTTTTTAAAGCTAGAGCTATACATTTTATAATTATGCACAAACAGGCTGTTTTGACCTATTTCTGTCTGACGTGTCACTACCTCAAATCAAGCTCTGGCAGCAACACACACCACCAGACACACCAAGGTTTTCCTGAAAGTGAGCTAGGGTGGTATGATGATGCTGAGAACACACACACTCGCTCTCACTCTCTCTCTCTCTCTCACGCATACATGCATACACACAGCCATGCAGGTAAGTGAAGGTAAGGGTGTGAGCCACTTATCCATGTGCCCTTTGACTCTTGACAAAGACATGCTAGCATTTATTGACATGTTAGCATGACAGCACAACAAACTATTTGAAGTTTGGTTCCCCCCTCCAAAGCGGTCAAAGGCTGTAAGCTGGATAACTGACTAATGACGGATGTCGGGAATGGATGATAACAGATAAAAGGTGGAAAGATGAAATGGGTGAATGGATGGATGAAAGGATGAAGGTGCTCACTTGGTTGTCTGCTGAGAGGCGTGGCATGGAGATGGTCCGCCCATGCCCTTCCATTGGGTGATAGGGCTCAGTGTCCGAGTAACCGTCCCCAACAGGGCCAATCTTTCTCATTTTTACCGTCTGCAAAACAGAGCAACAGCATGTGGGCCGGGCTGATGCCTGCTTCACCGGCCTACAGCTCTATGGGGTGTGATACTGGACCCATAAGGGATTAAACCAGTAGAGGGCGATGTCATGTGCAAAAGTGCTTTGAACTGAAGATTAGCACACTTGATGTAGTCATTAGCCATTACCAAATGAGGCATATCACTAACAGAGTGAAATAAAGGAACAGGTGCACACTAATCTCCGATTATCGGCCCATATTACAACTTATTCCGGCCAATTTAGACAGAAAGGGAGACTGACTGATATATAAAGTGACAAACCAAAGTTTGCTTTTTGAATATAATGTTCAAGGACAAGGACCTGGTAAATCTAAAAATAAGATGTATGAGAGTAAAGCACAAAGATATCACATTTACTTACTACTAAGCATGCCAATATATATATATATATATATATATATATATATATATATATATATATATATATATATATATTATTTTTCTTTTTTTTTAATGTATTTTATATATATATATATATATATATATATATATATATATATATATATACATATTTATATGTTTGTAAAAATAAAATAAAATAAAATAAAATAAAATAAAAAGCTGTTTATATAACAAATTAATCAAACAAATATTTTAATATAACCTATTTTTGAGGAAAGAAAAAGAGATTGAGTGATTTCCAAATTTGCTCTATAAAAGAGAAATGTAAAATAAAATAAAAAATATTACAAATATAACATCAAGCTTTACGCTACAAATTAATAAAACAAATATTTTAACATCACTTATTTAGCATACATATGCAAAAAAAATTGGGGAAATAAAGAGAGATTGTGTTGTTTCAGGATTGGTATATAAAATAAATACATAAAATATAAATATATATTATTTATAATAAATATTTTTATTTTATATTTTAAATATAAAATAAAATAAAATAACTTTGAATAAAAAGCTCAACTTTAGATTTTTGGTTTTAATTAATGGAAAAACAAATGAACATTACAAATATTTTAACCTGTTTTGCATATATATCCAAAGTGATGGGAGGAAATAAAAAGACATAGATTGAAAATTTCACAGTAAAAAAGCCACAGCTCTCGTTTATAGACTTCTTGCAGGCTGAGACTAGGTGAACACTAACCCTGTCTGATTGCCCACTACTGGTTTAAGTGCTTTCCAACATGCTCTTCAAGCCTACAGCTGTTTATTCAGAATCTCCTTTGCTTCATAGTACTAGGATGAGTGACAAGTGCAGGGAAACATCAGGGTCGGATGACTGCTGAGCTACAGAGAAGAGTCACACTGAAGGAGAGATGAGAGTCTGGAGGGGGTTTGGTACGATCCAGAAGACAGTGAAGAAGCAGCAAGCAGTGAATCACCCCCGCAGTCTGGCAGAGGTGGGAGGGTCTATACAAATGTCTACGATGGGCAGTAAAGTTCAGCAGAAATATTTATCAGATAGATAAAGATGTGAGCTAGAGACTGACAGAGACAGAAGAGGTAGAAAGAGTGATAATATGAATGAAATGTGTGCCCAAAGGCACTGAAAAAGACAATGGCTGGGAAGACAGTGATTGGCTGAAGCACACGGTTCTTGGAATACCGAAGGCTGAGAAAAGGCCAGAAGCAGATTCTGCTGATATAGTCACAGCTACTTTGTCAGGTTTCAATCGGCCAGATAAACTCCTACTAAAAGTTCAGATTCAGATCTAAACGAGACAAAATCACCTTTCTGATTGGAAGATCTCCGGTATTACCTGTGGATTATGGCGGCTGTTGTGATGGTCGTCAGGATACGATGGTCTGTCAGGGTTCCAGTTTTCCGGAACAGACTTCTGGAACATTTCCTGGGCACGGGACGTCACCCAAGATTGGCTCTCACTCATTCCACCCTCAGGAGGCCTGGACCAGAGAAAGGTGTTGGTTGGCTAATTCTCTCACTCACTCTCACACACTTACATAAAAGCTATTTTGTACACACAGAATGCCTTTTGCAGACAAAAATAGTACAGAAACACTATTACAAATGTATATATGTATTTACAGCAGAATTAACATAAAGCAGATAGACGTAAATCGTAGAATTGAAACATAATGTGAACAAAGACAGCTGAGAGAAGGTAAAACAAAGAAAGAGCAGAAGTACAGCCTATAAGGAGAAGAAGAAAGACAACAATTAAAGCAAAGCTAAGCAGTGAAGAAAGAGACAAAGAGCACCAGTCGAAACAGGTGAATCTCATAAAACCTGCAAGGTTTTACTAATATTTTACCCCCAAAATTAATTAGAGAGAGAAAAAATTAAAATAATATATTATATATATATATCAAAGTAAAAAAAAAAATCAAAGTCTATTTTTGTACAATTAATAATTTTAGAACTTTGACATTATTTTCATGATCATTTAACATTTAATTTAATTTTAAAATAATTTAAATGCATTTCAATTTAATATATTTATATAAAGCTGTTGTTCTGGTTTATATAAATTAAAAACAAAATTTTTTTTTTTACAAATATTTTAATATAAACTATTTTTAAGGAAATAAAAAGAGATTAAGTGAATTCAGATTTGGTCTATACAAAAGTAATGTAAAATAAAATAAAGAAATATTACAAGCTTTACACTGCAAATTAATAAAACAAATATTTTAAAAACTTAATTTGCATAAATATGCAAAACAATGAGAGGAAATAAAAAGAGATTGTGGTGTTTCAGGTTTGGTATAAAAACTAAACAAATATATATAATATAATATAATATAATATAATATAATATAATATAATATAATAGATATTTTATTTTATATATGTATATATTGTTGTGATTTCTTTGATGCTTTTATTGAATTTTGTATTACAGAATTTTTTTTTTTTTTTAATTAATTAATAAAAAATTACAATTATTTATTGCTTTAAAAATTGTTAGTAAAACTTCTGAATGCATTACAGCAATTCTGGGGGAAAATGTGCTTTATTCTCATGAAAATAATGGCACAATGAAATAGCACATAAATAATCTTTTAATAATTAATTTAGCTTTTGAATGAAATATGACCTGGATATGATTTCATGAGACGTACTCATACAGATTAAGTTAAAAGCTAATTAAAAAACATGACTTGTACAAAAAGAGTAGTCAAGATGCTACTCACAGGCTATTGACAGGTTCCTGCGGCAACTCTGGGAGACCGTTCACCCCCGGTCCCCCTTCCTGGTTCGGGGATGGCTCCAAGCGCTGAAACATTAATGGCGTTCGGTTCTGTGTAAGATACGAACATGGCCTGCAGCTGGGATCAGACACACTCATGGGATATGGGGTAACACACACAAGCCACCGTGCATTACACAGGTGGTGGGGTACCAGACAGCAGAGATCACCCAGAGGGCACCATGGGAAATGGATTCCTCCTGTGCCCTCGTCAACCTGAATGGAGTAGCCCATTGGGGCTGTGCTGTCTAGGTAGGTGCCGATGGCTCAATGCATTTCCATCCAACCCACCAAAAGATATGGGTGGTAGTAACAGTTTGGGCGTGCTACAGTGAAGATCTAAGGTTCATACTTACAGAACTACAGGTTCTGGGTGGATGATACATAAACTATGAACACTAGAAATCTCAGAGACCGTGGTAGCCCAAAGGTTACACCAAGAACCTCCCCTCAACATCCATTAATGAACATATCGGCTGAACAAACGTGTCCACACGGAGGGAGAAAAGATTCCATGTTAGTGACTGATAAATCAACCTCACCGATCAACGGATGGAGGAAAACAAGACAAAACAGAAGATTACACACAATAAAAAAGAACAAGAGACAGTGGATCAAAAAAGTATGGAAACAAAAAGGAATTTTTGAATTGAAAAGAATTAGACAGAAGGAAAACAGTAAAAAATACAAACAAGTTTACAGACAGGCATTTAGAGACATCAAGGATGGATATACAGAGTGAGACAGCCACAAACGCACTGCTGATGTTGAGAGGACGGTGCTGAGGTACAAGTGCAGACAGGTAAAGAGACAGACAGGGATTCAGGTGAGGCAGGACACAAACATATATTTAGACCATTCCCTGATGCCAGCAGAGTGTCCATGCTCCAAGTATTACTAATTCAATTTCTATATGAACAATGATAGGCAGAAACAATGGACACTGTGCCTGTTAGGGATGGGAACATTTCCGGGGAAGGGGGCAGGAGTGACACTGACAAAAGGCCATGTTGTATCATTCATCATTGTATATTCATTGCAAAATTACTGCATGTGTTTTTAAGCATGCTCTAACTCTGTAAATAAAATGTGAAATGATCATACAGATCTACTGTATAACCAGTTTACTGTTTTCATGCCATAAAAGCACTTAAATATTAGTTTGTATGAAAATCTTAGTGCTCCATGTGGGAAGTGACATACACTACTGTGTATACTGGGTCGGCAAGATTTTTAAAGAAGTTAATATTTTTATATAAAGTAGTTACAAAAGTTTTTTATTTCAAATAAATACTGTTCTTTTGAACTTTCTATTGATCCAAGAATCCTGAAAAAATGTATCACAAAAAGTTATTTTAAATTGTAATAGCGTTTTCACAAGTTAGTTTTGGTCAAATAAATTGACCTTGTTGAGCATAAGAGCATATTATTTTTAACAATAATTTTAAAAAAATCTTACCAGCCCAAATTTGGAATGTGATCATCTAAAAATGGCTAATTTCAGCTTAAAATGTGTGAAGTGTGAAGGATGCATTGGCTGTGTCTGAAACTGCAGGCTGCTGCCTATCTGTGAACAGTTTTCAACCATGTATTTTGAAGCATATTTAAAGATCACATAAAAATGCTGCATGGAAGCACCAAGATGCAAATAAAGTTTCCAAAATGTGCATAAAAACTGCAATGCTCACTTCTAAAAATTTAGAACTTATAAGTTAAAAAATCATACATAGCCAATAAGTGAGAAGGTAGCCAAATTTAAGATAATTGTGTGGACAGGCAGGAATTAAAAAAAAGTGCTACCAATGTTGATTAGCAAAATGAGGAAGTTTCCTCTGCAAAGTTAATTAGTGAAGCTAATCAACTGCAAACTTGGCTTAATACACTACATGATTGATTTGCTGGGAGAAGATTAGCAAAAGGTTGAGAAAGCAGAGCAGATTTGGCATTTGTTTGTTTGTCTGAGGCGGTACCTGCTCCTCACGAAGCACCTGCAGCTTTTTGGCCTTGCTCTGCCGGTAGTACTCCATTATCATCATGGCGGCGTAGATCTTGCCCACTGTCAGGTCTGTCGCTGCTGAGAGGATGAAAAAGTTAACCTGCACAATTAGACCGGGGTGGAATGGGACCCTGAGCCGAGAGGGGAATGGGAGTTGGAGACAAGGCATGCCACAAACACTAAGGTCTAGTCTCTCAGACCCGGACAAAACTCATCCACGACCTCAACAAAAATGAACCAACAGAAGTTCTTCAGAGTCCAGAGTGAGTCTCAATCTGGGTCTGAGAATCTGGACAACAGGTATACAACAAAACTTACACAAATAAAGAGGCCCCAAAAAAGCACTTAGACACACTTAGACACTAGAGTCACGGTTAAACATGTATGAATATTACTGCATTGGCAACAAAATATCAAACCAAGTGGCATTTGCAAACAAATGATGCTAGAGATTTTCCCAGAACTAATTTCCAATTTCCAAACCAATTTTTGTGAAATATTTTGTTTCTTTCTTCAAAATAAATGCCACCTGGTGTTTTGTTATCAAATGCAATGAATGTCTTACATGTTTAGTGTTGCCTGATAGTCCAAATACTTTTTGGGACCACTATATATACTGTAATATAAATACACAATTTACATTATACACAATATATATACAAAGTACACTGACAAATACAAAACGCCACTGAGCTGATAGTCTTTTCACAGTCAGATCCTCATTAATTAAAGAACCTCTCATTTTACTCAATGACCTTTTACTGTTTCACATTTCTATGCTGTATTACGTTCTTACAGGGACTCAAGAGCCATTTTACTACGAAAAGATGCCATGAATGAGGCAAAAGTAACAGTACCTTAAGAGTACAATATTTTGCAAGGAGCTCAAATTTTTCATCAAAACTCTGCAATGGCATCCGGAGTTTGAATGAAACATATAACATATAAATTTGAAAAAATTTGAGCTGCCACAAATGACAAAAAAAGCAATCCCTTCACATCAAACAACTTCTTGTTAGGACAATTTCATAGTAAAATGGCATGAAACACCCAAAGGATTGACAATAAATGTAAAACATGCTAGAATTTTCAAAAGAAAACATGCCAAAAGAAAGCATACAAAAGCATTTCCAGGCTACTTGTTTATTAGCTACTTTCCATAGATTATACAAACAGATTTTCATATATTCTGGTCATCATATCAAACTCTAAAGTGCCTAACATCTTTTAACACCATCAGATATGAGGTACTAACTCGGGCTAGTTTATGAGGCTCTGTGATTTGGAGGTTTAGCCCAGCTTTGTGCTTTACACGTGCTGGAGTGAAAAGACTTCTATAGAGGATCCGTCTATAGCGAGGCACCCCCTGATAACAGGCAATGAAGATAGAAGATAGGAGAAAGGAAGAGGGAGAAAAAGAAAGAGGTTGGGGAAGGAGAGGATATGTTATGTAGAAGTGGGATGACTATGTTGAAGGCCTAAATGTGGATAGCGAAATGGATGAACTAAACGAGTCACATTGAATATCTGATGTGAAAAAAAAACAACTTTATGAGCAATAAATATAGCTAGGAAGCAGGATGGTTTTAAATAGAAATAATATGGAAAAGCATGGTATTCCTGATCTAATTAACAGTGTAAGATATTGGTTTGTCATGTGGGGATGGGAGAAAGATTGTGAGATTGTTGCCTGATCAGAGGATGCTGAGCGGTGTGGGCTGAGAGAAGCTGTCCTCTGATGAATTAGTGATCTTTTATTAGTTGTTTTTCTCTACAAACCCATCTGCAACTTACACTTGTGTGGCGTTACCAGCAGATCCAGGTTCTTCTGGGAGAGATTTGGCCAAATCGCCATCATTTCCTTACGGAGCTCCGCGTCCATCTGGTGTTTGTCTGCGCCTCCTGAAAGTGTGTGATGTCAGGGCAGTGTACATACACACGTAAGCAAAACACATACGTATAGATAAACAAAATATGCATATACACCAAAAGCACAAACATCACAAAAACATAATTATAATCACATTCATTCAGAAGATAGACACACAAACACACAGGAAATGTTGTTTTGGTTAATATTTGTCATACTTGGAATGTTTTTCAAAAGGAAGAAAAAAAGAAAGTGCATATCTGACTCAAATCGGTTTAAATTTGTGTCAAAATAGAATAAAAAAGTTAATAAAATACAGTATACAAGAAAGAGGGATGTCGTTCTGTACCCTTGGCGATTTTGATGTCCAGAGCTGTGCGTATCAAAGCCATCAGAGTAGAGTTGAAATGCACC
This sequence comes from Squalius cephalus, assembly GCF_949319135.1. NCBI lineage: Eukaryota > Metazoa > Chordata > Actinopteri > Cypriniformes > Leuciscidae > Squalius > Squalius cephalus. Next base: position 25,236,826 of record NC_137143.1, on the reverse strand, counting down.
GTGTTATCATCAGCAACAGGGAGGTCCATACGTAGCAGTCTCTGTGGAGAGCCAATCAGAGGGGATGAGGGCGGGGCTGTGTAAGTTAAACCTCCAGTCAGATGCTTTGGTGGACTAATAAAAGGCTTGGGGAGCTCAGCAGTCTGTAGCCAAAAAATAAACTTCTAGCCATACAAATTTCAGTAGATTAAGCTGTTAAACAGATCATTTGATCGTAATTCTGACTTTCTTTTGATGCAGTGGTTGTGTACAAACCATGCATCATGCAATTCATTTTCAGGTGATACTCATACAACCACACAAAAAAGGGAGATTTCGTTGACATCTGTGAGAGCAGTTTTCTTAGACTGACAAATGATTGACCAATACACATCCTGCAACCTTGTAATGTGTGAATGAACCATTCACACATCTTATAGAACATATACAATACATACACATCAATTAAGTAACTTAATTGGAGCCCTCACAGATAACAGGAGCAGTATCACACAGGATGTAGTTCCTCAGTGTTCCTCTGCCAGTGAAAACTGATCTCAGATCAGGCATAAATATCACTCACATAAGCATCTCTTGTTTGCGAATGCCACTTGGTTTGATATACTGTATCTAATGCAAATGTATACAATTTAAAGTACTCTTTTGTTCAATTAACAGTAAGCTACATACCCTGAATCAGCTGGCAAAGGCTGAGGAAACAAATATCAGCTAAATTTGACATTTATTTCAAAAGACTACTGCTAAAGAGCTCCCCCTACCTGTTGGAGGTTGTATATTTTGGACAAACCAATGAATGAAAGGGCACCTAAAACCAGCAGTTTTTAGATGCCTATTTCCATGCATTGGATGTACCTTCATAGAATTGGAACACACAAGCACACCACATGGCATTAGTGTGAGAAAGTGAGCATGTGTGAGCCTGTGTATACGCGTGTGCCCATTTCAGACCAGTCCGTCGTTCCTTGGAGGTGTAAATACCAACGAGTACGAGCCGGGTTCCAGTGGTGGTCATGCAGAAGCGCATGCAATGCAGCAGGACCCCAAATAGGAGTTTAGTGGCGACCCGCCCTCCCCAACGGTCCCGGCCCACCCGAACATCAACCCCTACTTCATGCAGCATGCAGTGCATGCACCCCCCCTCCTCCCTCCCCATCCCTCACAGAACAAGAGCAGTGCAGCCGCGCAGAGAGAGTATCATTTCATCTTTTATTGACCACTTGTATTTTTGGGTTAGTTTAGCATCTTTCATTGGGTGATTTCTCATAGTGATATTTTGCATTATTATTTTTTTTTTCTGATCTCTCGATGCAAAACGGGTGCAGTTTTTTTTTTTTAAGGTCGGATAAGGGGTGGCATTCCCTACAGAGTTAAAGAGGAAAAATGGCTGTGTTGTACACCGAGAGGTGTAGGACTGGATTAGGGGCAACAGGTATAGAGGTTAGTTCACTTCAGACTGGAAAGCTATGAGATATGCACCACATATAAAAATAATGAGAAGGGGGGGAGTGGTGTGCTTGGCAATGGATAGAGAGAAAGTCTGAGAGGAGAAAGAGAGCAAAAAAGAAGAATGTTGTTTGTTTGAGATGAGGGGAAATCAGAGAGTGAGGAAAGTGAGAGGAAGAGGTAGGAGTGAAGGGAGTCTGAGTAAAGCTTTGAGAGCTTGTAATTAAATTGCACTTCACAAAATGTCTACCACATTAAAACTGTCCATGCTGGCATAGAGGAAGTCCGTTCAGTGGATCTTAGTCAGTGTAGACGCCAGTTGTAATTAGACACAAATTATAAAAGTGGAAGTACTGTCTGTCCAAGTACAACCATATCGCTGTGTACAGCTGATGAAACATGCAGTGGACAAAAAAACTCCAGAAAACTATTACTTGCAAAAATATTTGTAGTGTGAAACAGCAAGAAAACGCATAAAATATGATGTTTCCAATCTACGACTGAATGGTCACATGAGAAATCAAGTCGTTTTTTCCTCAGAAATGTGTGCATTTTCTGCAATATTTTCAAAATACACTAATTTTATCTCACTCTGTCCTCAAAAACCCCACTGTTCAAAAGTTTAGTTTTTTCTAAAGAAATGAATCATTTTTATTTAAAAATGAATAATATATAAAGTATTATATATTAAAAAAATTCCACAAAAATATTAAGCAGGTCAACTGTTTTCAGCATTGATAATAATAACCAACATCTCTTGAAGACCAAATCAACAAATTAGAATGATTTCTGAAGGATCACGTGACACTGAAGACTGGAAAATCATATTTTAAAAATATCAAAATAAAAAACAGCTATTTTAAATCATAATAATATCTCGCAATATTACTATTCTTATATTTTTGATCAAATAAATGCAACCTTGGTGCATATAAGAGAAAATCTTACCAACCTCAAACTTTTGAACAGTATTGTACGAGAGATTCACTATGCAGAATATAGTGAATGGCGTAAGAACAAATCATTGTTTTGTACACACTATAAGCATGAATTGTATTGAAAAGAGACTACACAGATATACATCATGGGACATTAATTACAGTCTCCACCTGCAAAACGACAGAGACAAATAATATTTTGTATGAAAAAAAAAAAAAACTAACAACATGGCTCTGGTTTCATTCACCTCAAACTAAACACACCATCATCTAATCTGACTAAGGTCCATGGCCTATAATGAACATGTAATGACATGTAAAATGGCTGGATGTAACTGTCACATAAGGATGCATTCAGATTATTACTATTTGCATAATTAAGAAGCATGCTGACAAAAGTGAAGAAATGAGAGAGAGGGAGAAGGAGACAGGATGTAAAAGAGAGAGAGAGCAGGAGAAAGAAAGGAGAAGGATGCAGAGATGTAGTGGCTGAAAATGCAAATTGGAGGAATGTGGGGGGGGGGGGGGGGGAGAAAAGATAGAGTGAGAGACAGTAAGACAGAAAGAGAGAGGGGAACGGAAACAGGTCAGAACTGCATTGACAGAATCAAACGAAGGACAGGTGGGAAAGCTTATCTGTGATTCTAGTGGATTTGCTGGAAAAAAATCAAAAGGATAAAGTGGGTCTAAAGACTCCTAAAAGCTGTGTGATCGCACTAGCTGAACCTACGGAAGTGTCATCTGCCAAACTCATGGAAAATATACTGGACATCTGTAGACTTTAGGAATCATCCACTGGAGGGAGAGACGCAGAGGACCAAAGGCACACAATCCTTCCCAGTCCTTCTGTACACGCACACAGTGAAACATGTATATTTCTGTCTATATGCTTCATATTTGTGTTTCAAGTTTATCACAGGCTCTATTTCTGCAATGGAAAACATAATGCGAAAATAATACAAGAATCCTTGTTTTCAAGTTAAAGTCAACATGAAACGGCATTCAAAAACCATTTTACTTCTGCAATGTGATATTCAAGAGTGAAACTGGATATTCAAAGAGAACAAAAGTTGTAGGCGACTTCATTTTATTCACTAGGAATTCATTTGAGTTGTTGCAGAGGAGAAACTACTAATTAACTTTTGATGAAAGATTATGAAGAAAAACTTTTTGGGGTTCGGAATAATACTGCACCAATGAATAAGACCTGGTAAGTGCTTTAAGACACTAAATAGGATCTATTTTGATTTCATGTTGATTTTAACAAATGTCTAAATTAATAAACACATCAACTCTAACAATAAGACTGCAATAAAAGTTAACAGTTGCAGTTTTGCAACAAAATCATTTGCATCTGCATGTGAGTGAGTATTTGAGTACGGTGCAGAAGGGCTGGCAAGGTACCCTCCGTTCCCGCTCTCCAGTGGATGTGTGCATACGTGTGTGTGTGTCAGCTGGCTAACACTTTCACCGGTACCCCACAATGTAAAAAGAAAGATACAGCAGCTCACCAACACCAACACTAACAGAAAAAAAAAACGGACAGCTTTGATTGGCTGTGGCGCACCCACGGCGGGCTGCTGCCGCTAACCTTGTAGGCGACCCGAGCCGGGCACCTCTTTCCCAGGCCTAGCGGAGGACACATGTGCCTGAGCATCTCATACATATCAGTGTAACTGATCCTGCCGCTGTAAGGGGGAGTGGGGTGGGAGGGGAGGGGTGAGAACCCCAAAAATTAAACGAGGAGAACGGGGGGGGGGGGGGGGGGTAGGAGGACAACGAAGGACGAATAAAACAATGGACAAGAAGAGAAACAATGGAGGGGGACAAACCGGAGGATGGTGGGATTTAAACCAAAAAAGGAGAAAGGAGGAGGAAATAAGAACGGCAAGAAGGAAAAACAAAGACACATAGGTTATTGATTTGGTCTGGGCGAGGGGCGGGGTTTTGAGAGCGTGAGAGCTCTTGATTGGCTGGAGGTTAAACAGGAGGAGGGGAAGCTGGTTTTTAGTCCTAGTAAAAACACTGTTCTATGCGATCGTAGGACGGTCCCATAGAACTGCAGTGGGGCTTCAAACAGGCAAAGAAAAGCTCCGCTGCTTGGTGGTGAACTATGGCAGTCACGTCAATGCAGTCCTCTGATCCCCAACCCTCACTTCGTCCCCAAACAAGAACAATGCACACTGTTACACCCAGTTTGCCAAGGCATGGTTCAACAGCAAGCAGAAAGAAAAAAAAATAACAAAATGACTGATTCGTTCGATTGTGGTTTTTTTTGTTTTTTTTGGCTGTTAAGAGTGGTTTATTCCACAGAGAGGTTCGTACAGACTTGGCTGTCGATGGCAGTGCATGTCATGCTTCTAAAAAGGTGTCTGCATTGTCCTGCACATTCTCATTTGTCATATCAGAATGCATACAGAGATGGCAAATAAAATAACAAAAATGAATTTCAAGTAAAAGAAGAAAAACTGTGGAGAAGAGTAAAGAAACTGAAAAAAGAAAATATAAAAAAAAAGAAAAGCAACATTCATTCCAGTCTTCAATGCGAGCAGGTGCTTAAGTTTTTTGTTTAGTAGGATCCAAACCTTGCAGGCCACCCTATGAGGACATTTCTTGCCTAAGCCCAGCGGGGGGTCGATAACCCGCAATAAACTGTACATATCCTTATAATGAATGCGCCCGCTGCAAGAAGAATACAGGGAGGTTAGAGAGGGGGCAAACACAGGAAAAGAGAGAAAAAAAGAGAGCCAGAGAGCCAAAGAGGAGATGGAGAGGAAGAAGAAAAAATAGTGAAACAAGAGGAGGAGCACAAAGAACAAGAGAATAAAAGCACACATATCCATTGACAAATCACAGACCAAACCCAGTGAAGTTGTTCCACTGCCTCAAACCAAGAGAAAACCAGATCATTCGAAGGACAGCCCAACCGATTTTAAGCTATAACAAACATGTTCAGGTCATACGAAAGACTGAAATCTTCCTGGAATGGACACTTTTCACAAGACTGTGATGATGAATTTCCACACTATTAGCAATATTAGCAAAATTAGAAAGGTTAGATTTGTTTTGATGAAATATCAAAAGGATAAACAATGCAGATTTATTACCACAGCCTTCTTTGAACATATTTACCAAGGGTGCAAATAATTCAAACCAAGTATTACAAATATTATAAACTAAATAAATAAATGCATAGAAGCATGCTACAGCCATTATAAATAAATGCCCATTTCCCTCTTAAGACAGTTCTCATGCTATAGTTTACTTCCGTAATAAAAACCTGGAAATGTGAAAAGGGGCCATTGTCTTGGATAAATTGAAACATGCATGTGAGGGTTAATGTAGCCGAGATTTCAATGCATGTCAAAATCCAGTGCAATAAACCCCAGCTATATGCATGTAAGTGAAATCACCAGAGAAAAAAAAAGAAAAAAAAAAAAAAAGATTTGGTTTCAGCTGTCCTTGAATGATCTTTAGTGCTGTTCTGAATCCTCCCCCTATCACGGTGCGGAGTAAACGAATCCACCGATATGACCGTGCACATGAGAGGCTCTCTCATCTTTACGAGTCCAATGACTTAATTGAACTGCATACAGTGACAGCTATGTGGGCTTTACAGGCAAAATACATGAGGTGTATTTTGTTAACGTTTGTATGCAGTGGCAAGTACAGAAATAAGCTGCGACAGCTTGTCTGTGAAGATGTTTGCCATGCACACCTGAGCCATAAAGATGGGAGAATTAAGTCATTGTGAAGTCAGAATCTGCCATGCACAGGGTCTTACGTTCTCTCTGGCTTATATTCTTTGAAATTACTTCCTCTGATTCTTGCTGTAGTTCTTATACACATATTATTATTATTTTTCTTCTTGAGCTTCTTCAGACCATCTCCATGCGCTCCTGCAGAACAGCACTTGAGAATGAGGCAAGCACTGGGACGGGGGGAAGTGGGAGACACTACTGACTGGGCAGACAGAGTTTGTGCAGTTGGTACAATCGGGCTCATCTACATATGTGACAAGAAATCAGACTGCAGTGGGTCACATCAGCCCTAGGATGGGACAGGAGGGATTTAAAGACAAACATTGGGGCATTTTGAGAGTTTGAGATCCACTATTTGTGACAGGGCTTTATCTTGAGTGACCATGGACAGTGTTTTGGGACATTTTGGGGATGTTTTCAAAAGACATAAGAGCTATGGAGAAGAATGGTTAGTGTTTAAGTTAGTTTGTGTGCACATATCTGTGATAAAATAATCTTTAGAATGTTACAGTGTTTGTTAGCTTGCAGTAAGCATGTTTTTACAAATTGTTGTTATTAGGTGTTGCAATTGATTTGGGATTTACATTACACAATTTAAAGGAAATATCAATGCTTGCACGTGTGTCTATAGGCCTGTTTACACCTGGTCACTTCATGCGTTTTCTGTGATTGGATAGTTATCCGATTGCGAAAGGACCAGGTGTAAATGCCCTCCGAAATGCATTGGAGACGGATTTAAATCCGATCGCTCGAACCACATCAAGAGGTGGTCTGGGCCGCATTCCAGATGAAACTGGACAAATGAAAATGCATCTGGTTGTTGAAACCACATATGTACATTTTACTCCTCCAAACAATGCTAAAAAATAAACGTGTGAGAGCGTGTTATTGGCTATATGACATGTTATAGCCTGATATGCAGAAACTGCAACACGATCGTCGCAGATAAGCAGAGTATCTCTTTATCAAGCCAACGCGCAAACTACCGCAAATAAAACTGAAAGTAAGTGGCAAACGCTCAACACACAATCATCTTCATTAAAAGTAAAGAAACTAAATGATCTTACCAGGACTGATGTCACTCTCTCTCCTATTGTGGTCTTTGATTTTGAAATTAGCTGATGATCAATAAAATGCAGCTCGTATCTGTTGATTTCGGTGACGTGAACTCCATTAAATCTGCTTATAGCGCAGGAATTTATGCGGAATTTTGCTAAAACACATTTATGCAACAAAGTGTAAACGGAAACGTTTTTTTTTTAATTAGATAGCTATCCGATCAGTAAAAACCAATGAAGTGACCAGGTGTAAACGGCCATAAAAGAATATGAGCATCTTTAAAATGTGTTTTTGTTAGAAAAGTGTGTGTGAGATAAAAAGTTGTGCGTGCAACTCACCAGGCTGCTGGGTCGTACTCTGCCCATATCCTGACATACTCATCCAAATGATGTGGACCCAGGATGGAGGAGTCCCTGGTCAAGTACTCAAAGTTATCCATGATGACAGCAACGAAGAGATTCAGCATCTAAACACATAAATAGACCGCCCAAAAACATACTGAATCAACTATTTACTGTTTTGAAGAGAAAAATAAAAAACAGATGCATCTCAGAGAAAAAGTCAAATGTTAAAAAATGTGATTAAAGGGGTCATGAACTGCCTTTTTTTATAATTTTGTACTGTTCTCTGTGGTCCACTAATAGCATTAGAAAGGTTTTTACCTAAAAAAACATCATAATTAGTAAGTAATAGGCTATTTTCTACCCTGTTTTTGAGCCTCGATCCTGAAACACTGGGTGTGCCGCATGGAAGACTTGGAAGTAACCGCCCACTGCTATTATTGGGTAATAGTGTTGCATTTGTAAAATAGATTAAACCAATTAGATCCCAAAGTGCCCACTTTTGTCTTTTTGACAGACTTTATCCTTCATCAATGGATTCTGTTGTAATTTTGGTTAAACATGTACACATATTAACCCTCAAATGATCTATAACAAAGCAATAGTAAGACAGGATAAAGAAAAAATGTTTCACAGATGTGTGTTGAGCTGTTCCTGTCAGATCCAATACAGAAGGGCACAGCTTCTTTTTAAAATTTCAGTCTCTCAAGCAATCGAACTGTGCCTTGTTTACAAAGGAATCCGAAGTAAAATGTAGCGAACAAATGGACAGCTTCTTACTAACGCAATCTGAAACTGTATTAAAAATAAACTTCAACTACGCAATCCTTACGTTGGGATCTGAAGGAAGGAAATGCAACGGCTGAGTTTTTCCACAACTTGGCACTGCACAACGTCTTGCCGTCCCCCAAGCCATCTTCATCGCTTGTTAGCTCTAGTAACCTAGCGTTAGCGTCTCTCTGTTATTTACATAATACATGGCATATGCGATTCGGTGGGGGGGGCTAAAAAGGTAACTTTAAAATAATGTGTGGATCTTCTTCGGCAAAGGCGGTCTTTCACAGCACTATGACGTCATAATTCCACACTTTTCAGATCTTGTCTTTTTCTGGCCTTGGTTTCAATAAGCTGTTATTGGAATAACAAGGAAGTTTTTAAACTTACAGGATATTTTTATAGTATAACAACCTCTAAACTGTAAAAAGATCAAGGACTATTTTAATTCTCAGTTCATGACCCTTTAAGGTAAAGGAAGGAGTAAAGAAACAAGTGGAGGTTGTTCTCACCAGGAAAGAACAGAGGAAGATGAAAGAAACAAAGTATACATAGGCAAAGTTGCTGCCGCACTCTGGCCCTTCGTTCCCAGATTGAACATCACACTTCTTTCCTCCGAGACATGCCAGCATGATGTCATGCCATGCCTCGCCAGTGGCACTCCTGTTACCAAAACACACACATACATAATATTAAAAAAAGTTTTTGTTAACTGACAAAAAATATATAATATATACTATTAGTAGGAAAAACCTTAAAAAAAAGTTCTAACTTCAAATTAAAAAAACTGAAATGAAAACAAATTAAAGCTAAACAGAAATATATACAAATAATAATAATAAAAAGCAGACAAAATTACTAAAAATAAATCTAAAAGTGAAGGTTTTGGTGTTTTTTTTTTAAGTCTTGCTCCTAAAAACAAAATAGAAAGGTTTAATTGGAAGTACTAAAATTAAAATAAATGAAATCTAAATAGAAATGTAAAAACAAAAAATGACAAAAGCACGTGACAAAAACACAGTAACTTAATGCTAAAATAATAATAATAATAAAAAACAACAACAAGCTAATTCAAAATAATAATAGCAATACTAAAATAACACTGGTAAAGACACAGGATGGACCTGAAGAGGAGCATTAGGGCCATGATGAAGGTTCTGAAGTTGTTGTGTTCGTTGATCGCACTGTCTTCTTCTTCTTCAATATCCAAGTTCCCAAACAACTAAAGCATCACAGAGCAGATATAAAACTTATGCACACATCACGACATTCACAGATGAGATATCCCAGCAACCATATGCCATTTAAATGTGTTGATGGATTCTTTAAAAACTCACAGTGATGTTAGAGCTCATTTTAAACAGAACAGCTGTTACCTGCATGCCAATGATGGCATAGATGAAGAACAGAATTGCAATGAGCAGGCACACATATGGCAGAGCCTGTAAAAAGACAAAAACAGCATGAAAGGTGGAAAAAATGTGAATTTTGATGGTTGGCAAACTGTAAAATAGGTTGAGTGCATTTATGTGCAAGAGTGCAAGAATTTATAAAGTATTACATCTCTACAATCAATACAATGCACCTCTATGATATTGCATGAAATAATGCACTGCATTTTTTGTTCATTTTTGGAGAATTCCAAAGTTTTTAAAAAATGTTCAATTCAATAAATAAGCTCAATTTGTAAAATGTTCCGCTGCATATTGACTATTAAAAAATGAATTACAATATTAAAAATAATTGCAAAGAATTAATTCACTCTTTAAATCCCTTTAAGGCAGGGCAGTTGGTTATGCTTTTTCTATGTATAGATACAATTGTCTCTCTTTTTTTTTAACTGAAAGGTGGGACTTCAGAGAGCATGAAATTTGGCATCATGATCGATGTAAAGGTTTTGCCGTGAAAAATGTTTGCATTTATCTTAAATCTTGAGAGTTGGTGTGGATGTTTTCGTACCTTAAATGACTGAACAAAGGTCCAAAGCAGAATGCGAATGGTCTCGCCCTGCCTCAAGAGCTTAATGAGACGTGCTGCTCGGAAGAGTCTCAAAAAACTCAGGTTTATGAAGTTATTCTGGGAAGATTAGATTGAGACGAATGTAGAAACGGAGAGAGAGGAGAATGTTCCAGAAGAAAATGGAGAACGTAAAAGAGACAGAAGATGTGAGGTAAAGTGAAGAAGAAAATCACAATCAGTTTACTTAATGATAACAAATCAGTTTTTTTGTAAAATAAAAAATATATAATTTAGAAGGAAAGAGTGGGTTAAAGTAATCAATAAGTTATACAAATATTTTGCATATAAATGTATATACATAAAGTAATGTATAAAATAAACTTAAAATGGGATTGACAAAAAAAAAAAAAAAACGAAACAAAAAAAAGATTACTAAAAAATTATCAAATTAATTCAGTAGGGGCTAAAAAACAATCACTAAACTGTAACAGTCATCATCCAATCATATATTAAAGCATAAACTTTTTTTAATCAAATGCACTGATCTGTTGAGACAGGCAAGTCACAGTATGGAAGCAGCCCGATGCACCGCATTAATTAGGCCTTAGCAAGTTCAGGCATAAGGAATAGAATACCAACAACATTAGCCAATGGGGATTAGCTGCGTTGGTCATGTAATTCTCAATGGTCCAATCCACACACAAAGGTCAAGCCAACTGTATTTTCATGGCATTTTAGAAGTACTTAAAAATTCACATTTTCAATGTGGTATTTTAACACTTTCCCCGCCACTGATGGAAATTTCCGTAATTTGTGAGAAAACGCTTCACCGCCATTGACAGGCTTTCCGTGTTTTCACTGTTATACGGTAGGGGGTGCTATTACACCTCTTTTGAAAGAGTACTGAATCTCCTGATCAAAACACACTTGAAGGAGATGCAGAAACAAGCAATCTCATATGTAATCATCAAAACTGCCTAATGTTACTTGATGGACTCGGATCTACTCCAGCTATGTTTCGATTATCGTTCTGAATCAGATCTGGATGTAGTCTTTGACAAAAACATGATTTTTGCTCAAAATGTTGCTTTTTTTTTAATGACACTTACCCACATTCAAGTGTTGATAAAAAGCTAGGATAAAAAGGTTTTTTTTGTTTAAAAGCAAAGGGTCAGTTCCTTCTTTTGATATACTGCATGTTCAGATATTCATGCAAACAAATATTCTGGGGGCCATGAAATTTTTGTGAAAATGATCAAAAACACTGGCGGTGGCTGGCAACTTTAAAAAACGGTGGCAGGGAAAGAGTTAAGTACCTTTGATATAATCAGTCAGCGAAATGTTGCGTTTAGACTTGGTACAATAAATAATAAGTCTCAACTGTGTGGATAGGTTATTGAGGATCAATCCCCCATTCCAGCATACACATATTTCAATGAGTGAGATGCAGAGGAGGAACTACAGTAGAGCAGAACAGGCGGATGAGTCGAGAAAAGGAGGGAAGAAATAAGGTAATGAAAGAAAAGTCATCATGCAGCTTTTGCTAAAGTGCATGGCATTCAATGATGGTATTGCAACGACTGTGACTAACTGTGCAAGTGTAAAGGTATTTTTATGTGTAAAGGCATTTTTATGCAAAAACAAAAACTAGTGCTCTTATTAGTCACTGGGTAAATGGGTAGATTAGAACTACAAGTCAATAAGAGCAAGAGTCATCTAATAAACTCTCTTTAACCTCTTATAAATACATTTAGGTAAATCAACTTGTCAGTAAAATTGTTTTAATTTACTAGATATTTGTATTTTTTATTAGGGTGGACAGTATGACCAAACACTTTTATGAGTACTTTTACATCATTATGGATGTAAATGTATCATGTATCATGATATAAATACTGACACATTTTAACCATCATACCACCCAGTCCTATTTTCTTTGAGCTTTTTTTATTGCTAATAGAGTGTATGAGCATTAATGTGAGCAGCTGTCCGACTGTCAAGCATCTTTGGGGTTGGGGGTCATTATACTGGAAGCACATGCTTTGAGGAAGGAAGGAAGGGAAGGAAGAGCAAGGAATTTTTGGGTAATGGATGCAATAGAAGCTGAGAATAAATTACAAACCAACCGGATTCTATGTGTTGTTGCAGTAGATGGATGCATACATGTACAGTGAGTGTGTGAGGGGTTTGGATGGGTACATATGAGATGGTAGATATGAAAGTTTCATAGTGCATTTTTTGTTTGTTTTGGATTGGATGGGTTTATCGCCAACAAATCAGAGGAACAAAGAAAGCATGTAAAAAGATAAAACAGGAATAAGTCGTTATGGATACAGTCAACAGGCTGATTAATCAAACACAGGTACTGTGGGCATTGATTCACTATCAAGGCTGTTCCAGTGGCCGAACCATATTTTACTGATTTGACCAGACAGTAAAATATGAGGATTATGACCTAAAAATCTTTTTTTAATGCTAAATACCTAAGGGGTTGTGTTGTTATTAAAATTATTTTATTAAAAAGTCTTTGGTGATTGAAATGAAGCTAAAATTAAATAAAATATTTTATTAAATTATAACATTTTAGATGAAAAACTGAAAAGCAAAAATTGTAAATGTTATCTTGGCAACAAACTGAAATATGTTTCAGTTGAAGTACTAATATTACTAAAACTAAAACTGAAATAAAAAAATACAGCTAAATAGAAATATTAAAATATAAAACTACTTAAGAAAAATATAAATAGAAAAATGACAAGCACATAACAAAATTACTAAAAGTTAAACTAAAATGATTATATGTATAAATACTGTAATAGTATAAAAATAATACTGCTCAGGGGAAAGTTGGAATAATAATCCACATTGTGTAATGTGTGGCCACTGGGAGAGCCCACAAACTTCAGTGTAACACATCAGAGTAAAGTGTCTGTCTAGTTTTTATAGACAGAGCACCCAAAAAGCACAGTGAGGAAACAACACAAGCACAAGTACACACTCAAACACTGACATTCACACACAAAACCCAGTACAAATACACACAACACTTAACAATAGCATGAACACATGATGTGGAAGACTGAACGGGTAAATATTCAAGTAGACAAAAGTTCTAACATTTTGCTGACAAGCAATTTTACAAAATAAAGTTTGAAGTGTTGCATTTAAACCTTCCTCATTAAACATGTAAAATACTGTATGAAAAATTGTGTAATAATAGGTTGATGTATATTATATACATGCTATATATTCAGTACTTAAATATTCCTGTGTGTGGGAATGCAACTTTTTACAGTCACAAGAAAGGGAAGTGATTGTAAGAGTTGCTTTTACAGGGATTAAAAAGAGTTTTTATGTAGAAGTGGATAAATTCACATTTGTCCATTCAATTCCAACATTAATCAAACTGCAATCTGTATTTGCTTTCTAAACTTGTCTAAAAGTGCACTTACCCCAAACTCTGTCACTAAAATATCTGTGATGCTGCCGATAACGGACACAAAATCAAAAATATTCCAAGCGTCTCGGAAATAATTCTGCAGAGAAACAAAAGGAGAGCGTGAGTTAACCAATCATGTCAGAGTTCTTGGGGAGCGAGGACCCATATTCTACCCAATCCTCCAATGACAAGACTATTAAAGAAGTATAGCCAATCAAATGCCTGTCACCATGGAGAAAGGCAGACAAGTGCATTAGATGTTTTTTTTTTTTCCCAAACACATTTTTCGAAAGGGGTTAGGGAAAGAAACGTTTCATAAATATCTCAGGTCTAAAAAAGTAACAGGATGTATGAATTAATAATGGGTGATATCTTTAGATTGTGCAATGAGTAATGCTAGGAAGAGCAGGATGTATGAACGTGACTTACTTTGATACCAAAGGCAATGATTTTCAGAATACACTCCATGAAGAAGAGTGTCGTGAACACGATATTCAGGTTCTTCAGGACTTTATCATACGCCTCGGAGGCCCCGTCATACTGGAAACATAGATTAATGAAAATGTAGACCCTGATGGATGTACAGACATGATTGATGCTAGGGGAGGAAGAAGAAGCTCGTACCTTCATCATAAGGACGACCGTGTTGAGTGCAATGAGAGCCATGATACTGTACTCAAACGGAGGCGACACCACAAACTGCCACATTCGGTACTGAAAGCTTTGCTTGTTCTGAGGCATGTGGCGCGTTAGAGGTTTGGCATTTATAGCAAAATCAATACAGGCTCTCTAGAAGACACAGAACAACAGAAAACAGTGAAAGAAGCATCTGACATATCACGTTGCATGTTTGTTGCAGTGGAAAGATTAAAACTGTGCAGCATTAAAACCGAATAATGCTCTTAACTGATTTTGTTTTTTACAATAGCATGTGGTTAAATATAAAACGTGTGTGCACAAATGTAATCATCTCAATTGAAATAAGACGATTATGCCCCAGAAACACAGTTTTATATACATGAATAGGAAAACTAAGTTTTCTAATGATGTACAGACCCTTTCCAAAAAATTTGAATATCATGGAAAAGTTTATTTATTTCCATAATTCCATTCAAAACATTAAACTTCCATAGATTATAGATTCAGGGCCCACAACTTAAACGATTTCAAGTATTTAGTTGTTTATTTGTACATAATTTGGGCTTCCAGCTCATAAAACCCACGGAAACAGGATTTAAAAAAATTAGAATATTACATGAAATCACACAGTAATTACACAGTGATACCATGGTCATTGAACCAGGTTTTGGTTATTTTGGCAGTGTGGGCAGGTGCAAATCCTGCTGGAAAATGAAGTCAGCATCTCCATAAAGCTTGTCTGCTGAAGGAAGCATGAAGTGCTCTGGAAATGTCCTGGTAGACGGCTGCGTTGAGTGGACAGCACAGTGGACCAACACCAGCCGATGACATGGCTCCCCAAAACAACACAGACTGTGGAAACTTCACACTGGACTTCACGCATCTTGGATTGTGTGCCTCTCCATTCTTCCTCCAGACTCTGGGACCTTGGTTTCCGAATGAGATGCAAAATTTGCTCTCCACATTTGGTCCACTGTGCTTTATTAAATCCAGAGTCAACGCAGCCGTCTACCAGGACATTTTCAGAGCACTTCATGCTTCCTTCATTTCCCAGCAGGATTTGCACCGGCCCACACTGCCAAAAGAACCAAAACCTGGTTCAATGACCATGGTATAACTGTGTAATTACTGTGTGATTTCATGTAATATTCAAATTTTTTTAAATCCTGTTTTTGTGGGTTTTATGAGCTGGAAGCCCAAATTATGTACAAATAAACAACTAAATACTTGAAATCGTAAACGGCAAAAACGAAGCCCTAAAACGGAGAAGTTTAGAAACGCTGCCGACCCCGTTTTGCGTTTTGAATCTCCGGAGGGCGTTTTAGTGAAGACGGGTCAAAACGGAGGACTTTAGAAACGATGACGCAGAGGCTCACGCTCGGCTCTATGATTGGGTGTCATCAGTCATGGAGTATACACAGGTAATATTCAGTACCAGTAAACTCCACCCGCTGGAACAGTTTCTTACAGTAAGAAGTAAACTAACGCGGTATACTATACTCGCGCGCTAGAAATAGAACCGACGCCTATTTTTCATGCGACACGAAAGCGTGTTGGAAGCGTTTCCAGGCAAAATAGAATAGGAAAAGATGTTTATATGTAATTTTGACACAAATACATATTAATAAATGACATTTTGATGTTTAAAAGCATTTTTTTACAGTCTATGTTTGAAAGTCTCTAGGTTTACACCGGCACGCGCATGCCCAGTGTTGGTGAATGGTCATTTTAATGTGGATGGAGATCAATTCTAATACGCAGCTAAAACGCTGGTGTGGACGGAGATCGTATTCATTTTAATTCTCCGTTTCTAAACTAAAACGCAGTAGTGTGGATGGGGCCTTAGGCTCATTCCTTGGTGAAAGGATTGTGTTTTCATTTTCTCTGTCAATCATCAATAACCTGTGTGACATCACTGTTTTCACTGCTCTTGTTTAGTCTAACCTTTTGCTAGCGCTGTTCTAACTGTGACAATCTTTATTTGTACCGTTTTTGTTTTGTCATCTTGCATTTCATTGATTTTTTGTTATTTTCCCATTGTTTTCACCATGTACTGGGGAAAAGTAGACAGGTAAGATGTCAAGTGACATACATTGTGCAACACTTAGAGATCTCTGATGTATTAGATGCACTTGGTTAGAAGTGACCTGTAAGTTTTGTATTTTGGCTGAAGACTTTTGATTTCCTTTTATACGATTATACGCGAATAGCCTTGGGTTTTGTTAAGTTGTTTTCTTTCCTTTGGCTCCACTCGCGTCCCTTTTCATATGGAATTTTTTACCAGGAAAGTTGCAAAGAGCCACAACGGCATAAGTCAGTCTACTCTTTATCCTAAAATTGTACTAAACCGTTCGATTCATATGGATTAGTTTTCACTGCCTTTATGAACTTTTTGAAGTGTGAAAGTGGTAGTTGCATAGAATGTCAATGAGGGACAGAAATCTCTCAGATTTTATTGCGGTTTTGGAACGACACGATGGTAAGTGATGACAGAATTTTTTTTTTAGTGAACTAACACTTTAAATAATAATAATAGAATATATTTATATATTTAGCAATCTGCTCCTTTCTAGAGTTTGCAATAAAATTGACAATTTCACAGATGAGTCAATATTTCAGTTCATAATCACATTTGTACACAAATGGCTACTGCAACTTATGACTCAAAATGAGTCTCAAAATGTAGATTGAAATACCACATTTTTAATTATATGAAATTATTTACCATTAAACAACATTTTAGCAATGAATACAACTAAACTCTGTCCACAATCTCACACAATGCACACAATGCAATTGAAGGATTTATAGGATGTTGCCTGAAATTTTGGTCAAAATGAGCTATGTTAGTTTGGTTTACTCATGTGAATAAAATAGCAATTACCTCATTCTTTTCGAGGCTGTAGTCCTCCATCATCTTGTCTCCTTGCTCCTGAAAAGTGATGATGATGAGAGCTACAAAGATGTTTACGAAGAAGAAGGGGAAGACAACGAAGTACACCACGTAAAAGATGGACATTTCCATCTGGTACCCCGGGCTCGGACCCTGGTTCTCAAAAGTGGCGTCCACAGAGTGCTTCAACACCCTGAAAGAGAAAAGAAAGGAAGAGGCGATGACACCAGAGATGACACACAAGCGCTTATTTGTGAGTGAATGCCAACTCACTGCGGCCATCCCTCTCCAGTGGACACGGTAAAGAGAGTAAGCAGGGCCCAAAGCACGTTGTCGTAGTGGAAATCGTACTTCTTCCACTCCCGCTTCTGCGATTTGACCTCGTTATTACGCTCATACACCAAATATTCGCCCCTGAAACACAAATACACATTGTGTATAGGCAGTTCACACCAAGGACGATAACTATAACAATAAAGTTTTAGTAATGGTTGTAATTCTATTTGGTTATACAACGGTAATGGCACAGAGGAACAATATTGTTGGAACAACTTTTTAGAATGATTTTTTTCCAGCTAAACAATGATAAAAACATTGACGCCAATCAGAATCCACCCGACTTTAAAAAGTTCAAACATTTAAAGTGGCAAATGTCAGCACATGCTTATAATAAACAGACCGTTATCATGCATTGGTGTGGATGCTAATATGGTTAACGATAAAGTTATCTTTATAGTTATCACTGGTGTGAACGGACCTTAAGTGTATTACTGTGGACCATGTTGCCAAATTCATGTCACTTTTGGAAACCTGTTGCATGCAAAATTGTGATTTTTGACTAACATCATCTTTAATTGCAAGTCATCTCTCCTTACCTGCAGTCACGGGCGAACTCTTTGGACTCGTCGGTACAGTAGAAGAATCGTCCCTTAAAGAGCTGCACGGCCACCACAGCGAAGATGAACATGAACAGCATGTAGACAATGAGGATGTTCAACACGTTCTTCAGAGAGTTTACTACACAGTCAAACACCGCCTGGGAGAAGGAGACGAATGAAATTAGTATAGTGCAAACAATTTAACATGGGAAAACAGGATGATGCGATAACATGTGTGTCTTTGACTGTACTTTTAGTTTAGGAAGACGTTTGATGGTCTTGAGTGGACGTAGCACCCTTAGGACCCTCAGAGACTTGATGACACTGATGTCTTTCCCCTTACTGCTCCCCCTGAGGAGTGGAGGCAAACAACAGGACATTAACATGCTGTACAATGAGAACGAAAGAGTGATAAGGACATTTTGAAAGACCGTCTCCATCTATTTCCATCACATTTCACTTCTAGATCATTCTTTGAGCTTCCATTTTACTCTTAATGTAGAAGATAGATTCAATATCACCATGCAACAGTTAATATTATTTTATATACGTATATTATGTTGTAGACTACTTTGTTGTGGAATGCCTTTTATCAAAAATATCTTTTTTTTCTTTCAAGCAAGTTTTCACAGGCCTTCAGATTCTCAACCATTGATGGTTTTTGGTTTACTTGTTTTCTTCTCTGGACATTGCAAAAGCATTCAAAACACATTCAAGTAAGTATCAAAACTGTCAGGCATTTTCTGGTGCAATGCCCAGCCAAACCTCTTTCTTTCTTTTTTTTTTTTTTTTTTTAGCTGTGTTAGAGCAGACAAGGGAATGGAGGTCTGGGATATGGAGGCTGTTTGTGTTAATTGTAGGTAACATGACAAGACTGAGGGTTCACTGAGATGCAAAAGGCTAGCGGACTTGAGTCCAACTGTATCTTGTCCCTAGAAGAACTTGAGGAAGCTCAAACCAGGAGACAAAGACAAGTTACAAGGACATTTCATTGCATTCAAACCGATAAGGGAAACAAAAGGAAAAACTGTCAATACATTTTCTGCCATTTGGATTTTTACAAGAAAATCGTCAAGAAATGCTTGCCATTTTGAAGAATTTTTTGACCAGGAAACTTGATGTATAGTGCCATAGTCTGTCTACACTGGAAAGCGTCAAAACTGATTATCCGAAAATATTCATGAACACGGATCAGTCAGCTGTAAGATCAAGGTTAAAAAAAGAATTGCTTAATTGCTAACAGAAATCGGGGAATTAAATGGACTTTGCACGGGTTATATGCAGTGTGTATATATATATATATATATATATATAAATGACATGAAAATAAATGAATGCTTAAATAAATGAATGCTAAATAAATAAAAGCAAAAAAAATAAAAAAAATAATGAGGTTAATAATGGGTTAATGATGAGGTTATTTAAAAATATAACTAGTGCTGTCAAATTGCGATTAATTGCATCTAACATAAAAGTTTGCGTTTATATAATATGTGTGTGTATATATATCATATTATATTTATATATATAATATATATAAATATGTGTGTGCGTGTCTGTGTGTGTGTATATATATATATATATATGCATCCATGTAATGTATGTACACATACATATTATATAAATACACAAATAATCACAATTAATCAATCTGACAGGACTATATATAACTAATAATATTCATAGTAAAAAAAATGACATTTAACATTTGTGAATAAAGTTATTTTATTTTATTTATTAAATGATAATGTTAGTGATCTTGCATCCAGTGTAGACAGTGTTAGCCATCAAGCATGAATCCTTATTGAGCCAAGCTCAGTCTTATGAATGTGGCAGAGGTATTTCTTTGAAGTATTTACACAGGTCCCAAACACAAACAGAAGTGAACTATTCAATCAAGCGGCCAAGACAGCTGTCTTTAACTATGAACTTCCAGGCAAGTCCCAGCTGAAGACCAGCCAGCTCATGACAGATTGATTGAGTAGCATTGGAAAAGGTCCAGGTTACCAATAATCAATTACTCGCTCCTGACTGTGCTCAGAGAAAGGTGTGCAGTACTGTGAGCAGTGTACAAAAGTGCGATCTCTTCTATAACTTTGTGTTCAGACGTTTAGGTCCACAGATGGACCCGTAATAACCAATGTAAGTCACGGGCAGAATAAAACAAGCAGTGGAATGGAGAGAACCAGAGTGGATGAGCAAAGAGGAAGGGAAGAGGAGGGATTGTCGGGAAGGGAAAAAGAAAGAAAGAGAGAGAAGCCATCGCGTGAGCTGGACGGTAGCCGTGCGACTATAAGGAGGGGAGACTTTACCGAGAGAGGCTCCTGTTGATCACCAAGGCGTAGACATAAGAGAGGTTAGAGACAGACAGCGCAAGAAAGAAAGAGACAGAAAAGAGAGGAATACACACACACAGAAAAAGAGAAAGAGAGACAGAAAAAGAAACAAGATACTGGGAGTGGTTTGCAGAGGAACAACATCAATATGAGAGACAGACAAACAGAGAAAAAGGACCAAACAAAAAAAACTCCAGCGAATGATTAAAAGAGTTGAAAGCCCCCGTGTTCAGATATTTAAAAGTACAGATCAAGTCAAGTCAAACAAAATTAAAGATGCACCAAGCAATGTTTTACACATATAATAGGACTTTTGACACTTATGTTAATTCAAATTAACTGACAAATTCATCGGAATTGATAAACAACTGCTTTTGTGTGATACAACATCCCCTCCAACAGTGGTCAATACTGAAACTTTGCTTAGTGCGTCTTTAATTAATGTATTCTAAAACAATTCTATAGACACATATAACTGACCCTTTGCCAAACGCTGCCTACTTGGTTACTTTTATTCGCTCACACAAGCCTTACAGAAAGTCCCATAGGAGTGAATTGGAGTTTTTCATGAAATTAATCTATTATTTGCATATTTGTTTAATAATGTCTGTAAAATGTTGGAGTAAAACTATAAAACAAAACAATTCCTCCATATGCGCATATTAGTCAGCAACAGTTGCTAAGGTGGGTTTTGCCAGTAATGTTGGAGGCAGGGATTAGCTAAGGGTCAATCAAAATCCAGACGAAATCCTTAAAACTTTAGAAAGCTGTTGAGAGATCTAATAAACATAAGCAGTGTACAGTTCTAAGACAAGATCATATCTATCTGTTCATTTCACAAACAAACTCATTATCTGATAAAATATTATATATATATACTGTATATATATATATATATATATATATATATATATATATATAAAGTTTTCAGAATCATAATAATCCATATATGATCATATTTTAGTATGTAATATTATTATATACATATAATAAAATCTAATTACATTATAATAAAATATTACACAAATATTATAATAAAATTAATGTGAACTGATCTGCTGATCAAATGTAGCTGCTTTATTAGTGATTAACTCATGCTCACAATTGCCACACACACACACACACACACACACTGGGTGTGTGTGTGTGTGTGTGTGTGTGTGGCAATTTCGAGCATGAGTCTGCTGCTCTTTGCTGTATTGACTCTGACTGAATCATTCTCAGACATACACTAACCCCTGCTAGGTATTTGGCAGGTCTTTACTCTGGGCCTGTCCCCAATCAATAACTAAGGATTCAAACTTGTCACACTTATAGATTAGGACAACCCACTGCGGTAGGAGAGAATCCTCCCTCTGCCATGCCAACTCTGAGAGCAGGGGGAGATTCTCGCCACCTTAGCCCTGAATCAGCACACTGTATCAGACACTTGAGCCAGAATGGAGGTGGAATCCGTAACTGACTGCAATGGAGCCAAAATGGCCGCCACACTGCTGTCGCCTCAAGGTGGCAGTGTTCGACGGTATTTATTTGAGTAACTTTCAAGCAGCACATACAGTCCACAACCCCACACATACCTAATTTAACAATCCAAACTTCCAGCACCTATTTGTTTACATGCTTCGCAGGTATTTGTAATAACTTCATTCTTTATTCTAAGAATGAAGGAGCCAAAAGCATAATCATTTGTTGAGTCGTTTTGTTCTTATTGTGAGCCTATAACAAATGGGCAAGCCTTTCCTCCACCAAACCAAGGTATTCTAGGTAATCAGAGATGCTTGTGTGTCATATGACCATGCCTATACCCAGAATGCATCCATTTAGAAAGCATTAAGCAGTGGAGAGAACAAGACTTACAGCAATAGTTCACTCAAAAATAACATTTTGTCATTTATTCACCCTTATGTTGTATCAAACCTGCAAGATGGTTTTTTTTAACCATGGAACACAAAATGAGGCATATTGAAAAAACAACATACAGGTTTGAAACAGCATGACAGTGAGTAAATAATCACAGGTTATAATGAAACAGTATAACCTTTCATTTCATATGTGCGTGAGTGCGAGAGAGAGAATGAGATGAAGGACAGAAGATGAAGAAACGTCAAAAACACCAATTAATGAGAAGCAACTGTCAACCTGGAGTCTTCTTTTCTTGTGTTCCTTTATTTCCTTAACCATATTTTTCTATATCTATTGTTCTCTCTATCTCTCCACATCTCTTATGGTCTCTCTTTTTCACTCACTTTGTCAGACTCAACAAATGGAGGCCCAAATGATAAACAGCTTGACAGCTGGAGATGGTCCAAGGCAGCTTAGTGCTGATGGAGAGGAGGAGAGGAAAGGAAAGGAAAGGAAAGGAAAGAAAAGGAAAAGAAAGAAAAGGAAAGGAAAGGAAATTGGATGGGGAAGAATTGTTTTGAGGAATGAGAACAGGAAAAGACACAGGACAGAAACAGGGTTGAGAGGGTGGAGAGGGTTCATTTAGATTAGGGTCAGGGGAGGGGAACTGGGCGTTATGTGTGGAGTGATTTTTAACTCAAAGCAGGATTTAAACATATCAGGCCATGTGTATTCAAACATACTGTACGGCCTGATAGGTTTCACTACAGGCATTCAGCTAACAGTCATTCATATCAGCATAACATGTGAATTCTCTTGGCAAATATTTCAATAAAAAAAGGAGAAAATTGGTTACTCAATTACATGATCCTTCAGAAATCATTCTTATATGCTGATTTGGTGCTCAAGAAATTTCTTATTATTATCAATGATGAAAACAGTTGCGCTGCTTATTTTTTCCAGGATGTTTTTATAAATAGTAAGTTAAAAAAAAGAAAAGTAAATTACTTATCAAATTTTTGAACGGTAGTGTATATATATATATTTTTTAAATACAATAATTAGCTTAAATCTCAAATCTGCATATTAAATTTGAGGCCAGTGCATGTATGCTGATAGTTTGACTGATGTAAATAATCATGTCCACCTTCCTCAGTCCCTAATTTTTATTGCTTGTTGGGGCCAATGTTGCTTGCAAGGACGATTGGATAGCAAAGTGTTAACAATGACAAAACAGTTTGACAAACAGTGACGCAAATGACAACTTAAGACTATTTCAAAAGGCTCTTGGTTGGCTAGCAAGTTGCTATTTAGAATGGATTTTTCAGAATTACTAGTAGCATGTGATTAGAAGGTGATTATTTCTTTTAAGGTCACATGTTATGATGTTGGCTAAATGCGCAGCTGAAAAAATAATTTGAACTGAATGCACATGCAATAATGTAAACACGTGCAATCACACATAATAAACAGATAGATGCCTATACCACATCAAAAAAGATCTGAAACTATGCATGAGATATTTATTTACTTATTTAATTTTGCTATTATTATTCCAAAGCCTTGTTTAAAAGTGTGCAGACACTTTTAATACCACAAAAAACAGTGTTATGCCATTTATGACACCCAGCAATCCACCAAATAATCTTACAAACATGAAAAACATATCTGGCCTATGGGGCTGAGGAGGATGTACACATACTAGATCATACATGCACAACATACACTTAAAAGAATAACCAAAAAGGGCTAAACAAGAGTAAAAATCATTCCACGCTCAAAGCCCCATCAGCAGTGTTCACTTGCTCTCCTTTCTTAGTGACTAGCTGATCATCCCACTCTGGGGTTCAGTTTTATTCTTCAACCACTCTCTTTATATCCCCAGGCTGCTGCTCCCCCAGGCCGTGCATAGGAAAGAAACCAGAGTACCTGTGGCAGGACGAGCTCTCGCTGATCCAAACATGGAAACCGCCTGGGCACTAAAGGGCTACAGGTGCCTGGAGACCCCTCACCCCCACAGGGCCCCAAAGGGCACAAAACTACCCTTCTCAGCAGGGGGAAAGTGTGAGGGGACAAGGTTATGGTGAATACTTGGTTGGTGGAGCAATGACGATGGAAAAGAGCCCTGATACTCCAACAAAACAAACATTTGGCTTATGTTTAACCAATTCTGTAAATTATATATCACGGTAGAGTTTCTAAAAAAAATCTAATAACTAACTCACTAAATAAATAAATGAATGTACTAGTAAAAGTTGATTATATTTATTTATTTATTTATTTTATTGGGCCATGGTAAAGTTTCTAAAAGAATAAAATAAAATCAATCAATAAACTTTATTAGATAAAAATTGGAATTTTTTTGGAACATTTGGAACTCAAGTGTGAGATTAGTGGGAACATTAAGGGCGCTTTCACACTTGGTTCGATTGCCTGTTCCGAACCCGAGTTCGATTGCTCCCCCCTCCCCTGCCCCCGATGGACTGTGTTCACATTATATTATTTCTATCCGAACCGCGGTACGCTTGCGTCATCAGGCTGCAGCTGGCGTAATGGTGTTGCTTGGTAACCGCGAAATAAAAGGCGCCCAAATGGATAGACTTGCTCAGTTGACATTTGTTCTTCTTTTTATGTTTTCAACATAGACATACAGAAACACACTTGCGTCTGTCTGCCGCAAAATTTCTGAAAACGTTTCAAAGACAGCGGGCTGTCCTCCGAAGACACATTATACGTCATCTATAGCGGTTCACTTCCGCGGTTTGGTTCGATTGCGTTCATATCAGCACGAGTTCACATGAACCGTACCCCAGACCACCTTTTTAATCGGACTCGAGTACGGTACGCGGGTGCGCACCCGAGTTCTGAAGACAGCGTTCACATCATCCAAACGAACCGAACTCTGACGTCATTCGAACCCGGGTGCGCACCAAAAGTGCTAGTGTGAAAGCGCCCTAAGAGAACATTTTGAGACACATATCTGAGATTTGAGCAGAATTCTCCATTTGCTCAATTTGGATAATTTCACTAAGATACCATTTGTGCATTTGTTGGTTTTGACTGGAGTTATTTCAGAGAATCTAGGATTGATTGAAAGTCTTGGTTAAAGGAGGAAACAAAGAAAAGTTGTTTTTGCACCAGGAGGAAGGACAGAGTGTGAGATGAGATAAAAGATGAATGGTGAGGGACGAAAGACAGACAGGCAAACAGAAGTGTCGGACACACAGTATAATGGAGGGAAAAAGTTTGTGTGCATCACATAGAACTAATGGCAGGAGTTGAATGGGAAAGGAATAGGGCTGAAGCCAAGAAGAAAGCTTGGGGAGCTCATTGGTCAAAGAGAAAATATAGAGATAGACAGGCCAGTCCTGCCAGAAAGTGATTGTTTGTGTGTGAGCGTGAGTGTGTGTAAAGAGAGAAAGACCTTCATCTTCGTGTCTGATTGAGTGAGGCAGAATGCAAAGTGACCAAAAAAATAAATAAATAGAAATAGAGAGCTGAGAAGAAGAGCATGCAGTGCTGACAGGAGAAGAACAGAGAAAGAGACCAAGAGAGAAAGTGGCAGAAAGTATTAAAGAGACTCCAAGGTGGCAGTGGGGCAAGAGGGTGGCAGAAGAGAAGATAAGAGGCAGCACTGTGGGGCAGGAAGCGGTGGAGCAAAGGGCACTTACGTGAAGGCAAAGGCTACCAGGGCACCACTAACCACTACAAAGTCCAGAAAGTTCCAGAGGTCACGAAAATATGAGCCCTCATGCAAAACCAAGCCTAACACCACCATCTGAAACACAGAGCACAGGATTAAAGCAAACAGATAAAATGACACACTAAAAAGCCACCGCACAAATCATCTCGTGCACACTTTACCTTGATGAGCATCTCAAAGGTGAACACACTCGTGAATACATAGTCAAAGTAACGCAAAACCTGGAAAAAAGAAAGCAAATGCATTGAAAATGTTTGCCATCAAATACAATCTATACGAGAACAAAACAACCAACACAAATCACATCAAATCCATTTAAATCTGAGTTTTGTCCAAACTAGCTGTTATTAGGACTAACTGTTGGTTGCTCATGTTGTCCCGCCCACAGTGAAATCTCATTGGTTCAAAACACTGCAGATGTCAAACATCTAAACTATTTCTGATCGTTGGTTGTAGTTTCAATATGGACAAAAAATTACTTCATAAAAATTCCTATTAAAAAGATTTATTTGTGAAAGAAGATTTATTTGAAAGCACAGCTTGAGACAATAGCCGCGTTTTCACTGTCGGGCCAGTGCGAGCCAGGGCTTTAAACGGGCCGTGCTGGGCTAAAAGCCCCGAGCCTGTAGCACCGAGCCCAAAACCACACTGCGTTTCCACTGTCGGGCCAGAAGCTCCACAGCGCTTCACTAAAACACGCTCGTAACACGCCTCTCTGGAACAACGTCACACAAACCCATCATTTCACCAACAAATGAAAACTAATCAGAAAGAAATCACTGGAAACAGCGAGATCGCAAAACAAACATGATAAAAGCGACCGTTTGCTGGCATTTTTGTTGTTTACTTGAATATTTAAAACCCAAGAATCGATGTTTCGCCACAGGTTTACAATACAAAGTGATACATTGATCATAATGAATTCATTTGAGTCAAAATTGCACATTAGTCACACAGAAATAAAGTTAGGTCTATTTCAAAAAAGAAAGAGGACAGACTTACTTATTCAGTCGCGTCTTTTTCTGTTTATTTGGTAGTTACAGGACATAGCCTACTGTATTTACATCACATTTAGAAAGAATGATAATTTCTTCAAATATGCCACCAAAAATAAGACCTGAGGAGCTTTAGCACTCTCTCCCAGTAGGCTATAGGCTACAGTTATATTTTCAGTCAGAGAAACAGAGGAAGCTCCCGAAAAAATGTTGCTTTATTTTATGATAGTCCGGTATAAAGAGACTAGTATGACAATAGGCAACTGACAGATAAAAAATAAAAACATGATTGTGATAGCCTTTATGATTTGTCTGATTTCTTCAAGCGTTCATATTTACCATGTTTACTATGGTAATAGTTAGCGTGCATAGGCTTTTGCATCGCATATAAATATTTCTACCTTATACGGTGATCAGAATCCACATCGGATCACAAACAGAAGGCATTCAAACATGAAAGTGAGTTTTTTTGAAAGTCTTTAATGCGGATGTTAGCTAGTATATAAAGTCATCCGGCTCAGGTAAACTTCGCCTCTGTTCGTAACCAGTCCTCTAGCCCAAGTTGGCCCGCTTTGGACCAAGGTATCCGTCGGGCCAGAAAACCCTGGCCGTTGGCCACGAGGAAGCCCTGACAAGGCCTGAGGAAGCCCCGGAAGTGACAGTGGAATCGCGACTGGCCCTGTCACGCACTAGCACGCACACTGTTGGCCTGACGGTGGAAACGCGGCTAATGTTAAGATCTCTTCTAAAACTTATTGGTCTTATTGATCTCATTGGTCCAAAATACTGCATCACATAGCTGTATGTTGAACGCCTAAAATTGTTCTGGTTGGTGGTATTTTCAAGTAGGCAGAACATTACTTCTAGAAGGTTAGAAAGTTTCAACACAAAAAATATTCAGAACATTAGTCTTACGTTGTTTCGAGGTGATTCTGGCGATACGGGATCTTCAGCCGCTAATGCAATACTGCTCATAGCGATGACTGACAGAATACACATCTCGAAATAACGTAGCGTCAGTATGTAGTGACAGCATCTCCGGAACCTGAAAACCCACATTGGTTATGATGAGTAAAATTTATTTTGCACATATGCACTTACACACTTGAACACACTTACGGGTTGGTTGTGGATAGAATGAAACAGGAACTGAATGGGGGAATGGGTTTGGGTCCGTCTTCGTCGCCACCATTGTTTTCTTCCTCTTCTTTCTTCTCTCCTTCTTTAGCCGGTTCTGTGTTGGCATTTTTGTTTACTGCACAATGAAGGGAATGTGGGAAAAAAAGAAATGCTCAGAAATCCACAAACATAATCAAGTATAAAACAGTCCAACATCAGCTTTTAAACATTAATAATTGTCTGACCATAAATGCATAATGTCACTTATAGATAGGCTTGCACAGAATCTGTGCCCTTAGAATATCTATTGGCAGTACCAAGTCCATACTTGCTCTGCAACGGCAGCAATAATCAACAGCAGCAGAGTAGCAGATCTAGTCCGCCAAGACCAAATACATTAACATTGCCATAATCATGAACATGCTAAAACTATTTCGAGAGTTGTCATGATTGAACTGCAATTTTTTTTATAATTGCAATTTCTATATTTTAAAATTATACTTTAAAAAGCAATTTTGTATATTTCAGCAACCAATCTCAAGCTACATTTAACACATTTGACCACAGTTAAATTCAGTTTTTTTTTTTTTTTTTAAATCAATGCAATAAAATGTGAACAAAGGTGTATAGATTTGGGCTTAGGATTTACAGAGAAAGTTCACACACATTTTCTTTTTTTTAATATATGTATTCACCCTCCTCATGTGGTTATAAAACTGTTATAAGCTGTTTTTGCGAATGCACTGAAAGTCAATGGGAACAAAACAACACTGGACTATTGGTTTGTATTGTATGGATATTAAAAAAACGTATCTAAATATTATTATTTATCAAAATATCTTCTTTTGTGTTTTATAGAAGAAAAAAATATAGGCTTGGAAAGATCTGAGGGCGAGTAAATGATGACAGTATTTTCATTTTTGGGTAAATCATCCTGTTAAAAGTTTAAAAGTTAATCCTCCAAAAGTTTTTTGTAATCACACAAGCACATCCCTCACCTTGTAACTTGGCGTTGAGTGAGGGGTAAATCGGGGGCATATCTATGACAGTGTGGTCGAGTTTGCTGGGGGTTTTGGTGGAGTCTGTCAGAATGAGACTGCTGTCATGGAGATCTGGTCCACGCAGGTTCAGCAGATTATTAGCCTGCTCTGGGTCACAGTAGGGGTCATAAAGATCAGGATCAGGGTCATGGATGGCCATCTTGCTGCTGTTTCGCAGGTTGTCCAGATCCTCACTATACTGGCTCTCCGTGTGAGATAGGCCTGGCTGAATTGGACGAGCCAACGATAAACTAGCCTCTCTTAAAATAAATAAATAAATAAAAACAGGGGAAGACAGGTTAACAGCTGAAACAACAGTTGTAACATACTGTAATTAGCTGCTTAGATTAAGAATTATTTGTTTATTCTGCGCAGTGTTATTTTAGTATCATTCATATATTATTAATTTAATATTATTAAAGTCATATTAATTTATTATCATTTCTGTTTTCATTTTAGTCAGCAATTTTGTCATTTTGTTTTGTCGTTGTTATTAGTTATATATATAAATATATATATATATACACAGTGCAATGCATAAGTGAATACACCCATGCTAAAGTTGACTAAAAAGAGGAATAAAAAATCATATTTTGGAAATTGAACGTAATGCCTTAATTAAAAAAATTAGGAAAAATCCAACCTTTAAGGACACCAATTTTCTTTGTGAATGAATAATGTATCGTAAATAAATAAATGTTCTTCCTTAAAATACATGGTGCATAAGTTAGTACACCCCTATGTTAAATTCCCATAGAGGCAGGCAGATTTTTATTTTTAAGTATTTTTTTTTATTTTTTTTTTAGGATACTATGCATCCTGATAAAGTTCCCTTGGCCTTTGGAATTAAAATAGCCCCACATCATCACATAGCCTTCACCATACCTAGAGATTGGCATGGTTTTATTTCAGTTAGCCTAAAAGCTAGTTTGATTTGCATTGAGAGATGATCTTATGGAAAGTACCCCATGCCAATCTCTAGGTATGGTGAAGGCTATGTGATGATGTGGGGCTATTTTAATTCCAAAGGCCAAGGGAACTTTATCAGGATGCATAGTATCCTAAAACATTTTTTTTTAAAATACTTAAAAATAAAAATCTGCCTGCCTCTATGGGAATTTAACATAGGGGTGTACTAACTTATGCACCATGTATTTTAAGGAAGAACATTTATTTATTTACGATACATTATTCATTCACAAAGAAAATTGGTGTCCTTAAAGGTTGGATTTTTCCTAATTTTTTAAATTAAGGCATTAAGTTCAATTTCCAAAATATGATTTTTTATTCCTCTTTTTAGTCAACTTTAGCATGGGTGTATTCACTTATGCATAGCACTGTATATATATATATATATATGTTTAAATATATGTATATAAAGTTCTATTTATTTTTATTTCTATTTTAGTTTTATTATTGTTCAAAGATTTATTTCAGTCGATTCATTTAGATGATTCTTGTAAATGATTCACTGAACAAAATAATGAGTCACTGATTCAATTCAATTCATCAAGTTCCTGTGCAGTTTCAAACGAACACAGATACACAAATTTAGCACACTCACTTTCTAGCTTGATGCTGTCGACTCCGTTCCCTATCCCTCCTTCCATCTCCATCCCCATGGTTTCCATTGCGATGCCTCCTCTGCCTCTTCTCTTGGCCCTCCTCCCCTTCTCCTCCTGTCTCTCCTCTGCTGTGGTGTTCTCTGTGTCTCCTACCTCTTTCTGCTCCATCTTCATCCCTCCTTCTGTGCTGGTGGTGTCGGGGGCGCCTGTGCTCGCCTGCGCCCTCCACGTCCTCGCCTCCTCTCTGGGCATATTCGCACCCTGCGTCCCCCAGCTCTGGGTGGTGTAGGGACTGGCGGCTGGAGTGGGTGTGGTGGTGGTGGTGGTGATGATGATGACCGTGATGATGGTGGTATCGGGGCTGGTGCTGCAAGTATTCTTCACTCCTCTGCTGGTTCAGCTCCTGGGGGTTTGGTTCACCCGGTCGGGGCTTGTTGGTATTGTTGTTGCGGTTCTCCTGAGGATTAACAACTAGTGGACGGTCCAAGTGGGTCTTCATGTCAGGACGGTTGCGGTAGTTCATCTAGAGATACAAAAAGTAGATTTGATCAATTCAAAAATGTTACTTTCTTACGAAAAAGAGTAGTAAACGTTAAATCAAAATTGACCCATTTAATATGTTACAAAACCAGTTTTATTGTGAACTAGGAAAGCACCGATATTAGAATAACGCTCAATATGAAATAAGTATTTACATATAATAAAATAGTTAAATAGTTAAACTATATTATTTAGTCTAAATAAGCTATTTTAACTAAATAAGTTAAATAAAACACTAAAAACCAAAGTTAATCATTTAAATGCTGCAAATGAATTTACACAACATTATAACGTACAGCATGATAAATGGATATTCTGAGATTTGCTAAAGATTACACTAAACTGTGTTTTAATTGGTGTTACTTCAAAAGTTATGGGTTGGCAAGAATTTAAGTTTTCTAACAATTTAAAATGACTGTTTTCTATTTTAATGTATATTTTTTGCAGTCATTACTTCAATCTTTAGTGTCACATGATCCTTCAGAAATCATTCAGTATGTTGACTTGCTAAAAACAGTTGTTGTTTTGTTGTTGTTGTGGAAACCGTAATCCGTACTTGTTTTTCAGGATTCTTTGATGAATCGAAAGTTCAAAAGAACAGTATTATTTGAAATGGAATTTGTAACAATGTTAAAGTCTTTACTGTCATTTCAATCAAATGAAAGTATCCTTGCTGAATAAAAATGTAATAATTGAATAATTGAATGAAAAACGTCCTCATCACAACATCATCACTCTTCGTTCGGGATCTATGAATTGTCTCTGACCTTCCAGTGATCTTCTGCATCGAGTTCATTGTAAAGTGCCTCTCTGCTGGTCATCAGGTTCTGTCTGCGAATCTCGCTTGTGCGCTGCTCCCACACTGACTTAGAACCTTTTGAGTTCTTCTGCTGCTCTTTACTACAGAGTGAAGAAATAGAGACAGACAGAAACAGAGAATGATTTTAACCATGGGAGGAAGAAATGCCAAAGTTTTCTTCCCCTAAAGCACCTATGAGCAATGACCCAGGGTGGAAGGAAATGATAGTGTCCCTTAGTCCCCAGCAAGAGAACATGGATGTGGCTCATGAATTCTGTGAAGGGGAGGGGGAGGGGAAGGGGAAGGGGAAGGGTGGGGGACATACTGAACAATAGCCTTGAGCACTGAGACATGTTCAGACAGACAGACAGAGAGAGGAAGGCAGAGATGGATCGAGACCAAAACAGCGATACAAGCAGCCCTGTGCTTGCAGTGCTGCTGTGGAGGAGACAGTGTGTTATCACAGCCAATGATACCTCAGCCTCAGTGCTACAACACAAGACTGCAGCTACAGCAGCAGGTAACATAAAAAAACACCCATACAAAACATGAGGGAGGCGGAAAGCAAAAGCAAAAGGAATACAGAACAAAAAAATGAGTAAGTAAATAAATAAATACCAGTCCAGTAAACTGTCTGTGGCATCGATACGTTCAGATTTTACTGTAACTCTGAGGAGACGGGGGTGAAACAAGGAACATAAAAACAACGCTGCCACAACTATCACAGAAAACAGCTGACAAAGCGAACAGGCCTCACAGGGTCCCGTTCACTGAAGGTAACTTGTTTGGTTAGTCAACATGTTTAGGGATGACTTGGCATAAACCAGGAATTTCGCGCTTTTTAAAACAAGGAAAATATAAAACTTCTCAAACCTGCTTGCTGGCAGACTAACTAACTATTCCAAGTTCCAGGTTTGTGTCAAGCTATCCTTAAACTTATGTGACTAACCCCAGTCAAGTTATTAACATATTTATTTACTAAACAAAAATAAATAGACTAAATATATATTTTCACTATAAATGTGTAACCATGTCCTAATCAGACACAATAAAGTGACGACAGTAAAATCTCATTGGTCTTAAATCTCCATGTAACGGTGTTAAACATCAAATATGTTCTGCATGATTGTTTCACGATGTTCAGCATTTTTACTTTCAGTGTGGAAAGACACATTTTATCACTGGAAACTTGTCGCATCATGCCTGGTTAGGTCATAGTGTAAGTGTTAGTTGATTATAACACACACACACATACACGCACACACACAAAAATTAAAACATTAATGACCATTTTTAGAAACTGAATGAAGAATTTAATGAGGAACAAAACACCTTATAGAAAAACCCACGTCACAAACAGATACCACACATACAACGGTAGTTCAACTGCAAATTTAACTCAAAATATGTGTTCTGAGGCATGCCTTCAAAAGACTTATATAGTCATATGCATTTTCATGGTATTTTTCTTTCTTTTTCTTTCTTGGTATTATTTTAGTCTATTTTGGGGGTTTGGCAGCCACTGTTCACTGTCTGCATTACAAACACAAGGAAAAGAGCAGCTTAGGCCTTCTGTAAAATATCTATTTTTTGTGTTCTTTGCAATAAAACAAAGCTTGGAACAACATAAAGTTGTAAATGACAAATATTTCCATTTTTGGGTGAACTATCCCTTAACAACAAAAACATAAATGGTTCTGGGGGGGTTTCATACTATATGATCAAGCAGCTTTAAGCAAGTCTGCTGGAAAGTGAATTAGAGTGGATTTACTCAAACAAGATGATAAAGTTAAGCTGATAGGGCTAAACTCAGTTAAGCTAGGCTTTAAGCATTTAAACTAGCTTACGGTACCAGATCAAATTCCTGTGACATAAGACAAGGCCTCTTACAGTAATAAAGTTGAAGTGTACTATATTATGTCAGTTTTTGACATTAATATGCAAGTGTATTATGACTCATTTGCATATATATGCCTATTCATGGTATTTACGAGTCATTGAGTGTCAGAGGTGTCTTGAAGAATTAGAATTTCACCTTTTGATCATGAATATTTATGAAAAACTGGGTATGGCTTCATTGCTATGGTGTGTGTGTATCTCTGACCAAGCTATTACTTTTGGGCAAAACATTGGCAAAATTTGTCCCCTGAATTCTGACTGTTTGATCCATGGCAGTCATTATTTTTGCAATTCACCTTTAAGAAAAGTAGAAGTCAAAAGAAACATACCCATATAGACAGCTAGGCAAATTTGTGTGTGTATCCGTATTTGTAAAGGTGTGGATTTTTAGTGTGTAGAGTAACTCACGCAGAAATAGAGAGGTTGGCAGCAGACAGTGGGCTCACTTCTGCAACTTCTTTTGCTTTCTGGAGAGCAAGCTTTTGTGATGTGGCCTCCTCTTCTTGTTGTTCATCCTAGAAAATAACAAATAAAATAAAAAAGTTCAGTAGTGACAGCCGCTAACCACTGCATGGCATATAAAAATTAGTTAAATGGTTCTGGGGAGAAATGTACATGATTGGTGAATCTGAGACAGAGAAATTGTGTTTAACCTTAGTTAGTTCCTGAGCATTGGCCAGGTTGTCCACAGCGATAGCCAAGAATACATTCAGTAGTGTGTCTGAGAGGACAGGGTTAAGAAACAACAGACAGTAGTTGTGTTTTACAAAGTTTGTCATAGACACTGTGTCAGATTTCACTTATCACGTGATGAGAGTAAAGAGAGATGACTGACAAGACGATGGCAGATTTGGTGCGTAACAGATCCTGAGCATCATTGACAAATATCTTATTTGTGACATCCCTAATCCAAAGTTCAGTTACAGATATTCCACTGCAGATGACACACAGCTCTACTTAGCCCTATCGCCTAACGACTACAGCCCCATTGACTCCCTGTGCCAATGCAGTGATGAAGTCAACAGTTGGATGTGCCAAAACTTTCTTCAGCTAAACAAAGACAAAACTGAAGTCACTGCATTTGGAAACAAAGATGAAGTTCTCAAGGTGAGCGCATACCTTCACTCTAGGGGTCAAACAACTAAAAATCAAGTCAGGAATCTCGGTGTGATTCTGGAGTCAGACCTTAGCTTCAGTAGTCATGTCAAAGCAATAAATAAATCAGCATACTATCATCTCAAAGATATTGCAAGAATTAGATTATTTGTTTCCAGACAAGAATTAGAGAAACTTGTTCATGCTTTCATCACCAGCAGGGTGGAATATTGTAATGGACTCCTCACTGGCCTTCCCAAAAAGATCGTAAAGCAGTTGCAGCTCATACAGAACGCTGAGCAGAACCAGAACATATGAACACATCACACCAGTCCTCAGGTCTTTACACTGGCCCCCAGTTAGATTTAGGATTGATTTTAAAGTATTATTACTGGTATATAAATCACTCAATGGCCTAGGACCTCAATACATTGCAGATATGCTCACTGAATATAAACGCAACAGATCACTCAGATCATTAGGATCACATCAACTAAAAATACAAAGGGTTCACTCTAAGCATGGCGAGTCCGCTTTTAGCTATTATGCCAGCCGCAGCTGGAACCAGCTTCCAGAAGAGATCAGATGTGCTCCTACAGTAGTCACATTCAAATCCAGACTCAAAACACATCTGTTTAGCTGTGCTTTTACTGAATGAGTATTGTACCAATTCCTTTTTCCTTGCCTTTATTTTGTGATTATTTTTATTCATCTCTATGTAAAGCACTCTGAATCGCCATAGTGTATGAAATGTGCTTTATAAATAAACTTGCCTTGCCTTAAAATAACTGGCAATTCATCAGTTCACATCATGTAGGTAGACTTAAAAAAGTCCTATAAATATTTATTTCAAATAAATGCTGTTCCAGCACTTTCTACTCACCAAAGATTCCTGAATTTTTTTTTATTATGCTAAATAATAAAAGCAGTTTTCAACATTGATAATAATAAGAAATGTTTCTTGAGCACCAAATCAGCATGATTTCTGAAGGATCATGTGACACTGAAGACAAGAGTAATGGCAGCGGAAAATTCAGCTGCCATCACAGATATACATACAATTTTAAAATATATTCAAATAAATTATAATAATAATTCACAATATTACTCTTTCTACTGTATTTTTATCAAATAAATGCGTAAATGGTGATGACTTTTTTCAAAACATAAAAATGTACCAACCCGTTATGTAGTAATGAAAATGCTTGTGTTTGTATGTGATTAAGAAGGATACAGTTGCCAAAGAGTGTG
Source organism: Squalius cephalus (assembly GCF_949319135.1). Classification (NCBI taxonomy): domain Eukaryota; kingdom Metazoa; phylum Chordata; class Actinopteri; order Cypriniformes; family Leuciscidae; genus Squalius; species Squalius cephalus. The sequence goes on along the minus strand of NC_137143.1, from coordinate 25,200,518 downwards.
AGGACAATGAAGAATACGGAGAAGATCATTCCTTTGTCCACCCCTCCCTGAGACTCAATGCCATCATACATCACCACGTTCCAATCCTCTCCTGTTAGAATCTATATAAACACATATATACTATATAAACAGGTGCTCTTGAAACACACAAACGTGGTTCTTTTAAAGTTCTTTTAAGAATAATTAGCTATTTTCTATATCTGTACATGCCTTAGAATGCTGTATATGTAGGCAGATTGCAAGGTTTTGGAAGCTATTGTCAAGCTAACATAACCTACCTGAAACACTGTCATAATGGCAGCAGGGAACGTATCAAAGTTTGTGGGAGGAGTGCCTTGCTCAAAGTTAAACCTGGCAAAAAATAGAAAAAAACATCAAATGGACTTTTACAATGATAACATGCTATGCATAATAATTGGTTGTCTGTATATAACTGAGAAACTGATTAAGAGAGTTGGCAGCGAAATGTAGATCTATACTGACTGTCCACCGAACAGCTGCATGCCGAGAAGAGCAAAGACCACGATGAAGAGGAAGAGAAGGAAAAGTAAACTGATAATGGACTTCATGGAGTTTAGAAGAGACACTACCAGATTACGCAAAGACGCCCAGTATCTGAAAAAGACAGAGAGAAGGCTCTGGTAAGAAGGAAGAAATATAGTAAACACTAAAATTCTAATATCATTTATTCCCCTGACGTTGCTTCAAACTCAAGATTGACAAATGGCTTAAATTCCAGTATTTTCTTCAGACAAATCCATCATATGGCTTTAGAAGATGTGGAATATAACATTTGATTTGGTGCTTGAAAGCCCCAGTTTCCAATGACTTTCATTGTATGGAAAAGAGCATGATCTCTTTTTGTATTCCATGTTAAAAGAAGTTTGGAGACGTGAGGATGAGAAAACAATTTTTGCTTGAACTATTCCTTTAATCTAAACAAACAATCAGCAGTGTAATCTTGTTTTTGGTTCAAATCTCAAGAGGGGGGCAACACAAAAACCAATAAATTGACGGGTCATGGGTGACTCAGAGATTGAATGAAAGCAACAGAACGCACTTGGTGACTTTGAAGATCCTAAGTAGTCGGAGAGCTCGTAGCACGCTGAATCCAAAGGACGCCCCTGGCTTTACCATGGCCCAGAACACCTCAAATATGCTGCCAACGATGACCTGAAACACGTACACAGTCAAATCCCAAAACAAATAAGGAACACTCTAAGGACTGGCCAACAAGGACTTAAGTCTGCATCTAATGTAGGTCAGCGGCTTGTGGAGGTTAAAAACAGAGGCAGAGATAAAAAAAAAAAAAGTGAAAGGGAGAGAAAGTGAGACTTTAAATGGGCCAAGAGAGAAGGGCACTCACGATACAGTCGAAACAGTTGAATGAGGAGTGGAAATAAGGACGCGTCCCCAGTCCGTACATCTTAATCAGCATCTCTGACATAAAGAGGCCTAGGAAAATGAACTCAGCATAATCTGGAGAAAAAGAGAAAGAGAGATAAGACAGAAAGTGGGATAAAAGAAAACAGAGGCGAGTAAGGAGTTTCTTGACAGCAAAACTAGAAAACTATTTGAGGAGTGAAATGAACAATGGGATATAATGCTGGCCAAATTCAAAAATAGCTGCCACTATAACAAATGTACAAACAAACAACTCACAGAGGAAGTCTGACAGTAGCTCGGGCTGATCGTAGTGTACGACGGCCACGCATAGTGTGTTGAGTCCCACCAGGCTGAGGACGGTCCAGTAGAACACTTGAGTCTTTACAATCTTTCGAATGAAGAAGCGAAGACGGCGCTCTTTCTTGTTAAACGGAGTTCCGTCACCCTTCCCGCTCTTTATGCTCGCACGAGCAAAAGGCGACCCTGAGAACATACGCACATAACATTGTGGCAACATTCAGATCACTTCGTCTGTGTTACAAATTAAAGAAACATTCAATAATCATAGTTGCTTTCCTATATGATCTGAATGATTCTTACCAACTGCATCTCCCATGTGGTCCTCTCCTTCTTCTGGATTTAAAAGGTCAGCTTTGTTTTTCTTTAATGTGGGCCTGCGACGAGATCCTGGGCAAAAACACATCGAGGCAGTGTGAATTATTACTGCATTTTAGACATTATAGCATGTTTAAATTCTGTGACTTTGTTTAGCATGCACAAAACAGGAACATTCATACTGTCACCGGGGCCATTGTCATCCTCAGCGAGTATGACCTCCTCTGAAAAAAGAGACAGAGAGAGTATTGAAAAATGTGAAGTTTCCAGTATTTTTAGATGCATTTTCTTTATGCAAAAAAACAAGCAGGTCCAAACCAGTATAAACTAATGGTTACATTCTGCAGATAATTCAGGACATTCATTTATATCTATACATTTGTTTATGTGTTTTATGCACAGACCTGCTTTGCAGATCCATTCCAGATATCCATTGAGTTCTCTCTCTATCTGCTGCTGACGTTTGAGCTTGAGGAACTCGCTCCTGTTCTCCACACGCTCTCTTTCTTTGGCAAACTCGCTGGGGGAAACCAGATAATATAAAAAGAGACAGACAGAAAGACACCTGTATAGTTAGCAACTTATTAATCGAAAACAAATATAGAAACATTTTATACAAATGATGGATGGATGGAACAATAGATAGAACAACAGACACAATCGAACAATAAATAGGTAGTATGATTGATAGAACAATAGAACAATACACAGATAGAACGACAGATAGACATAGATATAAACAGACATTTAGATGAATGAAAGAACAATCAAAAGACCGATTGATAGATGACACACAAGACAATAGATAGATAGATAGATAGATAGATAGATAGATAGATAGATAGATAGATAGATAGATAGATAGATAGATAGATAGATAGATAGACATTACCCTGAAAGTACACCCAACACCAGATTAAGCATAAAGAAGGATCCTATGATGATGAGGGGAACATAGTACATCCAGTTCCATGAACTCCCTAAGGCATCATTGCTCTGTAATACACAAATATTTATCAAATATTGTCATCTAGATCCAATTTTAAAAAATGGAATCAGTGTTAAATCATTGGCTTTTGCTCTTACGTAATAAAGCATGTCCGTCCAACCCTCCATGGTGATGCACTGGAAAACAGTGAGCACGGCAAAAAGGACATTGTCGAACTGTGTGATGCCATAGTTTGGCCCGATCCAGTATCCCATACACACCGAATGGTCCGGACAGCTTCGAGCACCACAGGGCTGTTCGTCTACAACCTCAACTGAATAATGTAAATGCACAGGTTTTGGTAAAAGGCATACAAATCAAAGGTCAACTGATTTTCTTTTGTCTTTTAGGAAAAGCTCACATGTGACATTGTCGTAGCATGTTTGGTGGAATTTGCCCATGTAGAACTCCAGGCCAATAATGGCAAACATAAGGATGGCCACAAATAAGAGCACGCCAATTTGCAAAAGTGGAATCATGGCCTTCATGATGGACTTCAGCACCACCTGCAGGCCTGGAGAGTAATGACATTATTGCATGTTGCACAAAGAGCTCTGTCAGACATTGATCAATGCAGACAGAAAGAACACTCACTTGGAATTCCTGACACCAATTTTAGTGGCCGCAACACTCTGACTGCTCGCAATGTCCGCAGGTCTAATTCTGACCCAACGGAGGACAGGATACTGGAAGACAGAAGAAAAAAACAGAGAGAAAGGAGGCAGAAAAACAAACAGTTAATGCCTGCTCATTAAACCCAACAGCTTCAATCTACTTTCTGCTCTTTCATTTGGATTCAGTCATCGGTTTATCAGGATGTTATTGTTTTTTTTCTTCAAATTATGACTTTTTCACATCTCTTTCGAAGGAAGTTTTGTCATATTATCTCATTTATGGGGAGAAATTTGGACCCAAACAATAGTATAGTCACATGCATACACACTAACCTGAGAAGAGGTCAATAGCAGGTAAATAATTGATCACACACTACTCTGTTCTCACATCACACACTGGTCTGATCATCTGATCTTTAAAGGCCCACTGAAGTGCCTTGAAATGCGCAGCATTATTCAGTGTGTTGATGTAATTTCTACTGAAACAGGGGGACAGGACTGGACATGCTGAACAGCTCCTCCCCTTTTTTAAAACAGCCAATAGCGTTTAGTTTATATCAGAGCCGTTCAGATCGGTAAAGCCGCAGTTTCCTCCTAATCTCTAACCGCTTCTCCTCCTAATATCCTCCATACCTCTTTAAAATATAGCATTCTGCGCAGAATTCAAATGGGTCCGATACATTTTCTGGTATGCGCGGACTCGCGCATATGATCCGCTCTGTGCTATAGCGTCTCTGTGTGTCTGCGCAGACTGTGTGCGCACTGCGGCGATTCGATTAACCCTAATGTGAAACCATACTTAATTTGCCCCAATGGAAAGCATACTTGCACTGTCTGAATAGTTCCCTTTCCATATTGTGCACTATGTGCCATTCACCATTTAGAAAGTAGTAAATGTGTGAACAATTGACTGATTTTCATCGCAGCTTCAGCATCTATTTAAAATGTAGGTGGCGGGACGCTTTAGATTCTAGAGAACATTTGATTGGACAGAAAATCTGATGAGAAGCTGAAGTGCAGAGGGATGTCATGAAAATCATAACCGTAAGGCTAACATATTCATACTAAAAGCCAAAAAACGAAAAATTGTATTTCTTGGTGACTTTAAATGTGTGTGTGTGCGCGCGCACACAGTGGGGTGCAGTGATTCTTCATTTGTGGGACACTAGTGGCCTGTTGGATGGGAAAAAATGTTTCGGAATCCATTTTAATATTGTTTTTATTTAATAATTGTCAATATTAATGAACATTTAGATGAAAAAGTGTTCTCAGTATTGAGAAATGCATACAAATGGGTTGAAAATTATAGAAATATGATATCTGTAGTCAAAAGAAAAAGTTATAGTTGAGCAATGACACTGAATTCAGGATTTAGGAGGTCTTCCTTCCTTTCTTGCTCTTTTTCCAACACATTTTTGCTGTCGCCTGTATATGCAGCGATGCCAATGTTGCTAAGAGCTCATTCATTAGTGGTTATGATCTAGAACGCCAGCCGCTGGCTCAGTCAATAGGCCTTTAACTGCTCTACCATCACATGCAGCAAACACCTACGTAAGCTTAAAGAAAAGAGAGAGAATGGTTGGATGGATGGACTTAAGCGAGACTGGACAGAATGCAGCAAACTTGTCTCCTGACTCATTCTCTAATGTCTTCTGCTTTTTCAGCTCTTTCTGTTAAGCCGTTCCATTGGCAAGAACATTGTGACTAATTCAATCAATGAATCATATTAGTTATTTTGTGATGTCACATGGTGCAACTAATGTTTTGAGAATGAAGATGAGATGGCGCCAACCCTATATAATAAGCATATAGGATCTGTCTAGAATATTCACAACCAAACCTAAATTGAAAACCTGATCACAGATCAGCAGACTGTGCCCTCTTTGAGCAAACCCAACTGAGATATTTGGATGAAACGGTCAGTAATTCATTTACATATATCTGCTGTCTCACGTAACAAATAACACCTATTTATGAGCCATCTCGTGTGATTAAATAAGCCTAAGACAGACGCAAATCTACATTCAACACTTAAAGAACGGATCTGAGATCAGGACTAAAGTGCTTCGGCTGCTGATATAAGATCAGTTTACACTTTATTTTTGTGGAACAGTGAATACTTAGATGCGGGAAGGAATAAACTGCCTCCCGGTCAGGCGGTGAAGAACACTTTATGTACAGTAAGTGCAGTCAGAATAACAGAGCACCGCTGACAGCGCTCATATCCTACTACACACTAAAAGGCCTGTGGTATTTTTGATGGAAGAGTGGACTGACGTGTATGTGTGTTAGTGTGTGCAAGTCTGAGACAGATGGAGAGAGGAAAAGAGTGTGTATATGTGCAAAAGTTTGAAAAGAAAGGCTGTAGCCCCTGCTCTCGGGTTAGAGTAGAAGAGCGGGCCTGTCCAAATCTATTTGGCTGATAAGAACTCTCTGTTGTGAGCTGTCAAAGAAAGTGCCTTTCATAGGATGTTATTTTGAACACAACACTAACTGGCCAATACTGAAATAGGGACAATTTAGGATTGATAAATAAAAATTTGTTACATTTTTTTTTTCTGAAGAACATATGCGAGTATATAGTGGTTGGCCATGGAAAAACATGATTCTAGAGTATTGTGGGTGTGATTGCTAATATGTTCTAAGTGTTTTTTAGCACATTGCTACTTGGTTGCTAGGTGGATGCTTATTGGCCCAGTCAAAAAAGCCAATGACAACCCATCTCTAGTGATATACAAGGCAGCTAGCTGTAAATGTCAGTTTAACTAACTTAAACTAACTTACTCAGCAAGATTACCTTTAAACTGTAGCTCTGAATAACTAGTTATAGCATCCGTAGTGGCAGCACTAAGAATGCAACAAACTAGCATTCGAGTTCACTTCAGTGTTATTTTAGTATCATTAGGATACTATTATAGTTTTTGGATAAATTCTTATTTTTATATTTTCCATTCTCATTTTAATTTCAGTTAATGTTTTATTGTGACATTTTTATTTGTTTTTAAAAATATATACAGTATGTTTATATAGTTTTTATTCATTTTTTTCTGTGATTGTGAGTCACAGAAATGTGACTCTGTGATTCTTGTCATTGTGAGTTATTTTAGTACATTAAGTTTACGTTTAAGTAGTACGTTTTATTTTATATACATTTTATTTTAATTCAGTAAATGTCTATTTTATTTCAAGTATTTTTTTATGATTTCGGTTAACTATAATAACCCTGGTTCACATATTTGAGCATGTTTTCGACCGCTAATAAGCTAAACTTTATTTGAACATTCATTCAGAAAGTTACATTTGGTAAAGTTAAACATATAAACTTTAGTTATTTGCTTTCACTCACCTTACAGAACATGTGACTGTGTCCTTCTTACCCAGAATTATTCTACAATATTTATATATATTTAACATGTTAAACTGAAAAAAGTATCGTTAACGTTGATAAGCACTAGTATATATATATATATATATATATATATATATATATATATATATATATATATATATATATATACACGTATATATAGGTTTTTTTAAATAAAGTAAAATTCCACTTCTTTACAATCAGTTATGTGCATTTCCCAATACATTTAATATTGAAAATGTGTCTGAAAAAGTATTGTACAATATTAAGAAATGCAAATAAAATAGTTTAAAAAATGATATCTGTAGTCTATAAACAATGAAACAAAACTTGTTTCTCACCCAGAATCATTCTTATATGTTCATTAAATTAGTAAAGTAAATTAGTTACGATACTTTGCAGCCTTTAACCGCTGCCTACAATGCTCTGGATCCTTTAACCTGGAAGCAACTCACTCCCGCTAAACGTTTACTCTTTGAATTCTTGCACCCAGGAACAATACAAGTCGACACCATTATGACTAAAAGTTTGCTAAGAAGTATTTGCTACTAAAGCAATGTGGTATTTGACTCTGCTCAAGCATATCCATATCAGACTGGTGGGGGTGGCCGTAAAGTGCAAAATGCCAGTGCATTATGGGTGTCGAGGTTTCCCTACCGATTTGGCAAAAGGGAAGACAATAGCCTGTTATCTCTGTTTTCTCTAGTTTGGTAGCACCGATTTCAACATTTTCTTCGCATTTCTACTGTATAGGCAGCCAAGTTTTATTGAAAGAACACTTCTCACAGTGTTATATGAGGTAGTCACTGCCCTCTCTCTCAGCACCAGTGGGAGGGTCCTGTGAAGGGAATACAGTGTGATTTGGGACACACTGGTGAGAAAAGATTGAAAGACACACAGTTAGCCCTGAGAATGACAGAGCAACAGAGAGAGAGGTAAAGAGAAAGAGAAAGCCTCCCGGCCCCAGGGAGAGGATGATGACAAGGTGAGATGGAGGAAGGGAGTGAGGGATTCACAGGAGCGTCAAGGCCTTCGTCTGCTGGGGAAAACCTGACAATCAATCAGAGCACACACAGTGAAGAAAGGACTTTCTCTTTTTTACTTTTTCTCCCAACACCAGTTTATCACTCCTTCTCTCCTCTATTGCACTGTAGGTGTTGTGTTTGTAACGTAACTTAAAAAAATTAAAGCACCCTTGAAAGACATATCACAACCCACATATGAAAAATTATTGACAGGAAGGATTTTCTGATTTGGAGAAAGGGCGTGGCTATATCTGGTAGAAGATAGAAGATAGAAGAAGTTAGTGAAATGGAAAATATTGTTTACAGTCTATTTGTGTATGATAATACATATTACGTTAATATGTGTATGCTTTAAGAATGTTTCTAAGAATAGATTCTGTGTTGTCTTGCTCATTTACTTAAAAAAAAAAAATGAAGATGTGGATGACGATCGTGGAAGTCTCTCTCCAACATCACGCCACCAGGTCTCTCCCCATTCACGGCATCACCATAGCAACCGGCGATTCCTCTTTTACGGAGTCTCCACGGTTACCAGCCTTCTCTCATTCATAACCGTTGCCACGGCAACGGGCCTCTGTCATTGATGGAATCTCGGTATTGCCGCGGCAACCAGACCAGGAGTGAGAGATAAAGTGTCCCCTTTCGATTGATCTCCCTTCCCTCCCCCTTTTATATGGTGAGAATTCACTGACTGACCACAGTGTCATACTTATCTGCAGTTTAACCGTTGACTACATAAAGTCCACCTCATTAGCACGTCCTCTACATGTTGTCGGCACCAGAAAACAGCTGGTTCCTGCAACAAAACGGTGCAGGAATCCTCCAGCTTTTCGTTCGTGCTGAATGTAGGTCATCCTGATATGCAGCCGAACTCTACATTATTCAATGCTGTACACTCAGGCCGGGGCATCTGGGAATACAGTGCATTTGTGCGGTATGTGAGGGTGTTTGTTTGGGGAGTGCGACAACGATCTGGTATCACAATCTATTTTCTTGTACCAAAGTTTGTAAAATAGGCCTCTTGTTAGTGGTGGAATAGGTTTCTTCTTTGTTAACTTCTCATCTCGGGCGTCTGTGTGAGAGTGTGATCTGATCAGCATGGCGACAGACTGCTGGAAGAGTCCATTTTCACCACTGGGAAGATGATATAACTTAATTCCTTAAAAATTATCAACCGTTTCTAAATGGTATTCTCCTCCTCCTTGACTTAGCTTTCTTTCTTATAGTCTCTTAGTCATTGATAATGCTGATATCCCTGTTATTATTGCTCACACTTAAGGTTATGGATTTAGATTAGCCCTTAACTCTCACCATTACACCTGGGTGCGTAACTTGACCTGCACTATTTGTGCTACAGACATGAATGATAGCCACAATCATGTTGCTTACTGAGGTAAACCATTTTGTTACCAGTGTCAGAAATTAACCAAGCTTTTGGGCAAAGTTACAAAAATGCCCCAGAAATTTAAAATGTGGGGGCAAAATTGTTGCCCCTTAGGTGCATTAGTCTACTTTTTTTTATTTAGGAACCTATTTTTTTTAGAAAATTAAAACTTTTATTGCGCAAGGATGCATTCAACTTATCAAAAGTGATAGTAAATATGTATGGATTGAAATGTAATCTATTATAATTATTTCTATTTAAAATAAATTCTGCTCCTTTAAACTTTCTATTTAAAGAATCCTGAAAGATGGTTTCCTCTATGGGTGTCAAGATTCCTCGATTAAATTCAAGTACTGTTGCAACTGTTATCATTTATATATATATATGGAGTTTGGAGTTTGAGATGCATATACGTATATATATATATATATATATATATATATATATATATATATATATATATATATATATATATATATATGCATGCCAAACTCCATCTCTGCATATGCTGTGAGTTTGGTTTGCTTATGACTTTCATCTGGGAATGCAATGTGCACTATTTCGTCAGATTTGCAAGGTAAATCATTTATAAACCTACGCCAGCACAGGAGAATATCGTGTTTCTAAAAATGCAAACTGTTCATCGCGATTTCAAAATAAAAGTTTAAACCCTCGCTCTGAGTTTGCATGTTTTACTGTCTACATGTTCTTGTTCAAGAAATTACAGTGCCTGTAGCATTTCTATCGTAAAGAAATGGCCAAATATTAACGATTAAGTGAACATTTGAATTAAATGTATATATATATATATATATATATATATAAAAAGTCGTTTTAAAGGCTTAGGTCTTTGCTTAGGTCTATTTTTATTACCACAAAAAAAGTTATCTGATTAATCGGCAGAATAATCGACGATTACTTGATTACCAAAATAAACGTTAGTGACAGCGCTAGTTTCCACAAAAATGTTTTCAACATTGATAATAATAATAAATGTTACTTGAGCAACCAATCAGCATAGTAGGATGATTTCTGTAGGATCGTGTGTCACTGAAAACTGGAGTAATGATGCTGATTCCATCCATTTATTCCATCACAGGAAAAAATTATATTTTAAAATATATTAAAACAGAAAACAGATCATTTAAACAGATCATACGTTTTTACTGTATTTTTGATTAAATAATACAGCCTTGGTGACAAAGAGACTTTATTCAAAAACATAAATAAAATAATACAGACCTTAAACTTTGTGTATTTTATATTACCTGCACAAATATTATAATATTTTAAGCATAATATTCTATATTTAGAAATTTTGATGGACTGATTCAATTGAAGTACTTGAGATTAATGGGAAAACGTTATGCGTTAATATGAGAGTAAATATATGAATCTTAGGGGCAAATTAATGATTTAATTTTTGTTCAATTCTGGCACTGGTTGTTACTTTAGGCATTCATACAGTACATTGTAAAACCTTATTTTCCAAAGTTTCCAAGATTACTGGAGGTTTACAAGAAAATACTTTCAATTACAATACAATGTCAGTGTTACTTGCCAATTCTTTGTAATTATTTGTGAACTTCACTAGCAATTTCTGAGAGAAAATCCTACATCAAAATTTTTAAGTATACCCTCAGATTTTCACCTGGCAGACAATATATCCTTAAATATCCATTCGACCTATACTGAAGGAGCGACCAAGTAAAATCTAAGGACTAGAATATATATACATATATTTTTGCTCCTTCTGATCTCAGCACAGCTGATGGTCACTCCCTCCCCCTCCTCTCATCCTCTCCGCTCATTGTTACCAAGCACCCGTGTTTTCTCTGCATTCTCACATTCCCCCTACCTCTCCCTTACCTCCCTCCTTTTTCCACGAATGCTTTTTTCCCTATTAGTCCCCCTCTTTCACTGTTACATTTGTGATGAAAGAAAAATGAGGGTGAGAGAAACATGGAAAACCTCTTTCACCCTTTACAACTACATAACACACTGATGCAGTCTCTCTCTATTACACACACACACACACACACACACACACACTCTCTCCGTCTATTACTGAGAGCCTTACTTTCTCTCTCTGGCATTCTGTTGTTGTCCTTCCCACCTGTCCTTATGTGGCAACCAGCATGTGTGTGGCCGTCTCAAGGACAAGAGAAAGAGCAACTTCACCAGCACACACACGCAGAAGGTGTATGTTAATGTGTGCAACATGACGTGTGTGTGGTGAGAGAGAGAAAGAGAGATAGAGGGAGGTTTTCTACCTGTGTGGATATTGTACCACTGCCATCATTTCCATTATCATTATTGCTCTGCAGTCATTTAGAGAAAGACATCCTTCCCTTCACCTCCATATAGGGCTAAACCACACACTCACCCTGAAACACACTTATTCTAACATCAACACACACTCACGCACAAACGCACTCCACTCAAAGTGCATCTATTCCTGAAACACGCTTTTAACCTGGTGTCCGGTCGGCGCAACGGTACCGTTACCACAGACATAACTTCCTGGACATGTTCTCAAAAAAGATCATATAGACACAAGCGCACAAGTTCACACTGTCTTTTTGGGAGATTTTTTTTTTGATATTAGCGAGAAGACAGGAAATGATGCAGAGAAGCGGAAGAATCAGGGTTAGGGTAAGAGGCAAGCCAGATTCAAAATCATGTAAATAAAACAGATTATTGTTTGTTGCATGTATTACGAGAAAATACTACTTTCTGTATAAATATATGTTTGAACATATTTTACTTCCACAAACTGACATCCCCCCCTTCAATATTATGGAGAAAACGTTTTATCTTTGAAATAACATGCACAATTAAGCATAATGCTTAATGTAACACACTTTGATGGGTTTTTGAGTGAGTACACTCACAAAATGGTGACAGTGTGGACTGGATCAAATAGAAACTGGACTAATTGCACACAAACTGCAAATAAATGTAGTCTTTTTTTAACAAATGTCTTTTTTTTATCAAATGTGCCAGAATGCCGTTCCATGTTGTTCAATCCAATTTAACAGCTCATCTTGGTCCATATTAATGTTTAAATGTTCCTCTACTCCATAATTTAAAAATAAGCGACTGTATGTGAGTGTAGACACAAGGAGACGGCAAACCAAAGAGTGTGAGAGAGAACGATAAAGTGAGAAAAGCAGAGAGAGTGGTGTCTTCTCTGGCCTTCCACGGTTCTCTCTTATTACATAACATTGCTATGGAAACAGCTGCACATGGCAGTGCTAAGGTGTGTCCAGAAACTGAGAAATCTTCTACAGGCTAAACCATGGTGTTATTCTCTTGGTCTCGCTCACTCTCTTGCTCTTTTCCTTTCTGTCTCTCTTCGCTGTGTGTGCCAGTAGTGAAGTCACAGATTGGCACAGAGCAGGCAGCCAATAGCCAGCGCAGTCACGACTCAGGAATCTGCCAAGTAAGAGCTGTACATTGGCAACACGAGCACAAGCAATGGCAGTGGTAATGCAGAATGTGATAGGGAACTAATAACGGTACTGGTTCAAAATGGAAGTACTAATTAGTACATATCTCTGCATTTTTTGGTTGAATGGCGACATATCTCGGTATTTTATACGTTTTCTACATGGATAGAAATTATTGTATTTATTTAAAAATATGTACATTTCACATCCTGCCCAATGTTGTCCAACAAACAATGTTCATATTGAAGGCTATGAAAACAGATATAGTGAATGTAACCATGCAGGCTATGCCATTTAGACTATTATGTGCAAAAAAGACTAAAAATGAAAATAAATAAAAACAAAAGCACAGACATATTATATTAGCCTTGATTAACCCATTGCAATAGTCACTTTACAGTTACTGCTATCACAAAAACTCACTTACTTGTAGGTTTAAAATTTCAAATATAGCACATTTATTGTCCAACTACAAATATTTTAGCAATATGTTTATTTTAGTCAGAATTATTATACTGTTTGGCGCTCGTTCACCGAAGTCTGTCCGTTTAGCGGAGATTCACTTGCATAAGGCTTGTCCTCTCCTGACAACAAAATGGAAATATTTGCATGACTTTCTAACATTTACAGAGTGAGAATATACCTGTGAAACTTAAGTTATGCACTGAGGAAAACACCACAACTCAAACGCATTAAACAGAGCATGTATCTGTCAGAGCATCTAAAGGGGCAAGCCGCTTTAAACTATCCGTGTTAACTATATCTTATGAGTTATTATGAAGCCCTTGATATAAAGCATGGACAAAGTGAATTATGCACCTTCCCCGCAGCAGCACACTCTGCATCCTCCGCTATTTTTCAGATGCGCTTGTATCAAACTACAGTACAGTATATCGATATAAACGGTATTGCCTCATTCTATATTGTTTGTAAGAAATATATCATACAAACTCGAAATATCCCCAGCCCTACTAAATGGAGGGGAATTAATTAAGAAGTACAATAAAAAACAATTATAGTTCACTATTAATTTTTTTTTCATTATATATGCATATAATATATCATATTTATATTGTAAATTACATATGCATCAATTTTATATTCAAGTCTTTTCATTATGTACAAACACACATTTACTGACTTTTAAAAAGATCCTGATGTTGAAAAAAGCAAGTTCATGTCGTTATTTGTCAACTACTCAAATGCAGATTCAACATGAGCTCTTTCAGACTGTCCGCTGTGACCAGTGACCGCTCTGAGACCAGCAGCGAACTCTGCTCAGAGGTCATGAGAGTCTGTCACTCCGCTGTCAAGCTTCATTGATGTCTTGATGTAAAATCCACGAGGTGAAACTAAAATGTAGAACTAGAGTTTTCGAGCTGATGGAGAGGCACTCGAGGGAGTCCTGCAACCACAGTCGTTGTCAGAAGTAACATCCTTTTTCAACTGACACTAAAGAGCATTTCAGATACTAAAAACAGACGACCACGGCTAAACGTTTAAACATGAGAGGAAACAATGAAATGTAACGACATCAGTGTCCAATATTCTGTTGATAATTTCAGACTAATTCTAACTGAAGTTCTATATTTTTATTCAAAGACAAAGCAATTCTGATTTCTGTGTCAGTCAAAAGGCTGAAACAACCTAAAACTAATGTAGGCCTCATTACATGTTATTGAATATGGAGAGTTAATGTATTTGCTCTTCGTAGGACTAGATTTGCTAAGCTACTGCTACTGCTGCTGTAGAGTAGAGATGTGACGGTGATAATATTCTCCCACCGGTTAATCGACATGTGACAACACCGGTAATATCGGTTGGGCGATGCAATTTTTTTTTTTACATCGTTTATAAAAAGCTGGTGCGGCAGTGTGCACTTCACTTTCACTTTTAAATTAGCGTCAATTCATTCTTCGCAGGGAATTTGATTGACATGCGATCTGAGTCTGACCAATCAAAATCCACCATTTTTGTCTGACAAAGCAGTCAGGAGAATTAGTAGATTAACGTTGGTGGATTTGAACTTGGCTTTAACTGAGGCAATCCGTCACGACACATTAAAGAGCCACAAAACGGTAGGTCTATTTATTGTTTAATTTTCTTTGACTGACCAAATTTGAAAGTTGAGACTTTGTTTCATATTAAATATTACCTGCTCGGTCCTGCCTGTCAGCGCGTTGAGAACATGGGTTGAATCCGAAATCGCCCCCTAAACCCTCACTCACTAAGTTAGGCTTATTCCCTACGTTAGTCCACTTATACTGTTCACTTGAAGGAGTGAATGAAAACGAGTGAGCGAATTCGGACAGCAGTTTAGCATACATAAGCTGTACACTCGTGTTATGGTTTGTTCAAGCCCGAAAGAGAACTCGATACTGACGCGCGTCTTTTCTGTGGGTCATGTGTGTGTGTGTGTTTAATAGGCAGGACTTACAGCACGGTCTCTTTAGTCTTGTCGCGCTTGAATGGTTTAAAAGCATTCACATTAATAAGAGCGTGATCATACAACGCTAGGTGACAGAAAAAAACGGATACTAAAAATTAAATATTTTTAACGCTTTAAACTTTTTTTTTTTTTTTGCGGTGCTGCGGTGGGCAAGTGATGAAACACCGGTAACACCGACTATCGTAGCAAGCCTACTGTAGAGAAAGTATGGAATAGATACATAAACACGCTGCTGTGATCATGTAAGATATGCTGCTGCTGCATAAATAGACAAAATAGACATAAATCCTGTAGCAGATCTAGGCAGGTGGAGCTGGGGGAGGTGGAGGGTTTCAGAGGAAGGACTAGCTTAGAGCAAACAATGAACCAGACTATTAAAATGTTGAGCGAGTAATCTTATTGACTGAATCTTGAAGCTTCTGACCAATCAGCTTTCATGAATTAACTATTCATTATTTTGTCCTTTTCAGAGCATTATGACTGACATGTCCTTAAATTTTTAGAAATAGCTAATCATATTTAAAGAGTTGTGTTTTGCATGGCTGCAGAATGAGGAAAAAAATGGGTCTGTGAAACAACTTTAAGACCAAGAAAAAGCTTCTGCCAGCTGGTAATGTTGGCAGTGGACTGAACAACTGTGCAAGCAGTGAGCAGTAATCCTGCTATGGCTAGCGCCCATTACCTGACTGTCATCAAATCAGGACTACTGAGTAAACATCCCATCACAATATTTATATTAAAATCAAAGTGGAAATGTTTTTCAGAACGTTCCTATGCTGCTGGGTCATGGTCTTAAATGTAAATGGTCTAAATCTAAAGGTCTGTGCTGGTAAAACATAAATACTGTTAATAAAAAATTAAATAATAATAAAAAAATATATATACAGTACTGTGCAAAAGTCGTAGGCATGTTAATACCCCCCCCCCCCCCCCATTTTTTTTTTTGGGGGGGGGGGGGGGGTATAAACATGCCTAGGACTTTTGCACAGTACTGTGTATATATATATATATATTATATTAAATATTTAAAAGATTGTATTTTAATAAAATAAAAAGTAAAAAATATAATTAATAATAAAATAAATAGAAAATAAAATAAAAAATAATAAAAAATAATAATTATAAAATAAAATAAAATAAAATAAAATAAAATATGTTTTCTTGGACAGAAAGAGAAAAAACACTAACACCTTCTTCCAAAAGTGACACAACATGACAGTCCAACATGAAAGTATGCATGCGTGTTTGTTACAGTAAGTAAAGGTATGTATGAGTCTGTCTGTAAATAGAAATCAAAGCTACAGGAAGCAGCATGGAGGAGAATGCATTGTATCATCAAAGTGTAGCTCTTTCTCTCTAACACACACACACACACACACACACACACACACACACACACACACACACACACACACACACACACACACACACACACACACACACACACACACACACTGCTGTGAATGTCAGCTGATGCTTACAAATGTATCCAATATGCACACACAGCAGTCGACGGTGAGTAAAAATGTGTGTATTGAGGATGTAGTTAATGATTAGCCATGTTCAGTTATACAGCTGCTTGTGTGTGTGAAGATCTGGCTGTGTCTAAAAGCGGGGCTAGTTGATTGATCATCTGCAGTAGTGAAAAGCAGGTTACTGCAGCAGCTAACAAAAACACACACACCCGCTCGCCCTGCTCCATTACGTTTCCATCGTTCTCATTCTCCTCCCTTCCCCCTCCACCTCTATCCTCCATGTTCTAGTTTTTTTCTCTCCTTCTTCCCATCATTTCTACTTTCACTAGTTTCTGTTGAAAAGACAAGCACTGCTCGTCAACATGTTTTGGATGCTGGTATGTTGGTGATCTTACCAATCTTTTTAAAGGGACAGTTCACTCAAAAGTAATTCCATTATCATGTACTCACCTTCATGTCGTTCTCAACCTGCATGACTTCTTGCACTTAAAATATATTTACACTACCCTTCAAAAGTTTGAGGTCGGTTAGATTTTTGAAATGTTTTTTGAAGGAAGTCTCTTATGTTCAAAAAGACTGCATGTATTTGATCAAAAACAGTAAAAACAGTAATATTGTAAAATATTATTATAATTTAAAATAAAAGTTTTGTATTTTTATATATACTTATAATTTAAATATAATTTAATCCTGAGATGCAAAGTTGAATTTTCTGCATCATAACTCCAGTATTCAGTGTCACAAGATCCTTCAGAAATCATTCTAATATGCTGATTTGCTGCTCAAGAAAGATTTACTATTATGATCAATGTTGAAAACAGTTGTTCTGCATAATATTTTTGTGGAAACCGTGATATATTTTTTAGAATTCTTTGATGAATAAAAAGTTAAAAAGACCAGCATTTATTTGAAACGGACATTATAAATGCATTTACTGTTACCTATTTGATGTGTCCCTGCTGACCCCTTTTGTCTAAAAATATATTTATATATTTACTGGAATGTCCATGTAGCTGTTTTAAACAAAGTCAGTGGTAATGGGGACAAATTTGTTGTTACCATTCACTTATGGAAAAGAGCAGTTTGGACAAAAGAGACTTTTGTGTCCCATGTATGAAATTAGGCAATACAGGTAAGGAACGACAAGTAAATTATGACAGAGATTCCATTTTTGGGTGAACTAAACCAAGCCTCCCTTTGCCAATCATAATGATGATGCTAGTTGACCAGCATTTTGCCAACCAAACCAGCACTAACCAGCATAAATGAGCTTTTCAGGATTTTCACTCCATCGTGGATTCTTCAGCCTCTCATCTCCTCCTCCTCCAGTCCATATATCTTTCCACATCAACCAACACCGAGCTCTCTCTCTCTCTCTCTCTCTCTCTCTCTCTCTCTCTCTCTCTCTCTCTCTAATTTTCCAATATTTCAAAGCCCAGGGGAATGGAGTAATGGAGTCACATGACCCTGCCCTTCTTTAGAACTGCAATACTACAACACACCCGTCTGTCTCTCTCTCTCTCTGCTTCCCTGTGAGGTGACATTTCAGACGTGCCCTGATGGTTGCTCCCTAAGGTGCTGCTGTGATCTGCCCTGTGTTTGAGAATCCGTGTGTGTGTCTGTGTGTGTGTGTGTGCTCATTAAGGCATGAGGGAGCCAGCATCCAACCAGACCTCTACTGTGTGTGTAGTGTTGTTTCAGACAGAGAGTTCCAGAGGGGGCGTGTTTTTCTCAAGGCTAATTTAGGCCATGCGAAAAGTATATCTTTTAGCATACATTTTACGAATAATGTGCAGTCAACCAGTCATACGGCAATCTACAGACAAATCATCTATTTTATTTCCAAGTTAAGAGCTTAAAAAGGCCATGAAATGCTTAATAAAACTGACAAAAAGTCTGCTTTGTCATTTCTAACTGCATGTAAAAGTAAAAATAATACATAGTGTAGTCTGTATCATGAACAAATGACTCTTTTAATTAATCTGTCAAAAAGAGCCACTCCAATTTTAATGTTCAGTCTTTCACTAAACATACAAATTATTACACAAAAATATTTGACATCAGAACTCCACCATCGACCAACAGAATCAAGTATTCCAGAGAGTCATCTGACAATTGTTTATATTGACTCATAAATCGAGCAGCTCAAATTATATTTAATTTGGTCTCTGCAGTTTGTACTGTATACAAGAGCAATGACATCAGACACCATGCAGTGAGTGTGTTTGTTTAACTCACCCCGTGAGCACCACTACAAAGTCCATCATGTTCCAGCCATTTCTCAGGTAGGAGCCCTTGTGGAAGGCAAATCCCAGCGCAAGAATCTTAATGCCCGATTCAAAACAGAAAATAGCAATGAAATAGGGCTCTGTGTCATCCTGTGAGAGAAAGAAAACACACAGTACCTGTATTTATTAACAAGTGACTCTCAAATTGTCCTGTGCATGCTTGAACAGAAAGGAGTAGATGAAATGTTTATATGGCAGTGTTAAACTATTCGTTTACTATGTGTGTGTGTGTACCTGATATTCACTACATTATGGGGACCAAATGTATGGTTTACCCCACAAGGATAGTAATACCACTAAATTTTTACCTTATGAGGACTTTTTTGGAAAACAGGTTATATATCATACTAAATTAAGTGTTTTTGTGAAGTGTATACTTTGAAGTGCATTTGTAAAAATAGTACAAAAATAAAGTAAATAAAGTTGTAAATACTGTAAAAATGCAGTAGAAGTCTATGCAATGTCCCCATTTAGATAGCTAAGCATTTAAGTAAATGTGCGTGTGTGTGTGTGTGTGTGTTGCACTTTACCAGTCGTTCTGACAGTGGAGTTTTGTCTCCATCTGGTAAGTGTTGTTCAAGAGCCAGTACGATGCAGTTGGCAATGATGGTGGTTAAAATCATCCACTCAAACGGAGTAAGAGGCAAAGTTAAGGCTCATATCAAACATTTATATTTCAAAAGTTTTTTTTACCATAATATTAAAATCACCTTGGCAACATAAAAATGTATGAACTTTGCAATGTTACAAAAATAACCAAATATAATGTCAAAATATTAATTTTATTATCCTATAATATTACTAGAAATTGTATTAAGGAATTAATATTACAACAACAACAAATCATGCACATAATGTTGTCCGCTTGCAGAGTTTGGATAAACCATGTGCGTTCAAGTGTAAGTGATGTGGAGCTGTAGGCCTGGGCTCACACATATACATACAAAAATAAACACACACACACACACACACACACACATGGCTGCAGGGCTGTATAAAATAGATGAGTGTGGAAAGATTCAGCCTGACTGTAATAGAGCACTCATTATCCAGTTACTGTGTGTCTCTTTACCAGCTGCCACTGGCACTGATGCCACACACTAGTGATGTCCGGTTCGTGAACGAATCGTTCTTTTGAACCGGTTCTTTTTAGTGAACCGGTCGAACCAGTACACTAAATCAGACTGAATCGTTCAAAACAGTTTGCGTCTTGCGTCAGCGCTGATCCACAAGTTACCAATGTTACCAATGTTACTCTTTCGGACATGCCTGACAGTCCCTCCGACTCGAAATAAACCAATATCCCGGAGTATATGTTACTCCAGTAAATCCAACAGTTCACTGAACTGAGACATGCTGTGCTGAGAGAACTGATACTGCGCATGCGCGTACTACCGAACGTACAGGTACAGCGGTCCTCAATCACCAGTACAGAACCGAGAACTGTTTCTTTCTGACACGTTCGACATACTGTAGCCTACCGAGAACCGATGAGCTGATGAGCTGAGCATGCGTGCAATTTTTTCAGAGGGACAAAATGCATGTTTCCTAAATATTTTGTTGAACATCAATAAGTGTAACAATATAAAACATGTTAGAAACATGTTTATCACATAATTACTGTCTTATCACTGGATTATTTTAAAGATTTGAAACACAATGAATGGATTGTAAAACTGTCAAACTAAACATTTACTATTATACTAAAACATTATTTTCAGGAACAGCTAATTTAATTTCTAAGTAAGTTGATATAAATCTTTGACGTAAACTCCTGCCAAGGTTTTAAGGGTGCAAAGTAAATGTTGTTAATCAAAACATAACGTATTAAACATGCATCGACTTTTTAGTTTTGTCGACTGTATATTCAGATTGCAGCAGATCTCAGATCAGCACACACAGGCCTATGCTACAGTTAAGAACTGGTTGTTGCAGCATTTCTCGAATTACATTACAGAACCGAGAACTGTTTCTTTCGGACACGTTCGATACGGAGAACCGATGAGCTGGAGATACTGAGCAGGCGTAATAACAGCGTCTGCGTCAGCGATGATTATGATGATGATTACTATTATTTAACTGAAGTTATGATTACAAATGCCTGTATTTGAATGTATTTTTATCCGCCGGGATGATAGAATTGACGTCATTACGTAAGGATTACTGATTACAGATTACTGGTAAACCGTTTTTTTGAACTGGTTCATTGAAACAAACTGTCCGAAAGAACCAGTTCGCGGAAAAGAACCGGACTTCCCATCACTACCACACACACACACACACACACATTCTCAGCACTTGCCATAACCGCTTATGTCATGCATGTGACATACAGATAAGCACACATACAAAAACACATGCAGTCTGTGTGAAGACTGCTACACACTTCGGTAACATTTTAAGATGATTAATTACATAGTTAAACATGTTTGCATTACACTATATGATGACAAGCATAAATCTTCATTCAAACTATTATAAAGTTCATGAAACTTTGATTCTATATGTACTGCGTATATTTAATATATTTCAATACATTGCAAAAACGTATTATTAATCAGTATTTTTGTCTTGTTTTCTAATAACAATATCCAAACATATTTTTAAAACAAGATACATTAACTAAAGAAGTTTTAGAAGATAGATTTAAAAAAAATAATAATAATAAATTATAATTATAAATAATTACTAATAAACATTTTTCTTAACCTACTGATTATTCTTAAACATAAAACTCAATTTTGTAAGATTTAGGCTAGTATAATATAATATAATATAATATAATAATAAAAGTGTTTGTTTGCCACCAAGTGTAAGTTTTCCTACATCTTGAAACTTTTAGTTTTACAAATGGGGACAATATTTGTAGGATGAACAAACAATGTTTTTGGTCATCAAATTAAAAATTACATGAAATATAATAAATAAATATTTGAGTTTTGAACTGCTGGAAAAAGTTGTGTGAAGCACTTGAAAGTTCTTAAAATGCGCTTGATTTTCACTCTCAAAAGGCTGTACGAACCCTGCAATGAATAATGTAAAAACATTCTACTACTTCTGCCACAATACCATGGTTACACTGTTAGTACTACTACATTAAATCCATGGTGAACGTTGGAGATTTGTGGACTCGAAACCCTTCTAGCTGAGAATTCAGCACCAAATTTGAATGCTTCTCACTAGATTTTGTAGCGGTGTTATTAATTCTGTGGCGAATTCAAACTCTTTCTCACTGGATCTCTCAGCGCTGTGTAGTAACAGTGTCGCGTGATCAGACAAAGATCAGCTCGTGAGTACCTCGCAACGCAAAGCTAATAATCTGTCCGAGCAGCGTAATAACAAGTATAAGGGTTTCGTTCCGCTTTCGTTTCGTTTGCTGTTTGATGTTTCTCATACGCAACAGAAATGACAGTTCTATCAGTTGGGCTGATGACCTTGAACAAAATTTAGTCACATCAGCAGGAAAAAGTTTGCAAAATGCATCCATTTGGTCGCAGTCTGGAGCCGTGCATATGAGCATGCCACGAGAATTCACACCAATCTGTCTGTATACTGCATGTAAACTGTTCAAAGTACATCAGTTATTTTGTGGTGCAAAAAGAGCAAACACAGACCTCTTAGGGACACAAGCTCACATCAAGTCCTTACACACTCATGCTTATTCAGAGCTTATTGAAATCACCAACAGACAGTTAGCTCAGGGCTAACATGGCTAGCAGTACAATGCATGCTGGGAGACTTAAAGTGGTATCCATGGCAACCACTCGAGCGCTGAAGTGAGCATGTGCAGAGCGGTTGTTCTGAGAAATGAAATGCGAGCATTTGTGCAAACCCTTCACGGCAGAAACCACAGACAGAGATGCTGCAGAGTGCTGCACACTAAACTACTAAACAACTGAAATCTTCCTTTCTCATTTCAACAGTCTTCTCTCTTGTTCTGTTTCTGTACAAGGGTAATTGAGAGAGAGAAGGAGAGAAAAATAAGACAGAGAAGGACAACAGAGAGAATGTAGATGTATTTAAATGAGGAGGAAAAGAAAAGGAAAGGCAGGGAGAGCTGGCAACAGAGAAAGAGAGAGAGAAGAGCTGTTAAATGGAAAGTTGGCCAGCATCTGAGAGTCTCTACTGCATCTCTCCATCAGCAGTTTAAATGTGTATTATACTAATAAGAGGTAGTGATGGTGCCAGGTCCCTCTTTCAATCTCTTCTGCTTTAATTAAAAAGTCTGCACAAAGCCAAATATATACGTTTTCCTTCTATATACGGTACACATATTTGTCTCTTCTCAAAAACATACACGTTTAGTTAGCTACACAGTAATAATAATCTAAAAAATAATAATTTTTTTAGTATCTAAATAGCCTTAAACGATGATAAATTAAATTATTTGCAGAAAATTCATCTTAAATTGCGTTTTGCAGATTATTCTTGTTTTAAGCAGGAATCAAATTTTTACGCAATGTCCCCAATGGGAGGCTTTGTTAGATTCAACTAACTTCTAAAAGGCCATTTTTTCCTTTTAATATATATATTTTTTTAAAGTGTCCTTGAAACCTTCCCATGACCACCTCTTCTTGTCCCTACTTTCCCCATCACCTCACACACACTAACCTACTGTACACTCCCTCCCATGCACACACTGCATTATTAAGCATCAGCATATTAATGCTCGACTGCTCACAACTAAAAACTCCATATTACATTATCAGAAAGCAATCCAGAGGAGAGGAGAGTCGTCTACGGTCAGTTAGACCTCCAGGCTTTAGAAACTTTGTATGGGCAGCGTTTAAACTTTAAAGGACAACGAGTCACAAGACTTGCATTGTCTGCACCTCCCATTACGTCATTGTGCATTCCTTTACTGAACTCAACTTTGTCATATTTGTAACAACCCTTGTTGCCAACTGAAACTGAAAAGGACTGACCTTTAGTTACGCACCTTTAGTTTGTGTGTGCAAATGTTTCATCTGAAAAACCAAGCTCAAATGAACACTTCTGCCACTTCCTGCGAGAAATAACAGTGAGAACTTCATTGTAAATTTGACCTTTGGGTTGACAGCACTTTGTTAGTTAATGACAAGAATTACACATCTTGTAGATGCATGGGTTTGATGGACATATACGTGTTGGCCAGGGTTTTTCCATCTTTTTTCTGCGCTCTAGATTTGAGCTGACTGTGTGCTTTAGGGGGAAACAGAGCTGATGAGATGCACACAACTCAACTGAAATAAAACAAACAACCTTACAAATGAAATGAAAGAATCCACAAGACTCAGCAAGGGCTCTCGTCAACTCGCTTTCCCATTGTCTTTGGCACACCGTGGTCTTCCTGTCTCCATCTTTGCATTTTCCTTTCCTCTTCGTTTGCTCAGTTTTTCCTGCAGAGGGACCTGAAGCGAGCGTGTGTGTGATCCATCATGCTAAAAAGCCTTCAGTTATGAATTCCCCCTCCTGTTCCATATACGCTACACTAAAAATAGATACATGACAGATTAAAGAGTCTGCTCCTCTCCTCCTTGAAACCCATTTCTTTCACTCTGTCGCTCTCTTTTTCTGTATTTTATTATTTGTGACGTTAAATTCTACTGCATCCTGCTGCGTTCGGGTCTTTAGAGGTCTAAGTGACTCTTGATTCACAGAGATTTGTTCGTTGCTCCACTGTCATAGTGCCCTGTTCTCTCATTTCCCCTCTCTCTCACTCTAACGCACTCTCTATAGCTTTCTTCCTCCATCATGGATTCCTTTAATGGTTTTCATTGCGGTAAGTCTGTGTTAGACACTGAGCTGACTGCTGGATGCTAACTGCATGCTCATGAGGGCTGGTTTACTGATGCAATATGCAGAAAGATCCTGATTCGGCAGCTGGAGTAACATTACATTCAAAACCAACACACTCATGTAAACAGTCTGCTCTAATACATCTAAAACAGGGATAGTTCAACTAAAATTAAAATTATGTCATCAGTTATTCACACTCATGTCATCCCAAACCTGTGTGACATTCTTCTATGGAGCACAAAAGATATATCTTTTTTAAATGTCCAATAGCCAATGTTGGTTTGGACCCCATTGACAAAAACAGTGAATATCCATTACGTACTGCTCTAGATTCCACTCTAGATTGAACAGAGAGATGGTATCAATATCTCATTGACATTAGCCAGTAAAATGTCTTAGTTTCCATTCACTGTAAATCTGTCCAAATATGAAATGAAATCATATTTGAAAACAATCTAATTCAAAATCTAAACTAATTTCCCCAAAGTTCCCAAATTTTTACATGGTATATATATGAAAGATTGTGTATTTTTAAATTAATTGCAATCCTGCAACTAAAACAAGCTCAGTTTAATTTTATTCTTTTATGAAAACTGACCCAAAGCTGTTTGTTGGTCAGATTCCACTGAGCAATCCAAACAAACGTGTCTCTGCTTTACATAGAAACAGCAGCACACACCATCCACCTGTGAGATTGGAAACATATATGTGTTTGCTGCCAGTGATCATATTGATCTATTCTGGCTGAGAGTTTGTGTTGTGTTGTGATATCGATATAGACTGTATGGAAAAACATTCTTAGGTTTCAACCACAATTTCAAGCTGTTCTTCTTTACAGCTATGATCTGTGTGCCTGAAATATTAATATAATGACCTGCTTACTTTCCAGAACCTGCTGGAAATTGACCAAAAATATGTTGTAATTACGAAATAAATTCTGTACATTCTGTAATAGTGTAAATGAGAACTTCCCTTACTGCTCTCCATCTCTCTCCTGCCTTGTTCTTCGACGTTTTCTATACAAACATTTGTGGTATTATATTCTTAATCTGTCCTTTTATCGCACAAACACCATCTCACCCACTGATTCGTTCTGCATCTCTTGCAGTAGTGCTAAAGGTTAGTTAACAGGATGATTGCAGCTCTAATGTGCAGGGATGTAAAATATGATTCATACTCGATATGAATATAGCAGAGACCGTTTCTTGTTGTCATAATTTTATCTCCAGGGAATATTTCTCAGGGAAGGTTTATTTTTAAGCCCAATTTCTGTAAGAGCACATACATTTTGACTACAAAAAAAGTCAAAGATCATCAAAGATCATTGACCAGGAACGGAGATACAGTTTCTGGGGAACTATATGGTGTAAGTTCTCACATTGGGTTTCAGCAAAATTTTGATGACAAAACAATTATCAAGAACAAAACAAAATTGAATCAGCTAAAATGTTAAAGGTCATACAAAAATATTAAACTACTGTTTTAGCCAACAGAAATGGAGTAATAAATGTTTTTTTTAAGTCTATTATGCTCACTAAGGCCCCTATCTTGCACCCAGCGCAATTGACTTTGTACACCGACGCATGTATCATTCCTATTTTGCACCCGCGCACAGCGGACTTTTCCCTCGACAGACGCACGTCGGTAAATTAGGAAATGAACTTGCGCTCCCGGGGGGCGGTTCAGCGGAAAGAGGAGGCGTGTTCCGGCGCAAACGTTCCTTGGTGCTATTTTGCAGGTTTAGAAAACAATTCCGCCACTGACCAGGAAAAATCTAGTCTAAAGTCAGTGGCGCGTTGCGCATGTTATACATATGCTATTTTAAGGGCACATGCTTGGCCATAATCAATGTAACATGTGCACAACGCGCATCTCATCTACACACAGACGCAGCAGTTCTCATTTTTAGAAAACCATACATTATTAAAGGAAAAATATTAACACACAAGGGAAATCATTGTTGTGTCCATGAAGATGTGAAAAAATAGGCATAAATCTAGCTTACACATTTACCCAAATTATTATACGCCTGTTTAACCGAAGCTAATTTGGGTGGGTTTCTCCCATCCCCATACAATGCCACTTCTCTGTCTTTTACGGCCCTGGCGAGAACGTCGGTCTCCTCGGCTGTGAACCACTCCTGGCGCCTGCAAATCCGCCGTTATAACAGCAATCCGCCATGGAACAAGCGCGCCTGTTCTTAAAGGGAATGTGAGAAGTCGCTCTGATTGGTTTATTTAACGTTACGCCCAAACCACACCTATGAGTAATGTAGCTACTTCAGACCAACCCATTTTAGATTTCCGTCGGGCACAAGAGTCATTTATCCCGCCGGTATAATACAAAGTTGCTTGCGTTTCGCGCTTGATACTTGCGTTTCAGATCGTTAAAATAGGGCCCTAAGGCTTTTACGGTAAACAGTAATATTGTGAAATAAGATTACAATTTAAGACGACCATTTTTTATTTTAATGTATTTTAAAATTTAAAATTTCCTTTTTGTGATGGTAAAGCTGAATATTCAGCATCATTACTCCAGTCTTCAGTGTAACATGATCCTTCAGAAATCATTCTAATATGCTTATTTGGTGCACAAGACAAATTTCTTACTATCAACGTTGAAAACAGTTGTGCTGCTTAATATTTTTGAGGAAACTGTAAGAATGTTTTTCAGGATTCTTTCACTCTAAAAAATGCTGGGTTGTTTCAACCCATGTTTGGGTCCCATATGAACAAACCCACCCGTTGGTTTATATATATATATATATTTGGGTCCATTTTTGACCCAAACATGGGTTGAAACAACCCATAATTTTTTATTGTTGATGATTAGAATAGAAATCTTTTGTAACATTATATTCTTACTGCTGAATAAAAGTATTAATTTTCTAAAAACCTTACTGACCCTATATTTTAGAAATTTTAAGAAAGTATATAAAACGCATGACAATTTGACAAAAAAATGACAAGAAATGTGAAAGTTTAGTGTGGAGGACAGAATTTCTAGCCCCATTTTCCCCAATTCACTTCTAAACCCACCCTTGTGTGTGGACAGGAGAATCATGGGTGTATGTATACAGTACGTTTCAGATATAGCAGACATTCACTCAACATTTATGTCAAATGTTTTTTCTCTATTTTCATATTTACAGTCTGTCCGTCATTTTGATATGCCTCCTTTTCACTCCCTCTCTCCACTTTAATTTCTCTCTCATTCCTCCATTCATCCTTCAGTCTTTCTGCATAATCTCAGTAAACACCAAACACTCCAATTTCTTCCACTTCCTCTTTCTCTCCAGTCTTTAAACGTCAAATCCGGCACCTTTCACACCCTGACATCTGCATGTTTCTCTCTGTCGGTCTGCCCAGTATTGAAAAGCTTTTTGTTGCTTACTCCACCCTGTTTTCTCTTCACTCCTCCTCGTCTTATCTTTTATCCTTCCCTTTCAGCCTTCCTTTCCCTCCTGCATTTCGTTCTCTCCTTCTCTCGCTCTCGTTTGAGAGTGCTGCACATCAATCATACAATCTTAATTCAGTCAGAGCGCTACTGCCGCCTCAGCATTTCTGCAGAGAGAGAGAGAGAGAGAGAGAGAGAGAGAGAGAGAAGATAGAGGGAAGAAAGAACATAAACAGTGGCAGAACAGACGGAGAGAGCCCCTAGTGAGAGAAACTGAAATGGAGAGTGTGAGAAAGAAAGATGGGTGTATAAACAGAGAAGAGGGAGAATGAGAAAAAGGGAAATGTGGGTGGAGGGGAAAGAAGAGATGCAGATTTCTTTTTCTGCTTGTTCTGCGAGTGGGCTTCAGGAAGTAAATTATCATCAGATGGCTTAAAAACACTCAACCTCAAGTGCGATCATGTGTTCGCATATCATACAACAGACATGCACATACGGACATGCATAATAAATACTCATTTTCAGACCACATATTTGTAAAAATACACAAAGAAATTAGGGTGGCCCACTGGCCAAACTGAGTGAGTTTTGGGTCTATCTAGTTTCTATAAAAAAAAAAAAAACAGGTCATTGTTTGGGGATCCAAACTCGCACCTTGCAAGCGTAAGATGTTTCAATAGCACCTCGGATTTAAACTTTCAAAAAGGCAATAAAAACCGTTTGATTAGCTTCTGTGAATTAAATTTTAGTCAATTAAAACTCTGATTCAAAGTGTCATGAGCCCTGCACATGACATGCAAAGAAAAAAAAAAAATCGTGCACACAATTTACTATTTTGTTCCCTCGATTTATAAATCGTGCGTACGATTTACTCATTCGTTCCCTCGTTTTACTAATCGTACGGACGATTTACTAATTTGTTCTCTAAATTTATAAATCGTGCACACGATATAGCAAATCAAGGGACCGAAATAGTAAACTGTGTGCACGATTTATAAATCGAGGGAACAAAATAGTAAACTGTCCGCACGATTTAGCCTACTATTTTTTTCCAGCATGTAATGTGCGGGGCTCCGTAAAAATGCATACGGAAGTCTTAAATATATATAATATAATATTAAATATATAATATTAAAAATGGCATATAAAAAAAAAACATACTAAACTTATTTTTTGAAATTCAAAAAAAAAAAAAAAAAAAAAAAAAAAAGCCACAATTTTTCTGTGATGGGTAGGTTTACGGATAGAGGTTTAGGGACAGGATACACAGTTTTTACATCCCTAAATAAATTAGGGACAATACATGAAACTGAAAAACGAAATATGTATATTAGTTATTATCAAAAGCCTGAAACGTATAGTGTACTTTGATTTTATCACCATTTGGCCTTTAGAGCAGCCACACTGTATATGCTCTCCATATATTTCCTGCATGAATACTGTCCACATTGGACTACATGCATTACATTATTGTGGCCAGGCACTGAGAGTTCTTTCTGTTTTATAGAGCTTCTGTATTGATCGGAACTACAGCAAACGCACAATATGCCACCGAGCACAACCCGCCACAGTGAGGCAACATCAGCATTACTTGATTTAAACATATCAACACTTTTCTTCTTTTAAAGAAGCATTTGTGCAGTAATTGCATGTTTATTGTACTTCGAGCTACAGAACTGAATGTGACCATTTGTAATACATATTTCTCCATGTCAATACCCCTGCGTTGTGCGATCGTCAGAGAACACCGTAACATTTTGGCTCCCGGGCTGAACTGAACTCTCTGAGCTTCAGCCAAGTGAAGCAAGTGCTGATGGGATTTGATGGAATGTCAATGGCCCAATGCAATCTGGGAGATCTACTGCTAACCGTTGGGGTGCACCTGCGTATGCGTGTGTATGTGTGTAAGACGCGCATGTCAGCAAGGCCAGGCCCTGATAAGAGAGGCTAAAAGCTTGCAGTCTCAGCACTGCAACTTCTAAATTGTCCCATGGGAGATTTAGGACCCCGGGGGGAAAGTCAGAGCTTGCACAACCCACCCTCCGAATGAAAAAAAAAACCTCTCCCCAATCCCCTTCTCATTTAAAGGAGTGAGAAAAATGCTTGGGTCAGAGGGAAAAGGATTCACGGATCAATGAGGGGTATTGATAAGTTAAGACTAGCGCGTTTGTTGATAAGGTGTATGCATGTTCTGAACAATCCACTGTGACCCGCAATAACCCCAGTTATGAAGCAAAAAACAACATCCGTGTCAACTGTTACAGAAAAAAATTATATTGCAATAATTTTATAAAAAATTACAAAAAAAGAATAAAAAAAAATGATCCTGAAAAAATAACTACTCTATTACTAATAATAAAATCAAAATGATTTTTTAAAATAATATTTCATAATTTATTACAAAATTATTTTTATCATATTTTAGATTTTATAGAACCACTTTCTATTAAAGGGGTCATGATGACATGGATTTTTTAAATTATTTTATTATGTTCCTTGAGTTTCACTTATAATGCGAGTAATGTTTTGGCACAAAAAAAACTCTGTCTAAAATGATCTGTTTTTAAAGTCGGGAAGTTGCAAATTACTTTTCTCCAGTGTTGTGACGTATTTCCAAGTGAAACGGAATATTGAACAGAGGGCAGGGTTTTACTCTAGCGCTCCTCCTCTCCATCTCTCGCTCATAGCAGACTAACGGTTTAAGGAGAGTGGTTAAGTGTTTTCAACCCAAGCCGTCAAACTGATGTCATCAGAAAAGGAATGCCATTCAAGACCGGAAGTAACTTTTCAGATTTTGATTAAGGAATACCACGGCAAAAAAAAAATTCTGTGTATTAACTTGCACGGATTAATTGTTCACCACAAGACTAGTAATATGCGCTAACAAAGTAAATAGGGACAATTTTGATTTCATGTCGACTTTAAGGGGTGGCTCCTTTAAGGTTTGTCAGTAAATGCTACTGTTATGATTGGCTGACATCATTGCATTGGAAACGGTATCAACACCTACTAGCTATTGCACGCAAGTGTTTTGAAAATTCTATCTGTATAAAACTGTCATTTAGCATTATGAAATCATTTACAGGGTTCTCAAGTTTTATCAAAATCTTGGAGTGAGATCACATGCGGTTGGGGGAGGAGCCCTAATGGAGCCCCGCCCCCACCTGTCCCCGCCCCCCAATTTTACCCATTGTTCATAATTAACCAGCACAAATTGAAATTATAACAATTGGTAAATCTGATAAATGACAGAGCAATTAATCACATCAAATATACTCTTTAATGTTATATTTCAAAATTACAATTAAGTTACAAAAATTACAAAAATATAACAAATTGCTCCAAACAGTTTGGAAAAACAAATATTTTTGCATTTTGAATGTGTCTAGTCGAAATGGTATAATGATTTATTGTGTGGTGGGACACTGAGAACAAATGACATATTAGAGTATTATTAAGGTATGTGTGTGTGTTTGTGTGTGTGTGTGTGTACACAAGAGTACACACTCCAGCTTATGAAATGTGTTTTGTGTTGCAAGTGTTTGAAAAATACAAATGCAATGGCAATCAATGATTAATGTAACGTTATGTTTTGACAGGATATAAAATATTACCCAGAGCACTCTGCTTTAATACGTATGTAGCCTTAATGTAACTAGAAATACTATTAATACAGTCTAATATATAATATAATTTAAAATAAAATAAATACATTTAAATTTATTTAAAATAAAATGAAGAAATACATCTTCATTCCTTCCCATACCCACTAACATTTCCCTTAGTTTCAGATAACGTAAGCTAGCCAAACTGAGCCAAAGCTTCTGGCCTGGTTGCAAAGTAGTTGTAGAGTTTTTGACTGCATCAATAATACGATGGGCTATATATTAAATGTTCTAGCCTTAAAATGTTAGACGAGCTTTCTTCCAACTTACCTTCTCCATCATCACGACGTGTGTTCGCGCGATGTTGTTGGTTACCTAGTAACGAACGTACGGTGGCCGAAAATGTTCCGTCAACTTCCGTGTGTTCGCGCATCTGTGTTGCCTATTAACGAACGCAATCTGGCCAAGATACGTGCTGGCGGCAGGAAACTTCACTTTGTGTGCCCGCGCCTCATATACAACGTTATATATAAAGCTTGTAGGACAACTTGGTTGGCATTGCCTTTTCAGCGTGAGAAATACACGGTGTGGCGTGTGAGCGTGTGAACTGGTTGAATTGCGTGTGTCTCACGGCCAATGCGTGAGACTTGAGAACCCTGCATTTACTTACATTTTGTAATGCAGCTGCTGTAAGATCAGTCGGCTGCTTTGCTTTCAACAAAAGTTTCTTTGCGAATTCTCCACTACAGTGTTCCTTGTTTACAATAGGCTTGTTGCGGTAGTCAGTGTTACCGGTGTTTCACAGTGCTCAGCCGTACACAGATTACATATGGCCACCTCGGCACCACCCCCACTGTCGTTTTGCTTTTTTATAGAAATAAAACCATTTAGTTCAGTTTGACAACAGATGCAACAATTATAAACTAAAAGTGTCTGCTCTGCTCCATAAAGCTGCAGAGTCGTAGCACAGAGCAGCAGGAGTCAGATTTCACTTATTATATGACCAGAGAGAGACAATGGCGGAGGATTTTGGTGTGCAACAGATCCTGAGCATCATTGACAGTTATCTCATCTTGTAAAATATGCAGTCAGTAGCGCTGCTCCCTTTATACACAGAGTACGCATGATCGCGAATTCGGAAGCGAAAGTAAAAAAAGCATGCACGCATTCAAATGCGACCCCACCCCCAGTGTTATCGGTATAACCAGTGCTGTCGCAAGTTTATAAACCTGTGTAAAAATTACGTCACGCGTGGAGTATGTCAGAAACTGAACGCGCATCTGTATACTGTATCCAGTGTAGACAGCATCAGTGATTATAACGTCAAATGTCAGCCATTAAGCAACTAAATGCCAGTGGGCGGGGCCTATGGTGCAATGACTATTCGTCAATGTCTTGCTCTGAAGGAAGTCATATGCAAATGCATTTGCCCGTGTGATGTCACAGATCCCGCAATATCCAAACGAGCTGTTTTTGGAGCTCAAGGCAAACGTGATTTCTAATGTAATGACCCACAAAAATGCGTGAAATCAACACTTGTATAAGGAATCAAAGTTCAAAACCAAGATACAATTGAGTACAATTGATGCTAATATGAATTTAAAAACACCAGGTGTTCAGATGTAGAAACAAAGTATATCTGAAACCCACTCTATATCTATGTAAGATATCTATAAATATATCTGAAAATAAATATTTGAAATCTTTCCTATATAGTTTTGACGATATGAGCTTATTCAGGTGAAACATTCATTCAGATAAGACGATGTCATCTGACTGACACACACACAGATTTGTACATACGTTCCAAAAGATTTTTTTTTTCTTTGATGTTCTGCTTTTAGAGCTCCACATAGAACACAGTGTTGAAATGTCCTTATATTAATATAATCAAATAAAAACAGCATACAGTGCAACATCAGGCAAAGTCTAGATCGCCTAAAAATAATCAACAGTGCTTAAACAAACCACACACACACACACACACACCCACACACACACACACACCCACACACAGGTGTAGACCAGGCAGTGAGTCACCCTTGAATCATGATGGACACAGAATTAGCCACATTAGTTATTTACACTCTGTGTACTATATATGGAACCAGATCATCATCTTGGGGACTTGGTCCTTCCCCTATGAAACCCTGTTTTTCTCACAGTGGCCTAATTGCATCTCCGGAAAAAGGAAAGAAGTTTAACTTCTCTACTTCTCTGTCATCTTTATGGAAATACTGTGATACTTGCATGTGATTGCTAAATGTCATTGAATCAAAGGAGCTTTGCATTACTTAAATTTTGCACTGTAAAAAAATGATTTATTAAAGTTGCAAAATACTGTTTCAGTTTTTCTATTTAATTCAATGAGCAGTTTTATGGAAACTTATTGTGAAATTTACTAGCAACTTCTAAATAAAAATTGTTTCTACGTGAAGTCGTTTTTTACAGGATTTTAGGAGTTGACAGCACCTTTGTAGATAGTTTAATGCTGGGAGTAAGATGCTAAGATGTTGATAAGACCTCTGTCAAAATCTAATGCTGAATTTAATTCAAGTGACCAGAATGTGAAAAATCATGAAATCATTAGTTTGGAAATACTACAGGATATGAGTGTAATTAAAGGACTAAGAGATTTCCCAACTGTCAAACGGTTAATTAAATCAGGGCTTGTGTCTTCATGCAGGAGTATAGCAGTAATTAAGAGGACTCCATTTTACAATTTTTTTTTTTTTTTATTACCATAATTCGCTGGATGCCTGAAGCATGGTGACCACAAGCTTGTCCCAGTTACTAGAAATAGAGCCTGACTGAAAAATTAATTAATAAAAAAAAAAACACTGACGACTGACAGGGAGAAGAGTGTCTGCAAAGGAGTTGAAACCCAATTAAACTACATTTTATACTGCAAAATGTCACGCAACTGATAATCACAGCTGAGATTTCTAGAATACGCAACTTGTTTAGTATGAATGCAGTTTCAGCCTATTAAATCTCAACACATTCATGGAGGGATTAGTGGATTGAAGGTTTGACCTCTGGGATCTCTAAAGACACTTGACACATATTGATGACTGTGACTGTTCCCATCAGAGTATTAGCTGCTGTCCACAAACATGTGCAACCAATATGTTTGGAAAGAATGCCACAGAGATGATCAACATCATCTTTAAGCAGTTCTACTGCATTTGAATATTTTATTCACATCATCAAGTATTGTGTCTGTTTAAACAAAGCAGTTTTGACAAGAAGATTTGCACAGGGCTCCACAGAGCGAGCATTTTAATTGCATTAGCGACTTAAAATAGATCTGTGTGAAACGTAAAATGTATTTAACAGCACGCGTGTGAATAAAAAGTCAGTTTTGTCAAATTTAAGGTCATAACTTATGGGTAACTTATGATATAATAAAATTCTCAATTATCATTTTAAGAGGTCTTAAATTTGAGGCCAGAAAACGGGAATCGTGATACGGCCTAATGTGATTTTTGACAATGATTTACTTCAATAAATATGAGTGCTGCACATTCAAAGTCAAAACGCTGCATGGTTGCTTATTCTATAGGCTTGCGGTTTCAGAGCAGTTCGCAATCAATTAATACTGCGCATATGGTTAATGAATTTTGAAATTAATTTTGAAAATGTTTACTTTACTTAACTTTTGTATTGTAATATGTTTTAGATGTTTGTAAGCATGCATATTTGATCTCCCTTGTATATTTGAATGAGCCGCTGGAAGAAGTAAAGACATTTTTTTTTTTAAATTGTCCCAGTGTATTTTGGGCCTTGTTTATAAATAAAAGTCCTGCATTATGCAGAACATTTTTTTTCCTGTTTATTATTGGTATTTTGTTACACAATAAACTTGATCTGGCAGTTAATTTAATGTTTAGAATATACATAATTTTTATAATTTCTAAATAAATACAGTTTGAAGCAGAAATATTTTTTTAAAAGTGTCGTTTTTGTATTCAAACAAATTAAACCATTTTGCATGTAAATGTATCCTCGTATCCATTTATAAAAAAATATTTAATACATTTTCATTGCACCCCTAAAGTTCTTTATGCACTCCTTTTTCAAATTAGGAGCACATGTGCTCCTGGGGAAAATGTATACATCAAACCCTGCTTCAATGTTCAAAACAATCATGAAAAAAATTGTATCACGGTTTCCACAAAAATATTAACCATCACAACTGTTTCCAACATTGATAATAATAAGAAACATTTCTTAAACACCAAATCAGCATATTACAATGATTTCTGAAGAATCATGTGACTGGAGTAATGGCTGCTTTTCAAACACCGGAATAAATTTTATTTTAATTTGAGATATATTATATATCCTGTATATACATGTATATATATTCAAATATAAACCAGTTATGTAAAAATGCAGCCTCGGTGAACATAAGAGACTTCTTTACAAAAATATGTTTGATTTTCCACCAGATGAAAAAGTCTGATCACTTAGAAAAGTAACCGCACACCTCTCCTCACAAGCCACACGATTTGAAGAATAGTTTACTGTATGTCAATAGCACAAACAGTGTGGGATGAGTTATGCTGAAAAATATAATACTATAAATATTTCACAAATAAACCAGTTTATGGCTTTGATATTATAATGGTTACAGATATAGTTCAACACCCTGATCCCAGCTTGCTGTGACCCATGACTTACCGAAATCACTGTCCTCATTACCACTGTGCCCTCCAGCACAAGACTTAATCCCAGGTTACTGCAGGAAGACCGTTGCAGTAATTAATGTACTGTAAAAACACGTGCTAAATGACTAGTAACTACATTGGAGTGAATTCATTTTCAAAGGTCAATATTTGGCCATTTTGAGTCACTTTCTTTAAGCATTAATCTAACAATATTTTATAAGATTTAGGCTTCTCAAGTTGCTCAAACTTCACATTTTCCTTTTCAAGTATATTTATCTCACGTTAAGGATGCTTAGATATTTTAAATGGAAAACCAGACAAATACTGATTAGGAAAATTAGTTTCTGCCGTGCATTTAGCTGATGACTTTTATCCAAACCATCTCCACTTGTAGTTCACTAATTGCAGGGTCACTTCTCCTCCATTAAGCTGGGGTCAAACACCCTACACAAAGGCAGAGACGGGTGGTTTAACTGTGCAGTTCATGGGCCGCTCCTACTGAGGACTAAACCTGCAATCTTTCTGTTACCATCTTAAACACTGGCTATCACCACCCATCCCCTTTATTGTTAAGATGACAGTGGATTGCGACCTCTCACCTCTCAGTCAAACACCACATGTACATGCAATCAACTTGCATGTATCATACACATTGCTCCCTGAAGGATACATGGAAAGCTGATGCCTCTCTCTCTCTCTGTCTCTAACACACTTCCCCTTCTTCACCCCCATCTTTAAAAGGTATTGTATACTGCCTTGAGTGTGCTTGCATCCCCTAGATAGTTCCTTCCATCTTCGTCTGTGCGTGTATGTGTTGGCTTCGTGTGCTACTGCAGGGGTAGACCCACGAGTTACCATGGTAACCAAAAACAGCTATATAAAGTCAGAATCAATAGCAATCATCAGACCATGGTGATCTTTACATCAGACTTGCGGTGTGTGTGTGTGTGTGTGTATCTGACTACAAACTACTAGCATGCATCCTAATTCATGTCTAATAAGGAGACTGTTAACCCTTACAGTAATACAAATATAATCATATATAATATACCAACACTGATCTGTACCAATATTTGATATAGTTATACCGTAAAATATTACTGCATATCTGTACAGTTTCTCATTCATTGTCATTCAATGCTTAGATTGCATAATGTGTGTGTATTTTATGAGGGCAAGAGGACTTCTCACTAGCACACACTTAGCTGTGACTTCTCACTAGTGCACACTTTTATTTCAGAGCTGTTTGATCTATGAGAGGAGGCTGTCGCACCAAATCACATGTTAGCTCTGTCAGAACACACCAACCTGGTCAAACCTGAAAATAAATGGATGACTACAGTATCTGCAGGAAAGGAAAATCACAACTGAGATCTCTTTAATATCGCTCTCCTAGAGAACACCTAGATAAAATGGAAAGCAAAGTCTTCTGCCTTCCAAATTTTTCTTGAGAGTCTCCTTTAGTTTGACAAGAAATTCTCTGATAGTATCTCAAACCATGCTCAGATCTGCTATGATGTCTACAGGTCTACAATCAAAAACTCAAACATTTCATACCAAATACTTCTAAGATCAAAGTTTCTGAGCTAAGTAATTCATTTAATTAGTAACTTATACTTTTACTTTATGTAGACATAGGTCTCATGTGTTTACAATTTTATCTTTTCTGTTATAACCCATACCTGAGCTACAATAGAGCAACCACTTGGGGGACTTATTAATTGGCTCTGTTTGAGCAGCAAATTTACAGTAATTTAAGTCCTGATAATGTTTTCAACTTCAAAATACATTCCTTTTCCTTAAAACGTACAGTACTGTTCAGAAGATTAGGGTCAGTAAAGGTGTGGTCACATTAGCTGACCACATCAGCTGAAAAACTCTCCATTTTCCCTTGTCCATTGTGTAGAGATGTATGAAGCACTTTCAAACCAAGCAGCTTTCTGTTGGTCAGTGCGGTGAATTTGCAAGACTAACTTGAACATGAGCACAGTCTACATGGCAAACTTTTTCACCCTCACACAAAATTCCTTATTGTGAGGATTCTGGCTGGAATTAATTTTTGCCGGAGTTTGACACACACACACACACACACACACACGACATTTGTACTTTTGAGGAATAGAGAATACTCTGAGAATGAGAGGAGAAGGATGTGAGCAAGGATGACAGATATTAGATACAGACAGACAGACGGCCAGACATACAGACAAAATGAAAGAACGATCAATAGAACAAATGATAGATGAAATGATAGCTAGAATGACAGATAGAATGATATAACAAAGAATTGGAACAGAAGAACGAGAGATAGAATGATAAAATAATAGAATGATGAATAGAATAAAATGTTGGAATGGAATGATACAGTGATAAAATGATACATAGAATGAATGATAGAACAAATGATGACAGATGGAATGACAGATAGTACAGAATGGATAGAATAAATGGATGATCGGCTCTATATTAATGCAAACTGATTTGAATACACACACAGTCTCTTCCTCCACCTATACTCATTTTTCTTTCCCTCCTCACCCTTGCCTCTCCCTTTTTCCCTGCTCTCTCAGTTTCTCCTAAGCAGCCCCTGTAATGCCAAATCACACTGTCATCAGAATAATTATTATCATTACCCTCCCTTGCATAAGCACTCCTATTAGTATCCTCTCATTAATGCAGTGTTTTAATCAGAAAATAACAATTAGGCTGGATATCTATTTGATCGATTCAGGACACAGATGAAAACATGGCTCCTGACCAAGAACGGGGGCAAAATATCACAGTACCTCCAGTCTCATTCAGCCATCGGAGGTGGCGGAGGGTTTGTTTTCTGCCACGTACAGAGATGTTCTTACAGTCGCATGGTTTTATAATGAGAAGATTATTAAGAAGAGAAGAGGAGAGGAGCCAAAAGCGTACATGACAAAGAATCAGGAAATGCTTCACAGCACACACTGTGATATTTAACAGGACTGCTCATGCCCAGTGGGCAGAGAAACGCCACCGATATATATAAAACCAGGGCCAGAAACAGTCCAAAGAGAATGTGGGATACCTGAGGCAAAGGCACTTTTAAGTCACATGGAAAAGGGGCATGGGTACAAAACACACATAAGCCTGTAACATGAACAAACTTGCTGCAAACATGGTGCCTGGTTGAAAGGCCAATAAATATCATGTTGATAGAACAGAAAAGCACAGAAGAGACTGTTAAATAAACAAAAGAACAAACCAGCAGCATCTGCTCCGTTTTCCTTTCTACAGTATATCTCTCTCTTTCACTTTGCTGATCTTATCAAGCAACTGGGCTCACAACATCCCTGTCTACCTAAAATACATGAACTAGCTATTTGTCATCGCTTTTTGGCATCAGGCTGTTAAGACTTATCATATGATACACTCTTTGCATCCCGATTTGCATAATATCCGCCCCAAACTGTATTCAAGATTCTTGAATACTATATTTAGGGTGGATAGTATGCAAATTGGGATGCAGGGACTGAGATCACATTGGGTCTGAGTCCTGATGATGTTTCAACTGCAAAATACATTCCTTTTCCCTAAAACGTACAGTACTGTTCAGAAGATTAGGGTCAGTAAAGGTGTGGTCACATTAGCTGACCACATCAGCTGAAAAAGTCTCCATTTTCCCTTGTCCATTGTGTAGAGATGCATGAAGCACTTTCAAACCAAGCAGCTTTCTGTTGGTCAGTGCGGTGAACTTGCAAGACTAACTTGAACATGAGCACAATCTACATGGCAAACTTTTTCACCCTCACACAAAATTACGCCAACCAATATTCCAAGTCTTATGAAGCCATATGATCCATGAAGCAATGTTGTTATTTGCTTAAAGTCGGCAAGAAACAAAACCTAAGGCCGCTCGTCCACCAGGCGCTCTGCTGAAAAGGCCTAGCTGTGGGCACTTCATAGCGTTTTGGCAGCGCAGCGTTTTTTTCAGTTGAGACGCTTAGACACAGATAGTTTGTTTCTGTGTTGTTTCTACATAAAATATTGATACAGCGTAAAGTATTTGCTCTGGCTCTTGTTTTAAATTATTTTGTTTCTTTATTATGCTTGTTGTTGTCATCTGTTGACGTTGTAAAAGCAGAATGTGACAATTGGTCGATGTGGTATTTGTCCCGCCCCTCCTCTACTGTGATTGGACGGCTGACAATGATGAGCGCTGCATTTTACCCAAAGTAAAAAAAAATTAAACTCTCGACGACCGGTAAAAAAAACGGCGATCCTGCCGTTTTAAAAACGCGGCGCTCCCAATGAAAACAATTGGAAAAATACGCCAGTCGCGTGAAAAAGCACTTTGGTGGACACATAGCCTAATGTGATGTATATGCGAGTAAAACAGCTTCTCAAACAAGAAAAAATGTAGGGTGGGACTTGATTTTGTCCGTTAGGAATTGATTGTTCGTTGTGGTTTGCTTTTGCTGTGATCTCATGTGAGTGACAGGCTGCTTGCCCGCTTGCCGATAAACACATCATCAGAGAAGAGAAGATAAGTCATTACAAGAGGAAGGGGAAGTTATTTTGGTTAAAGATTACGAGAGCAAGTGAATTAAAAAAAAATAATGATGTGAACGAATAAATCATTTATAATAAATACTGCAATATTCCACGAAAAAACTAGAATTGTCCATTATGACTCTCAAGTCACATTCATGTTCATATCAATTCAAATATTGCACATCACGCTGTTACAGCAGTGATACAGTATAGATGACTTGTATGGAATAGTTTTTTGCCCTTTTTGGAGCATAATACCTTCGGTTCCTGTTATGAAAAAAGCATATTTTTGTGTTCCACAAAAGAAAGAATGTCAACAGATTTCTAACAACATGAGGGTGAGTAAATGATGACAGCACTTTCAGTTTTTTGAGAACTATCACTTTAAAGACGTCGATAAAATCCGAACTGTGTCTTTAACCATAAGACACAGTAAACTAAAGAGGGAACATGGGAGCTCATAAGGTGAGACTTTCCTTACAGTGACAGCAGTGACACTAAGGCCATACAGCTACTTTGGACAACAGCCAATGGCTCACGCCCAACACATCATGCCAGACAATGGAAAGAACTCTTGAATCTCTCTGTCTCTCTCTGAACGATGAGGGTGATCTGTGCCCACTGAAACACACACACATACAAGAAAGGAATATTCCATGTTCAAAGCAACTTAAGCTTTATCAACTATGACAATCTGTCAATTACCACGGAAAAGAATTTAGACTTTTTTTTTGTCCATTACTGAGAAGAAACAAACAAAAATAGTTTAAAGCAATGCAATTTAAGTCTACTGTATGTGTCAAGGCACCCTGGGAGGTTTAAAGGCAGATATGCTGTTGAAACCTCTATGCAATACCGTTAGCTCAAAAGATTGTGGTTGGTAAGATGTTTATGTTTTTGAAAGAATTTTCTTATGCTCAGAAAAGCTGATCAAAAACACAGACATATTGTGAAATGTTACAATTTAATATAACTGTTTAAATCTGTTTAATTTGCTTATAGTGCAGGAATTGAAGATTAGATTTATATTGGTTTTGCGGAGTTTAAACGGATAGCTATCCAATCAGTAAAAATGCAAAAATAGGCCCATTGGAAACCTGTTTTTCAAAGTCTAATTTAAACATGAAAACAAACTTGATTGTAAAAAGGATTTTGACAAATTGAAAACAAATTTTATGAAAAATTGCTTTAGAAATATTTAAGGTTCTGTTCAATTTCTATGTTAGCCATTAGGAATATTTAAAATATGTTTATGTGTATATATACATATGGGGGGGGGGGATTGGGTATGGGTTGTGGCACAGTGATCAACTCGTAAACTTAAAAATGGCACTTCATGACAAAAAGCTTGCCATACATACCCAATATCAAATTATGATTTACAAATCATCGCTAAAAACTTATAATGTAAAGTATACAAATTAAAATGATTTTGAGCAATGGGCAAAATTAAAACCCCAAAATTTCTAATATTGTCCGATATGGTACTTGCATATCAAGCATCTCTAGAAAACAATTAAACTCTTTATCAAATCACAGTCTCAAATCTACTGAGATCCAATCAACTGCAACCTGGGTCCAGCCAAGCATCTAAATGTGGTTTAGCAAAGCATTATGGGAGCTGCAAAAAGGTTATGATCTCAAAGCTTTCCTGGACTTTCTTCCTCCAAATAGAAGGGCAAATGCATCAGCAGGACAACAAAATTAATAATATTAATAAAAAAAACATTATTTGGTATTCATAAAAAAGACCTTTTACCAGCAGAGGGTACCTAAAGGTTATGGCAATAAGGAAGGAAATGTCCAACTGGGAAGCAAAAAAGAGCATTTCAATATGAATATGTGTGGGAGAGTGTGTCTGTGTGTCTAAGAGGGTTACACAATAAACATGGTTATTGTGAAGTGCATTGTGACGTTTTCCTTACTCTTTGAGTAACACTCAGATGCACATACACACACACACACAGACCATTAGATGCTTCTTCTGCTCAAACTATGTTGTATCCCTTCTAGTCTGCACTGCAGCGGAGAGCCAGATTGTGTTTTATAGCCAGAGAAAAGCAATGGATTTAGTGTCTGGTATCTGGTATGTGTGTGTGGGTGTGCGAGTGTGAGCATGTATCCATTTCTTGTGTGTCTCTACGATTGCACACTGAAGCGTGAATGTCCCACATGGTGTGTGTGTGTGTGATGCCATAGGCTGGTGCTGAGTCCTGGCCCGGTTCCTTTTTCCTTTGGTCTCCTGAGGAGATTGATCCTACAGAACAGGTGTCACTGTTTTAGCTGCCTTAGTTCATGTGCGTGTGCTTGTGTGTTTGATGCCACAGGCTGTGCCGCCCTACCAAGTCTCCACTCACCCAGCAATGATCCCTCCACTGTGTGTTACTGCTGATGCACAATCTCCATTCAGCTTGGACACGAGGCCAAAGTGTGAAACCAGCCGAAACATTTACAAACCCCTGTTCTTCTGTTATTACACATCACTGCATCCATTAATGCAAGGGCTTACTATTATATGTGACCATGCCATTGACCATGAAGCAAGGAAAAAAAAAAAAAACATGTCCAGGTCATTTTCAGGGTTATTTTTTTTCATTTAAGGGGACCTATTATGCCCTTTTACAAAGTCTTTATTTTGTTTTTAATGCTTGAGTGTTCAAAAAACACATTATTTTTCACATATTTACATTGTTGCAGCACCTCTCTTACCAGTCTGTCAGTAACGCTCTGGGGTGCGTTTCTCAAAAGCACCGTTGGCCAACTAGGGTTGCAAGTTCAGTTGAATTGTGTTGATAACAAAGCAACTTGTGACTATAGATGGTTTCAGAAAACCCCTGTTTAATTCCTGTCTCAGCTCCACCTTCCGAAAAGCGCAATGTGCTCTGATTGGTCAGCTTGATTGGTGTGTTGTGATTGGTCACGCCCCTTACCATAACCGCGAGTTTTAGTACACTACTAATGCAACTCAACCAGGTCCCTTTTTATGTGTATAACTTGGGCGGGAATTATTTAAATGAGGGATATTGTGACATTTATGTTGCCGGAATAAAATTCAAGACTACAATCAAGGCGTTTCAGGGAGTTCAGAAACAGTGCTTACTGATATAGAGAATAACTCCCATTCGAGTGAACTTTGTGATTTGTAAATTTGCAGACCTTCTTCAAAGAAAGTTGAAAATGTAAAAAAAAAAAAAAGCATAATAGGACACTTTAAACCTAAAAACTGAAAAATTTACATTAAATTAAGTTAAATTAAACAAAAAATAATATTGAAAAAAATAAATAATAAAAATGACGACAGCACAAAAAATGTATACAAATTTAACACAAAACTCACATGAAAAAATATATTTAAAAAAATCTAATTCAAAATATTAATAATTGTTTTTGAATTAACATAAAATATATTTTGCATAAAGAAAATGTGAAAAAGAACAATTTGCATGAATTGGCATAAAGAAAATTTTATTATTTTTGTACTAAGATTTTTTTTCCACCACCTTTTCCTCCAAAATGTTTCTTAACATGGGACGTTTTGCTTCAGGTTTACTGAGCAAACTTTACTATAAAGAACCTTAATGGGTGTATGTTACCCACTTTCCCATTCTCAATATTCTTAATAGTGATATTCTTACTTTCTCAATTTAGTCATTTTTTGTTGTATTACATTTAAAAATGTAGTAAAATTATATTTTTCATTAATCTTATTTTAAAGACACTACCATAAGTAAATTAAGTGTATCTACTGTACGTAATTCAATAAATTAAATCAGTATTTTTTCAGCATTACAGTAGAGTATGAATAAAGAATACTGTTTCTTTGCATTTGGGAAAAGGATAATATTATAGGAAATGTGCTTAACTGTC
This sequence comes from Squalius cephalus, assembly GCF_949319135.1. NCBI lineage: Eukaryota > Metazoa > Chordata > Actinopteri > Cypriniformes > Leuciscidae > Squalius > Squalius cephalus. The sequence continues at coordinate 25,155,635 of NC_137143.1, read as the reverse complement.
ATTCAAACGTCAATATGCAAAAAAAAAACAACTAATATAACATAATAGCTTAATTTCTTTACATTCTTATATTTATCTATTAATTCTAGGGTGAGTTATGACCGATCAAACTGATTTTTAACTGTCATTTAAAAAAACTTCCACCCTGCTCTAAAAATGAACACCATGTGCTTGATCTCTATGATGCTATCTTTGGTCAAATAGCTACAAATCTGTTTCACTTGCATCACACATGCACACACACACGCACATCCAAAAGGACAGAAATGAGTGTACCTCCCCAGATCACTCTTTTTTCCATTCTTTTACCGTTTCCTCTCACATGCTCATGCCCAGTGAGTCCAACAGAACCCCAGGAAGCACCACCACCATACAGACAACAGAGAGAATGAGCAGATGGTCTGAGAGAATCAGAGAGAGAGAGATGGCAAAAGGAAAGGGGAGGCGTAGGAGCATGAGAGAGGGAATTTTTTTACTGGCACTCATACAAGCAAAGACCTTATAAACTCATCATTCCGACAGAGTATTTTTAAAACAGTCTAACACCTCTACCATCGCACTGTTTTACCAAACTATTAGCACTCGGATGGAAAAAGAAGTTATAAGCAACCAGCCAATATACTGAGCTAAGGAAACTGACCAATAGAAAGTTTTGCTGCTGACTAAAACCAAACGGTGGCAGAGAAGGACTGTTATCACAATAGCTGCCCTGTCCAGTTCTTGAATAACCTCTACTCTACAGAGATTTTTAAACTCAACAGCAAGTTACATGCGACAACTCTCCAAGAGATGGAGTATACATTAGCATTAGTACCTCTTCTCTGTAACAGTAAAGCTAATATTAGAGAAATTATCGTACACCTCAACTCATGGCAGTCTGCCAATCATGATAGAAGAACTGATCAATTAAAGTCTTTTAAAAGTTGCTATTGCATTGCCTTGATCCATGTCTTTCCGCATAAGTGTATGCACAGGGAAGAAGAATAGTGTTGGCCTAGTCGATGTCCCAAAAGTTCAATGTGAAAGGGAACTTTACCAATTCAGGGATCATACTCTTTTGCATCCTTTAGCGAGCCTTCAGGATATAAGGAGACTTATCTTGTAAAAAGTCTTCTGCAAGTACCTTTTAATGTAATACATTTGGTAGATGACAAGCAGCAGTAAAGAATACAAGATGCATGAAATCTTTAATGGACAGTTCACAAAAAAAAAAAAAAATCAGTCATTTTTTAGTCAACCTCATGTTGTTCCACACATTTATGAGTTCTTCCGTGAAACAAAAAAGGATATTTTGAAGTCTCAAGGTCTTTTGTCCATACAATGAAAGTCAGTGGGGTCCAATCTTTTGTGTTCCACAGAAGAAAAAAGGTCATACAGGCTACTTAATAAATTGTCGTTTTTATGTGAACTATCACCTTTTGTCTTCAAAATCAATGGCCTGGTTTCACAGACAGACGTAGATTACACCAGGATTACGCCTTAGTTTAATTAAGACATCTAAGTAGCTTTTATAAACATTAAAACATTACTGGTGTGCATCTTGAGAGAAAGCAATGGCACTGACATATTTTGAGATATGTCAGTGCAAGTTGCTTTCAGTTAAAACAGCTCAAACATGCATTTTTGTCCAGGACTAGGCTTAAGCCTTGTCTGTGAAACCAGAGGAAAATGTATTATCTTAGTGACTTCAAACTACTTATGTTTTTTATGCGCATTATAATTTTTCACAATTCGCTACTCTCTGTGTTTTCATGTAATCAGGACTACCAGCTCAATTCTGACTAAGCCACCACTTGATGTGGTTTACTCAACTGTGCACACACAGTATTGAAAGGCAACTTCATCTCTCTCCTTGTTTTTTCGCTCCACACTGCAAGGCTCCATTAAAGCTCATATGCTGACATCAGCAGCCCCCCTCCACACTCACACAGGCACTCAAACAGTCACTTGCACACTCCACCAATCCCAGCCAGCGGGAAACCACGCACACCCACGCAGCCACAGGCCTCTGAACACAGACCTGCACACCTAACACATGCTTACACATGGATATGAAAACACATGCACATCAGGCCTGGCTCCACAGGGGGGAAAATGCCAGCCTAGCCCACCCTGGCAACCACCTCCCTCTTTATTGGGTAGAGTACTGGGGTGTTCTCTAAGATGCTCTATAGAAAATGTAAAAGAGTGCGGTACAATCTCCTTAATATTACAGGAATAATAAAGAATATTTATAGACTACTTTAAGTGGGAAAAAACATGTTCAAAATGTCTACATTAGCTTTGCTGAACAGTGACGGCTCATCCAAAAACAACATGGTGCTTTGATGTACCACAATACTGAACTTCTCTTATTTGCATGCTACGTTAAGGTATTTTAAACAATACCATGGCATTAGAAATGGTATTTGTCCTAAAATCCAAACCAAAGGGTAATACTATGGTAGGCAACTTAAAAGAATTAAAAAAAAAAAACCTAGAGGAATCTGGTGCTGTTGCTCAGCATCTCAAAATGTTCTACAACCAACGATAAATAACTAAATGTATAAAAAAAGTAGCGTTTGAATATTAATCATTACATCCTTTATGCTTAATTATAATGATTTGGTTGAATAATTAACTTACATTATAGAGATGTCTAGAAGAAATGGAGGCAGCATCAAGCAGGGGCCAGTGAAGGAGCCATCACTAACCTATAACATATTACAAATCTGTACCTGTTCCCAGGAGCCCTCGTATCTGGGTTTAGTAAAGGATATGGCCATTCGGTGATCTTTTTGGCGTATTTTCGAATTATGTTGTCTTCACTGAAGAGAAACAGAGAGCGGTTGACCGTCAGGCAGTTCTGTCGGACCGGGATCGGGTTGTAGAGGGCCATGGTCCGGGCTCTCTGGGCCATCGATTGCTTGTACATCCTCTGGGCCCCTGGCGGGCCGCCCTGCCTGCTGCCGCCGCGGCCGGGTCCCCCCTGACCGGAGCCCCCGCCGCCGTACCTGGCCGGCACTTCGTCTCCGAACCGAGCCATTCTGTAGACACCAAACGCCAATCGTTACGAAGCAGCCGAGAAGGGGGTGAAGTCTCAGGGTGACAACACCACATTACACCCCATCCGCCTCAGCACAGAGCACACAGACATTCAGATCTGATCTTCATGGTTAAGAAATGTCCATCATAAAGCACCAAACAAGATCAGTGGTTGGGGAAATGTGTGTGAGAGCGTGTCAGCGCCAAAAAGGGACTCAGATAACGAGATTGATGGATGGATAGATGGAGTATGTCCTTTCAATGGTGCAATCAGCTCAACAAATAGTCAAACAAATAGTCAAACATAAAGAGATAAAATGTCGACGAATTATCTTCCTCAGGAGGGTGGGATCCACATTTTAAGAAGTATTTCCCGTCTCAACAGCTCGGTGTGGGTCGTCTTGCCATTTGCAAGGTGTGCATACAGATCCTTTTAGCATAATTGCGTTAATAAATTACATGTAAATTAGCATCAACTATATTAGGTCTAATACGTCTTTCTGAGGAGTTGCATTCTTGTTTTTTTTTTCTATATCCACAAGACGAAAATAGAATAGAAAAATGGTGAAAACCTTTTAATTATTAATTTATTTCTGTGGTATCCGCAATGTTTGGTATACTATGGCAATATTCAGACTCCCCTCCGCCAAACTCTCGAATTACACTCGCAAATGCAGACAACGGGGCTTCCCCAAAAAAATCCACACCTCGGTCACATTTGTTGATTTTAGTCATTTAAGTTTATCTGCTTTTTTAGAGCCATATCGGTCCTATATGGTGGGCGTGAGCGCGCGCTGGGAAAACAAAAAACACCATGTCAAGATATAATGATGATCTCTTGCGGTTTCTCCCTCAATTCTTCACTAAACACAATTATCATCTATACTCCAGGACTCGTAGACAAATCCAAGACGCGAAAAATCCGACGGTGGTCGTTGAAATGAGCATAATCAGTTTTGGAGAGGCGCCGGAGCGCGTGGATTGAAGCTCGAGCTCGCATCTTCTGTGGTAACCGAGAGGAACCAAGAGGCACCCATCGCCTGAAGCCCCCCTAAAATGCTCCGCCTCGGGGTTTTTCTGTCGCCTCAGTGGACGACGACCGATTATTTCGGATTTAAAAGTTTTATTTTTGGCGGAGAAAATGAAACGGAGACGCGGGGTCTCGAGCGCAATCCTCTTCAGATCAGCTGGCGGGTTTAGAGCATCTGATCAATTTAACGCTCGTGCTCAAGCCTTGCAGCACATGACGCGCGTCCCCGTAGCGATTCGCTTATCCTCCAGCTCACTCCTCCTTATGGCCAAGACAAGACTCAACCGAACAGTGCGTGCCATTTTGCTTCTTCTCGCAAACCGTGTGAGACGAGACATTATCCAAAGGCGATGGATGGATTCATATCTCTCAATACGTATTGTGTCTGAGTCATACACTTTTCCGGAAGAGGGAGTGTGTACTTGTTGACCAAGTATGGATTTATGGGGACTTTACAGTGTCCTTATTCCACATTAAATGTTACTATATTTAATCACTACACTGAAAAATGTACGGTTCAGAAATGACCTGAAACTATTATTCAACTAACTATTATTACCTAAAACTATAACTATTACCTGAAGCATTTTAGTAACTATTTTTTGTAGGTCATTAAAGTGTATAATATTAATATACAAATCTTTTTGACCAATTAAAATACGTAAATGTACACATAAAAGAAGTGGTGGTACAATGGAATCCACATTTTGTTACAGTAGCATAAAACATCATCAGGAAACACACAACACAAAAATAATGCTATAAACATTAACTAAACAATATGAATGCAACATAAAACACTCCAATGGACACTATTTTCAAAAAGTTTGGGGTCAATGAGGGTTTTTTTTTTTTCTATTCATCAAATCCTAAAAAAAAAACAAAAAAAAAACGAATGAATGAATCACAGTTTCCAGAAAAATATTAAGCAGCACAACAGTTTTCAACACTGATAATAAATGTCTCTTGAGCACCAAATCAGCATATTAGAATGATTTCTGAAGGATCATGTGACATTGAAGACTGGAGTAATGATGCTGAAAATTCAGGTTTGGCATCACAGGAATAAATAACTTTTTAAAAAATATATTCAACGAAGAAAAGAAAGTTATTTTAAATTGTAATAATATTTCACAATATCACAGTTTTTTCTGAATTTTTTTATTAAATAAATGCAGGCCTGGTGAGCATAAAATACGTCTTTCAAAAAAATATTACCGACCCCAAACGTTTGAACAGCCACGCACCGTATATAACTAATAATATAAAAGAAGAGTTTAATAAAAAAAAAAAAGATGGTTTGATGGGAAACCAAATTCTGGGAATGTCCCTTTGCCCATAAAGCGATTTACTTTTTAGTTATTTTAAATATATAAGTTTAACATTTTCTTTTACTGCAAAAATATACAGTGTCTTATAAACATTTAAATATAATTTAAATATTTTCCCTAATTTTATGAGGTAAGTTCCACTGTTTTTTACATCGTAAAATTAGTCAAATTAAATGCAATGTCCTTTAAATATATATTTTTTAATATGATAATTAGATCTTTTTAGCGTAGGCTATATGGTAGATAACTTACAGTACAGTTAACCAATAACACGTTTTTATATAACATTGCAATGTGATGCTCTCTCTCTGAACAGACAGTTTGTCAGCCTGAAAAGACACTCAGGAGAGAGTGTGTGTCCTAAAAACACTCTGCTCATATCATGCCCATCTGTCCACCTGGCACCAGCCTCTGAAATGCCTTTGGTTGCTAATTCCCTGGGTTTACTCTCCAGCTAAACTTGCTGAGAAAACGTGTCCGATTTCCATCTGAAGACAGCTGGTGGCATACTAAAGGGCTGTGAACTGAATTTGGAAATGTTCTGTTTGAAGGAATGCGTAATATTTGCAGTGTAAAATCAACGGGCGCTCTAGATTGACGCTGTCCGTGGTGCTGAAACTGCACTATCCCCCTGCACTGAAACTGCGCTATCCGTGGTCCTGAAATCAAAGAACAAACTCTATATCAGAAATATAGCGGTGCAGGTACAGCATGATTAGTCAGCGCACTTGTTCCGGGAGCTTTCGAGTCAAGCTGCCCATAATAATGCAATAAAAGGGGAGGATTCCCGCTGAGGAGGTGGAGTGGTTGTCCTGGTAGTGGGCGAGCGTGAGTGTCGGTAAGGGGCGTGGATGCGCAGTCTGTAGCGTATCTGCCGGAGCGCCTGGTGTAATGCAACAAAGATGATGAGCCTCCGCGTTGAGAGACATGGTTAATTAAGGCATAATGCATTCGCTTGGGGAGACAATTTGACAAAAGGTTTTATAACACACAGCACAGAGGGGAGAGAGAGAGACAGAGAGAGAAATCACCATTGCAGCACACACTGCACATAGGTGACTATTCACTGCTAGCCTTCAGCAACACATTTTATAATTAATTTCTGAGCTCTTTTGTTGTTGTACAGTCCAATTTTTGACATTTGCATCAGAACCAGTTCAAATGCAATAAATAAGGCAGACAATTAAATCAATGTTTATATATCTTGTGTGCATTCTGTGCAGCATGCCTGTGTGTAGATGTAACAGCATGCTATGCGTTCCTGTGTTTCTGGCTGAGCCGTGAGACTGAGTCGTGCTGGGGCCCTGATGTGCACCATTGTCATTCAGACCGCGTTCACACGGAAACCCTGCAGGAAGCACCCAGTGCTCCCCCGCATTCTCTCTCTCTCTCCCTCTGGCTTGCTTTTTGCTCTCTCTCTCTCCCCGGCCCGCTCCTCTCCTTATTCGTTCCATCCTTCCACTTCCTCTCTCACTGCGCCCATCTAGCCTCAAGTACAGCAAGAAGCCGAGAGAATGTATCAGAACACATGGGAAAAGGAAGTCGGGAATGCAAATATGAGTGCGTTTGTTTATAATGGTAAGACATATAACTCTCTAACCACCTGCTCTCTAAGCTCTGGCCCTTCAGGAATATACAGGGTTACCAGATGGTGTTTTGACTGAGCATAGCGTGAAGCATGATAACCCTTACATCCATCCACACACAAGCAAGCAGTGAGCATATAGGAAATAGGAAAGCAGACAATTAATTGTTATAAAACAATTAGGTTGGGAGAATTTTGCATTCGCCCTATCTTCCAACCAAAAAAAGTACTGGATAAATGAATCAATAGAGTTGGAATTATATGCTGTGCCACTAGTAATGTTGGTGTTGTTTTATATCACTTTTCAGGTGCATTTTCATTTTAAAATGACTGAAATAAGTCAAACAGCATGTAGAGCACATGAGGATGCACAGAAAATCACCACATGCCAAGAACCCATGAGTCTCTGAGCAATAAAGAGCGTGTATGCGGAGACGGAGGGGGGGCTACTATATTTAAACCGGGCTAGCGAGTGCAATAGATTCATCCTCAGCTTTTCTCGGTGTATGGCAGCAGGAGGTGTGTGTAGCCTCTTTACAGGCTGTCTCAAGAGGTTAGAATATGCTCGAGAACTCGCTTACTCTACTGCTCTGTGACTGCAACACATTAGAAAGCACCTCGCTCAGCCACAGCAAGAACAAATGCCCCAGCTTGGAGGTGTCAATCAAAGCAATCAGATGTGACAAGACTACACTTGTGGCAATAGATGCTGTCATTATAATCCCAAAAACAAGTTGCTCTTATGAAGTCTTGGAGGAAGAGTCGGAGAAATAGTCTTACTCAAACTTCACTCTGATGCTCAGCCAGGAGAGATCTGGGTTTAAGGGACAATGCAACAATACAGTGGCCCAAAAATATATTTAGATACTTAAAACTGCATGAACTGCATTCCAGTAGAACATACATATCAAACCAATCAGCATCTGCAAGAAACTTATATGGACAATTACTTTTACTTTTATTACTTTTCTCCATTTTTAGTGGCAATCAAGTCATGAAACATTCAACAAACAGTGTCCAAATTCTATTTATCTTCATTGAACATTACATCTATTGTTGTCATTACAATTCTTCTTTCTTTTGTGAAATGTTTGTGCTATCTGTCTTTAAAATAAATAAATAAATAAATAGCTATATTATATTTGTGTGTCTCCAATTGCATACACCTGTGTCCAGTAATCTGCACTTGAGTTTTAAGGCTGAGCCAGTCTTGAGTTCTGTCCAGAAAACGATTCTATACTCAATGATTCATAAACCTAAATAATTCATAGCAGCCATGCATACTAGCCCAGCTCTCATTATTAAACTTTGATCTGTTTAACTCTCTGCAGCATCTCCAAATGTAAGTATGAGTGTGTGGATGTTTTCCTAATACAGCTTTGGGACTGGAAGAACATCTCTTTTGTCGTTTTTCTCTTCCATTAGTCTTCACTCTCCAACTCACTTTTCTGTCACTTCTTTTTTCTTTGTTTAATTCAAACTGCAAAATGTACACACACATACACATCATCACCAACCTGACAATGCATTACCCAGAATTATATCTACGCACTGATGCATGTTGGCCTGTCTTCAATTGGTTAATATTTTATTAGGCAATACATTAAGTACCAAGGTGCTTCAGTACAAAGAAAGGTTCCGCTCTATATACTTCCAAATGATCAGAACTGATCTTTCTGACCTAGAAAATTTCAATATTTCCTAAAACATTATTATAATCAAAAAGTTATATCTGTTAATATTATTTAATGAACTTGAGCTAACATTAACTAACAATAGATAGTTGTATTTATATTAACTAACATTAATAAAGGTTACTAAATGTCTAACAAATGTATTGATCATTGTTAGTTAATGCATTAATGTTAACTGATGAGTTCTTACTGTAAAGTGTTATGCACATACAGACATTTACACATATGTATTTTTAAAGAGTACATTTTTGGCTGACCTTTCCTTTAATATTAAATTTGATTCATTTAAATATTAGTATTAAATATGAATTGTATACTTAATTGTGGTTTGTCTTCTTGAATCTGTCACATTGTGTGATGATTCTCTCGTATCAGAACAATCTCTTGTATCTTGACGGTATTGTTTTTTGCTGCCTTTCAGATGCTGATATTCCAAAAATAAATGGATATCTGACATTTATTTTGTTATATCAAATATCTTGTCTTTATCTGCATCTTTTTCATCCAGTTCTTAGGCCAATGAGGTTAAATGGATAGATTCTTCAGAGAGAGAGAGAAGGATAGCAGAAGAGGGAGAGTTTATGAGTGGGGGGGAATTAAGTGACAGAGAGAGGAATGGGAGAGGATGGGAGAAGAGCCACAGTAATTAGGAGATTGGTCTTTTTTGGCTGTTCTGTGTGTTTGCAGAGGGACTGAGTGTGTATTAATTAATGAACTGATTGATGAGGGGGATGGAGGGAGAGAGCGAATGGAGGGGTGAGTCTGCACTGCTGGCCTCAGCTAATGGCCTAAGACTGTTGTGGAGTAAGCAGTCTACTGAGGAGGATCAGCACTTACACACACACACACACACACACACACACACACACACACACACGCTGAGTGTTTGCACACACTGTATGTGCACAGAAACATCTACAATATAAAGACACATGCATTTAAGCTTAATTTGCATAGTCGAGAATCAGAGGGAGTCAGAGCGGCCCGCTCCCCGCTGAGACAATGGCCCTTCTGACCCTCCGACAACATCCAGGATGTTTGAAATGATCGTTGAGTCACTGGGACAGACTGAGCAATGACCAATGGCCTTATTATCTCACTGATGTACAGACGAGCTCATTGTCCTGATAGGATATGATCCAAAATCTCCTCTCCAAATGCAAAGCCACATATCAACATAACTGCATTTTTCTTATATTGAGTCAGGATAGTCTTGGTTAATTAAATGTAAATGGTATTCAGTAGCGACAGATCTTTTATTCTGTAATGTACATCCAAGTGTAATGGATTCAGGGCAATAACCACAATAGATATTGAGGGGGATACGTCAACCCCCCACCCCCAAATCTCAATATTTGATATTGTTAATGCTGCTCTGCTGCGCACTATTATGCACTGCTCTGTTTGTTGCTAGGATGACAAAAAGTTTTAAAATCTACATTGTTGGGCTTGTCTGCTTCAGCGGTCTAACAGTGCTCGAAAAGATGGCTAATCAAATCAGAGACAGGCCTTACAGTTCACAGAAGACGAGTGCGAATTCCAACGCAACGCTTCAGTTGTAACAGTGAAATAGTGTGTGGTAAAATGTAAGTAGCTAAACATTTAATATTTGACAAGTGTTTTACGTTAAACAACTGACAGTAATATCCAGTGACTCAAACTCAACTTTATCATCAAGTTTCGCTGTTTTGAATTTAAATGCATATGCATTTGAATTGAATTGAATATGCTATCATTTACATGATTCATGCAATTCATAACTCAGTGTGATGAGAAAAGAAAAATTTTGCTCTTTCAACATTAAACATATGACAAAGAGTGATTGTGTGCATATTTTAAAATAAAATATTATTAGAACTTCTTTTACCATTTTTATTTCTTTTTCTTTATTCCCTTAAATTCATTTGAATCCATTTAAGGGTTAGTTCACCCAAAAATGAAATTCTGTCATTAATTACTCACCCTCATGTCGTTCCAAACCCGTTAGACTTTCGTTCATCTTCGGAACACAAATGAAGATCTTTTTAATGAAATCTGAGAGCTTTCTGTCCCTTTAGTCAATAATGCATTAACATACAATGAGCAATACATTTGTTACAGTATTTATTAATCTCTGTTAACATTAGTTAATAAAAATGCAACAGTTCATTGTTAGTTCATGTTGGCTTCATTAAATAATAAGAACAGGTACAACTTTTGATTTTAATAATGTATTAGTAAATGTTGAGATTAAGAAATTAATTATTGTTAGTTCATGTTAACAAATGTCCCCCATTGTAAATTGTAACCACAACTATTGTTTGCACGGTATTTGCACTGGATTTACGTTGCCAAAATTGATCGCTACAATCCGTGACATGGAATTAGAAAACATTTTCAGAGGTGTGAACATGAACGCTGAGTCATTCAACCTGTCACCCCTTTTTATTCTTAATCGGTCAAGATATGGCTGGTTAATCAGGCACTGCTAGCAGATGCCGCAACTACACCATCTGGACCAAAAATTAATCTTTCCTTTGATAGTCATTCAAAATTAGCCATGTATTCTTGAAATATATATTTTTGCAAGCAAAATATCGTTAATATTTCATAATGGAGTAGTAGATGATCAGCACTTTTTAACAATGTATCATAACCAAGATGACGTACATGCTTACAATTCATGTGGTACAAAAGGACAGATGAAAAAGTAGACTAAAAGACAGAGAGAGGGAAAATGAAAAGAGCATATCACAGGCAGGAAATGATGTTAAAAGCAGGAGGTGTGATCAAAGGTGGACGGGAAGTTATGAGTAAGCAGGAGAGACGGTGAATGAGTCTGGCCAAGTGAGCTGCGACCACGTCAGCCAATCGATCCCTCTTTCCATTTCTCCGACCCTCCTCCCTCCATCCATCCATGCATCTAGCCAGTGTGCTGAGCGTTCGTTTTTTCCCTGCTACTGCAAATGGCAAATCAGCCCTGATTCATCACTGAGGGCCTTTCAATTAAAGTGAAAACACTTGGCGAGAGAGAGGGGGAGGAGTCAAAAGAGTTAGAGAAAGATGGAAATGGAAAGGGAGGGGAAAAGAGAGAGAAGGAAGTATATTTCCGTGTGTGTGCTTTGCATCAGTGTCCTTCCGGCATAAATTAATCGGAGTGCTTTATCTCAACATAAAACCAAAAAATAAAATAAAATCCTTTAAAAAATAATTCCTGGTTTTATTGTGCACAATCCACCAGGGCACATTATGTCAAGAAAAACAATTATTAAACTGAAATTGAATTAAAGTAGCAAACAGGACATACAATTGGAAAATTTATATGGAATTGGTAAATTAAAATGATTCTAAATTCAGAAAAAGTCAACTTAATTTTGGATGGATGGATGGATGGATGGATGGATGGATGGATAGATAGATAGATAGATAGATAGATAGATAGATAGATAGATAGATAGATAGATAGATAGATAGATAGATAGATAGATAGATAGATAGATAGATAGATAGATAGATAGTTAGATAGATAGATAGATAGATAGATAGATAGATAGATAAAAGAAAGACAGACAGAGCAAAGGATAAAATGAGTGTGACAGAGGGAGAGGATTAATAATAAGATACGACCTATTTTCAGTGTCCTTGTTCAGAGAAAGCAAGAACATGAAGCAAGGTGGGATAAAATAACAGAGCACCCTCGTTGTACTACAGGCTGCTGCAAATATCTAAGTATGTGACACAGATGGATGTGTTTAGCAAGACACTGTATTAAGTACAGTCTTGTGTTTGCATACCATTTTATTTCAGGGGGGGAGAGAGAAAGGGTGTGTGTGCCAGGGAGAGAGCGTGCAGAAGACTACGAAACTCGACTGATGATGAAACGACTAGTTAAGTTTCTTTTACCACACACACATACATCAGATTTGATGCCTTTCATAATAAATTGCACTACTACTGACTCACCTATTCTATGTGTCCTGTCCCATTGAAGAAAGGAAATCATATGGGTTTGAAAGCTGGAGTAAATAATTATTTATTTGGGGGTTGAACCTTTCTATTAACATTTGCTTAGTATCTACCGCTTAGAAATCCTTTTTAGTTTTTGTGTGTTTGCATTTGCCATCCGCACTCTGCTGAATCTCATTTCCACTCATGCCGTTAGGACAGCGTAAATCACACTCTCTGAACGTTTCATTGAGAAAAGAGCCGAGCTCAAACTGGCAGCCAGCCAATCAGGGAGAGTGACCCTGAGAAGACATGTGAGCAATGGGACGCATGGCTACTCAGACAAGCTGGAGCACTTAACGGTGACGCTAGTTAGAACTGAACACTGGTAACATGGTGGCTGCTGGGAATACGGCACGTACTGTATATAAACACTGATGCATTTCATCAACCACAAACCTAAGGGCTGCAGTTTTTTGCTAACTTAATTCAGTTGATGAGATAATAGTCTAGAAAGGCGAAAATTACCAAATTGTGCTTCTGAAATAAACAACTGTGGTATTCCACAAGAACCCTTAAAGGGGTGGTTCATCCCCCAAAAATTTAAAATGTATGCACCGTCATGTTGTTCCAAAACTACTTTTATGGAAAACAAAGCGTTTTATTTTTTGCAAATAAAAATACATTTACATTTATTCATTTAGCAGACGCTTTTATCCAAAGCGACTTACAAATGAGAACAATAGAATCAGTTAAACTAACAATAGGACAACAATATGCAAGTGCTATGACCCTTCCCAGTTTAATCTAACGCAGTAGGCTACATGTTTTTATTTTTATTTTATTTTTTATAAATAGATATAGAATAGAAGAGAAGAGAAAGTGTTAGTATTAATGGATCAAGTGCTGCCGAAAAATATGTGTCTTCAGCCGTTTCTTGAAAATGGCTACAGACTCAGCAAAATGGAAGTCAATAGGGTCCAATGTTGGTCCCAACGTACTTCAAAATATACTCTTTTGTATTCTGCAGAAGAAAATGAACATTCTGTCATTGTTTGCTCATCTTGATGTCTTTTGAAATCTATATGACCTATAAAAGGAGTCATTAATAACAGAATGTACTTAATGTTTTCGTACAATGAAAGTGAATGGTGACCACAGCTGCCATGCAAGGTTTTCCGTAAATAACTTTAATTTGGGTTTTCCATCCATAACTTCACGTCAAAGTTAGTATAGTATATGGTTTAGGAGGACTTTGAATATAGTGCACATGTCTTAAAAACTACATTTATGATGCTTTTCTTTTGACAGCGCATAGTCACCATCCACTTTCATGCAAAGGAAAACAGCAGCTCAGATATCATGCTAAACGTCTCCTTTTGTGTGAAGGAAATAAGTTATACAGGTTTAAAATGACATGAGGGAGAGCAGCTTATTCACAGCATGAGCGGCATAAAATGTTAGTGAAGTCCTTTCTAATGGTGGATCCGGTTTTCGCAGCCTTTTACTGCTTTCACTGCAACTGTGATCAGAGAGAATTCAGGCACAGCACATGGCAATCATACTGATTAAATCCATTCAATCAAACTGATAGACAGAGCTTGTCAAAATGAGTTGTAACACTACGGCTGTAATGATCATCACAATGGTATGTGTCGAGGCTTAGAGCAAGAGAGTGGGCGAGAGACGAAGAGGAGCGAGTGCTTGAGTGAATCAAGATGGGAGATCCCCTCAGCTGTGGGTGATTACAGGGTGACAAAACAGTAGGTGGGGCTGCAGAAATCTAACAGCACTGTCTGCAGTGCCACCGTGTGTCTGATATTGGAAGAGCAGGCTAAAAATGTAACAAGGTTTCACAGCTCCCCCTACTGTACAGCTCATGGGAGGAAAGTTTGTGGATTTGAATCATTTACTTAGGAAATGTCTAGCTTAATGCTTTGAGGTTGGCCTCAAACATTGTTTTGTCTCGTCAACAGCCATTAACAATGCCAATTTAAATTATTTATAACTTAATCGAGGCAAATACAATGAGGGTAAAAGTACAGGAAGGCTGATGTTAAATTCACAACATCCATGCTGTACCTTTTAACAGCAAATGAAAAAGCAAAAAGCATTGTGTGTGTTGATAATTACGTTAGTCACTAAATTCAAACACTACATAAATCTTCTACACATTTTTATATATCATCTACAGACACAAGATAATAATGGAATAATATAATATAGATGTAAAATTATATACAACTGTTCAAAACTTTTGGGGCTGATTAAAATAAACAAAAACAGTAATATTGTGAAATATCATTACAATTTAAAATAACTGTTTTTCTATTTTAATATATTTCTAAAATGTAATTTATTCCTGTGATGGCAAAGCTGTATTTTCAGCAGCCATTACTCCAGAAAACAATTATTATTATTATCAATGTTGAAAACAGTTTTGAAACTGTGATGATTTATTTTCCTGAATTCTGTGATGAATAGAAATATCAAAATATTTATTTTAAATAGATTTATTTTTTTGGAACAACATCAATGTCTCACTGTAAATTTTATTTAAAAAAAAATAGAGTATACAAAATTTTTCTCTAATAAAATCTTTGTCTGGTTACTTTTTTTAATGTCCATCTAATTTTACTTTTAAGATGGCAAAATGCCTCAGGTGAACATGAAAAATAACCACAAAAAAACAATGATAATATATATATATATATATATATATATATATATATATATATATATATATACAAACAAACATGTCTGGTTTGCTATCTTTGTGGGAACTCTCATAGACGTAATGGTTTTATACTGTATAAATTGTATATTCTATCCCCTTTCACTAACCTTACCCATCACAGAAAACTTTCTGCATTTTTATATTTTCACCAAAAGCTTGTTTCCTCATGGGACCTCGTTTAGGTCCCCACGGTGACACAAGCCCCCATGAGTCTGTGCATTCAGGTTGAAGTCCACACACACACACACACACACACACACACACACACACACACACACACACACACACACACACACACACACACACACACACACACACACACACACACACACACACACACACTCATCCTCTTAGAAGCCAAGATATCTTCATCGTTTACAGTGCAGTTGAATATTTTGCCCAGGAGAGGGCAGTAACTCTAACATTACAGAAAGGCATGACAGCTTGTTCCTGAAGCTGTGTGTGATGTAAATATATCTAATAAATGTATCCATACAGTAATATATCCAATAAATATCTTTGAATTACTTATGGTTTTGAAGTTAAAGCATAAAATCAAATTAAAGCATATGTGTGTCTTGTGAAATCTGCAAGGATCTAGACAAGTCGTGACAACAAAATATGAATGAAGGGCAATGGAAAGCAATAGATCAATCTCTGAATATGAGAGGGAAGTAAAGCACTGCCATAAAGATTTTTTTATGGCATAATATCCATTGAGAAGATTGCTGTGAGCGTGTTAGTCTCCCAGCACTTCTTTTCTTGAATAAAAAGCTCTCTTTGTCTGACTTGCTTAATGAGAGTGCACTTTTTTTTTGTAAGATTTTTTGGCTTTAACATCCTTTACTACTCATACTGTAGTATTATTTGCTAACATAAATATATGACAGCAGCTATCTGCAGTTTATTTGACACCTTAACATAAGCAATACAGTTCAGAGTGATGTGGAAGCATTTGAAATAAAAGGTACACTGGGTATTTGTTTCATGCGAAAATAAACATATACATGCACTGTAAATAACACTCACATTTACCTTCAGCAGCCTGATTCACAGACCCCATTAAACATAACCATGTGTGTATTGTGTCATATTTGTTATTAGTCAGGGAAAAAGGGAAGTGTGAATGGGTGTGAACAAGGGTCAGACAGTCCAGCCCCCCAGAGCAGATTTGAGCTGACCCTGCTGTGACCTTTGGGCCAGCAGCAGATGGAAAGAGCTCGCTGGCTGCATTAGCATCTAAATGGCTCAGAGAAACGACAGAGGACAGAGAGATAAAATAAAGTGAGTTCTGCCCTACATTCATGAATAACAAGAGATACACAGAAAGATACACAAACATAGGTAGAATTTGATCTGTTTTCACAACTGAGTCCACTTTCATGAACTACAAAAGATGAACTACACAAGAATATATTTTAAAGAATGTTTCTGAACTGGTTTGTACGCAGCTCCTAAAATAACATGGTGATGGGGAAAAAAATATGATATGGGAGGAAAAAAATATACTTCGATGTTTTTGCGTTCGATCGCAAAAGTTTGGAGTTCCCTGAGAAACATTCGATTTGTATGAAGGAAGACGTGTGACTATTTTTGTGAACTTCATAACAGCTTTTTATATTGTTATTCTTTACTCCCTACCAGATTATGACTCTGCTGTTTCTGCCTAGCACACCGGAAAAAGGATTTAATACATTTCTTTAAGCACCAAAATTTCTCTCTCACAAGCACACACAACAAGCTCACCTCTGAGATCTCATACAGGAAGACAGTATGGCACAAATGCATAATTGAGATGCAGGAGGTGCAGTCTCAGGCTGGGAGAACACTGTGGTTTGACAGGATCCCAGGCTCAATAAATTGTGCCTAAAAACAAGACAGTGAGCTGGTTTACGACACAGATGCCTAAACTGAAGTAATGCATTTGCACACTATTTGGATCCAGCCAAGTAATTATGTAGAGTAATGAATTTAATGCAGAGACATAGTTGCATGAAAACTGCTGAGGTGTATTTGAAAGTTCAATAACAACAAGAAACCCGTAAGGAATAACGATTTTGCAACCACACCAGAAAGCGATCAATATACACGCACGCACACAGACATTGGAGAAACTGGGTCCTAAGGGACGCCTCTGTCTGGAACAGGTCTGCCACGCTTGGCAATCAGCTAGATTGGTGCAAGATAAAAAGAAGATAAGAGAAGAAAGTTGTAAAGGAGGACCAAAGGAAAAAGAAAGAAGGGATGGAGGGCAAGATTATGGTTTAGTTAGACTGCAGGGAAATTGGAAATAACCTAAGAAAAACAAACAATAGCTCAGTGTTTAAGAGGACACTCATTCTGTTCTCATTGGTCTTAATGCTCAATCTGTCTCCCGTTTCACTCCTCCTCTTGATTACTTCATATTTCATTCTTTTACTTTCCATTTCATAATTTCCTTAGGTGATGTTCATCTATTGATCCATCCATCCTCTCACATGGACTAAATATAGGCTGCAATGTTTCTTCGTTCTTTCTCATACTGTTTATCAAGGTGGATAACTTTTCATTGACTTCTATTGTTTTTATATGAAGATAATGATATTTTCTATACTATTTGCCTAACTCTTCCAGAAACCATGTACTTCCTCTTCCTTGAACATACCATTTGTTCTGCCCTTACTAGACGATCTTAAAACTACTGCATTTAATTGTTTAAAAATTTAAAATAAATAACATAATATCTGATTGCTATCATAAAACAAGCCTTAAATCTTGCTTTCTGTCAACTGTGCATGCAACTTTCAATCTATTTTTTTCCCCACAACTATGATTCATGCACAGGTTTATGCTGCCTCTGCACATTAAAAAGCTTTTTTTAGTTTTGTGATATAGATAATATAAGGCTCTTCAAATGCGACTTCACTAAACAACTATTTTAGCCCAGCCAAGCACAAAAGTGTTTTCTCATGAATAAAGCTCAAAAAAACTTGATGTTTCATCTCCTATGTTTCATCTTATGGCCGGTATCCAGCTGTGAATCTCATGTTCTCTTTGTACAATAACTTCTCCTATTATTTAATTTAATTTAAACTGATTTATTCTGTTCTTTCTCAACATTTAGCTCAAATCTACAAGTGCTATGCAAAAGCAAAAAAAAATCCTAATTTTAAGGGAACTGCATCTACGTATGCATGCATCCACTAAAAATCACAAAAAAAATCTGTTTGCAAATGCCACTTGGCTTGATATTTTGTCATCTAATGCAATGACATTCAAACATTTTAACGGGTCTCTCACCACATTAACATGTCGCACAAGAAAAACAACCATTCAAAAGTATGGGGTCAGTACAATTATTCATTGTCGGTTTTTTTAAGAAATTAATAATTCTATTCACCAAGGATGCAATTCAAAAGTCAGAGTAAAGACACTGATTATTTGACAAATAGTTTCTTTGAACTTTCTATTCATCAAAGAATTCTGAAAACAATTCCTCAAAAATATTAAGCAGCACAACCTAATTTCATGTTTCTTGAGCACCAAATCAGCATATGAGAATGATTTCTGAAGGATCATGTGACATTGAAGACGAGTAATGATGAAGAAAATTCAGCTTTGTAAGCACAGGAATAAATTACATTTTAAAGTATATAAACATAGAAAACAGTTATTTTAAATTGAAATACTGTTTCATAATATTACTGTTTCTTTACTGTCTATTTAGTCAAATTTTGCAGCCTTGGTGAGCATATGAGGCTTGTTTTTTATATTACTAACCCCAAACTTTTGAGCCTTAATGTATTAAAGTAAATGTGCAACTCAGTCAATAGTGCAGATATCGGTATTGTACAGTTAATAATAATGCCACAAAAAAAAAAAAAAACATCGCAAAAATGTTCTCATATAGGCTAAGGAAAATAACGATCATAAAATCCATAACATTTTGCCAAGGTCCACTCGATTGGAATTTTATTCCCTCGCCACTGGTATAAATCAACATGGAAACTATTTGCAGAGGCTAATCAGGAAGTCTCTACATTTGCATATGCTGGCATCCTCTCAGTCTTTGGGAAAAGGACTGCAGCTGCCAAGATCATTCTAGATGACATTTAATCATCAAGCACCCTCACAACTGTAACATCACATTCCACAAATCATCCCAGTTTCTCTGTCTTAAATCAACGCTTTAATTCATCGCGGCCTTGGAAATGCTAAAAAGCCAATTTTATGGTTGCTAAAAATAGCACAGCCACCCTATTTATGTGGCTTAGGTCTGTCTTGCCAACAGAAACTGTAGAAGCGTCCGCACAAAAGCTGCCCTCTTGTCACACTGCCGGCTGATCTGTCCATACTTGCTGCCAAGTGTCTCTGTATAAGACTCTGTGTGTGTGTGTACAGTCTATATGTAAAATACTCAAAAGCCTGAGGCTCATGCGTTTTGATTTTCAGCCTTTCATTCTAAACCTAGACCACTGAAATATGAAGTGAAGCAATCTACAGCACAGATAAGGGGGAGGTATGTGGGACACAGATGAAGGTATGGAGAAGAGATGCAATACACAGCTAAGCAACAGCTAAGTGTTTTTTTTATTCTATTTAAGAGGATGTTTTAATATAGCACTGCTCTAATTGAGAGCGTGTGAGAGACATACCCCGTGTTTATGGAAAACACTGAGCACAAGGCAGTGGCTAAAGAGAAAGAGTGGGAAAGAGAGAAAGAAACAGAGTCTAGTATGTTTTTACCTTGAGAGAATATGAGGAAAAGGCTTCCACACTGAAAAAAATTATTTATCGTAAGTGGTTGCACACAATTGATTTTAGCTTATTCAAATTCTATTTCAACTTAATGCATTTGTTTAAATGTAGCTAAAATCAATTGTGTGCAACCACTTACGATAAAAAAATTGATTCAATTCAACAAATATTTTTTTTCAGTGTAATTTCAGGTCTCAACAGTAAGAATAACCTATACTGTCCCAGGGACAATGTGAGAGTGTTTCAGGGCAGTTCACGAAACTATCCTAGTATATGGTATCTTACTTTTTATATTATTATTATAATATTTATTAATAATATAATTAATAAAATTAGTATTTTTATACCACTAAAATTGTTTCCAGGCTGACATAATGTTCTCCAGCATAATTTGGAAATGATCCAAAGAGCTTGTGATTCAACGGACACAAGAACTGACCATCTCCACAAAAGAGTTA
Source organism: Squalius cephalus (assembly GCF_949319135.1). Taxonomy (NCBI): domain Eukaryota; kingdom Metazoa; phylum Chordata; class Actinopteri; order Cypriniformes; family Leuciscidae; genus Squalius; species Squalius cephalus. The sequence continues at coordinate 25,135,115 of NC_137143.1, read as the reverse complement.
ACATGGTCAATATCACAAATAGACTTGAATATGAAGATTTTCAATGTCTGCAACATATGTGTTGGAGATATATCATAGCTGGAATGAGTTTAGTGGTGTATCTTATACATGTGAGTGTTTGTTTGTGCATTTCTCTACCACTCTGCTGTGTGACAGACTCCCTGGGCCCATATTTAATTACAGCCAGAGACAAGAAAAGGAAAGTGAGAGAGAGAAGAGAGTGAGGGGAAATGAGTGAAATGAGGTGAGATTGCATTTTCTGTCAGTAACCTGTTATCTCACGTCTCCCCGCTGCTACGGCTGCCAGAATGAGTGGGTGAGCAATGAGAGTGGAAGCCTCCACACCCCTAAAGCGCAACAGAAATCGTGACTGGATTTCACTGCCACTCTGTGTTCATTTTTAAGCAGTCCCACCGTGACGCAAAACAGAAACAAAGTCATACTCTTCTACACACCAGAGACCTGCAGCCGATGACACAAGTTTTTGTGCTAACAACGTCAAGGTAGAAAAGAACATTAACTATATTTAGGTAAAATGATTTCCCCCTATTCCCAGAAACAACTATAAATATGTCATTAATAGCAATTTATTCTGACCATGAGTTGGAAATATATATATACTGTATATATACACTCACCTAAAGGATTATTAGGAACACCATACTAATACTGTGTTTGACCCCCTTTCACCTTCAGAACTGCCTTAATTCTACGTGGCATTGATTCAACAAGGTGCTGAAAGCATTCTTTAGAAATGTTGGCCCATATTGATAGGATAGCATCTTGCAGTTGATGGAGATTTGTGGGATGCACATCTAGGGCACGAAGCTCCCGTTCCACCACATCCCAAAGATGATCTATTGGGTTGAGATCTGGTGACTGTGGGGGCCATTTTAGTACAGTGAACTCATTGTCATGTTCAAGAAACCAATTTGAAATGATTCGAGCTTTGTGACAGGGTGCATTATCCTGCTGGAAGTAGCCATCAGAGTACATGGTGGTCATAAAGGGATGGACATGGTCAGAAACAATGCCCAGGTAGGCCGTGGCATTTAAACGATGCACAATTGGCACTAAGGGGCCTAAAGTGTGCCAAGAAAACATCCACCACACCATTACACCACCACCACCAGCCTGCACAGTGGTAACAAGGCATGATGGTTCCATGTTCTCATTCTGTTTACGCCAAATTCTGACTCTACCATCTGAATGTCTCAACAGAAATCGAGACTCATCAGACCAGGCAACATTTTTCCAGTCTTCAACTGTCCAATTTTGGTCTAAATTGTAGCCTCTTTTTCCTATTTGTAGTGGAGATGAGTGATACCCGGTGGGGTCTTCTGCTGTTGTAGCCCATCCGACTCAAGGTTGTGCGTGTTGTGGCTTCACAAATGCTTTGCTGCATACCTCGGTTGTAACGAGTGGTTATTTCAGTCAAAGTTGCTCTTCTATCAGCTTGAATCAGTCGGCCCATTCTCCTCTGACCTCTAGCATCAACAAGGCATTTTCGCCCACAGGACTGCCGCATACTGGATGTTTTTCCCTTTTCACACCATTCTTTGTAAACCCTAGAAATGGTTGTGCGTGAAAATCCCAGTAACTGAGCAGATTGTGAAATACTCAGACCGGCCCGTCTGGCACCAACAACCATGCCACGCTCAAAATTGCTTAAATCACCTTTCTTTCCCATTCTGACATTCAGTTTGGAGTTCAGGAGATTGTCTTGACCAGGACCAGACCCCTAAATGCATTGAAGCAACTGCCATGTGATTGGTTGATTAGATAATTGCATTAATGAGAAATTGAACAGGTGTTCCTAATAATCCTTTAGGTGAGTGTATATATATATATATATATATATATATATATATATATATATTTATTACATGGATTGGTTGAATTCTAATGTAAAATGCGGTCTGTTATTTCTTGATAACAGACCGCTGCTAAGTATAACACACCGTTGGCATGAAAAACAGAGCGTTGCTATGGACGCAGGATTCTAACCGTAGAGACGAAATGGACTATTTTCTTTAGCGGAAGCAATACAATCGTTTTTAAATCAATAAACTCCTTTTTAAATCAATATTTTGTGTCAAATTATTGATTTATTTGGTAGGTAGCCATGTAATAAGCGGGATAATGTAGAGCAAGGTGGCTGTTATAGCGAATACAACCCCTTCAGGCTGATTCAAGACCCCTCCGCTTCGCGTTGGGGTCCTATCAGCCTGTCGGGGTTGTATTCGCTATAACAGCCGCCTCGCTCTACATTATCCCTTACACATACAGTATATATATATATGTGGCACTATTAGCACCAAACAGAATAGCAAAAATCATATATATATATATATATATATATATGATTTTTGCTATTCTGTTTGGTCCTACGGTGCTACAGTGCCACAGAAATACATCATCTTGACGGGCTGTCAGGCTCCAATTATGAGACTGACAAGTTTATGAGAAGCATGTTTCCACTAATCACAACAAAAGAATATAAACAGGCTTTCACTTCACTACTACACAAACATCTTTGCCAAACATACCTTCACCACGGCTGTTTTGCCTTATTTAATGTTTCCATCTTGGTCTGAGTTTGTTTTCTTTCCATTGCAGATTTCTGTTTCCCCTAGAGCTCAAGGTTTCCACATTCACTAACTGCTGTCAGGCACAACCACACACAGGGTCCAAATGAAGTAGGGACCATCACTATGTCCATCAATGTGTCCATCACTGTGGCTCTAGCATAAACATCCTCTCCACACACTCACACCTTCATGACCTGCCCTTTATTCTCAGAGATATGATAGGAGATGAATTTCTTGAGTGACAGTCTGAGAAGACATGCTCCCTGAAAGCTTTAGAAGAGGCATGGAAACAAACTAGGTCTAACCAAAGCGTTCCAACTCTGGTTTATAAAATAATAATAGTAATAAAGATGAATGGTGTGTGGGTGTATTTCGCCATCGAAATGTGGACCATTGTTGACATTTCATTTGAAACAAGGTTATACTGTTGCTAATTTCAATTCATAGGACTAGCATTGACATTAAACTACTTGTGCAAAATTACAGTAAACTTAAATGTCATCAGATGACTAAACGTGCCAAAACACAAGATTGGTGCTTTTTGATGGACTTTTTTCTAGTACACTTTAAACTAACAAACAAAGTCGTCAAACTCAAGACCTTTAAAAAAAGTAACATATTATTTAATACTCACTCCCATTGTTTTCGTCGGGCTTGTGGAGTGCTCTGCAATTTATGGGACTGGTGGGCTTTGATGACATCACGGTGGTCCACTAGGCCCCCTCTCCTTCTGACAGGAGGAACCAGAGAATCACTGGGCATCAAAGAGTAAAGTGTCCCATCCATCACCACGGTTTCCCCTCCATTCGTTTTGCTATAGTCAAAGGAGTCAACCTGGCATGCTTCATCACTCATGTCATACACAGTATGATAGTAGGTGGGGTTGGCACAAACACTGCTCCCGCTGGTAGGAGGATGACAGCGCAGTTTGTGGCCCTGTGGCTGCACTCTCCCACCCTTCCGCAAGGACGGCGCTCTCTCCATGATGACTGAGCTGTCTGCATACATGGGAGACAGCATGGCTCTATGGGGAAAAAAGTAGAGAGGTGAAGGTGGCTGCATCCGAAATCGCATACTTCCCTACTATATAGTAGGGGGAAAATAGTATGTGACAAAAGAAGTATGTCTGAATTCACACTACTCATAAAATAGTAGACAAAAGTACACGGATGACCTACTACTTCCGGCGAGATTCTGAAGTGTGCATACGATGGACACTTTACTATCCCATGAGGCCACGGGAGAGGATTTATGAATGGCAGTGAAGCGATGTAACTGATGCTGGTCACATGATAATGACAACATGGCGAATGTAGAACATCCAGATTACATTCATACTACACACACTCATACTATATAGAACGTACGTTTTTAGCGGTCGTAAAGTAATTATTTATTCAAAATAAGTACCTACTCAAGAGAGTATGCAGTTTCGGACGTAGGCTGTATTGGCAGAAATTATTTTGGTGTGATTTTTTTTCTGTTGTCATTGTTGTCATTGAAGACTATGGATATTTAAGTGAAATTCAAAGAAAAAGATCTTTTATCTTTTATGATGAGTATAATGTGTGATTATATCAGTAAAATCAGTAAAACGATTTATCCATAAACGTAAATGAGCATAAAATCTATCCTTCCATTGATTTATAATGCATACTATGCTATTCATTTATGAAGCTGTTGATATAATACCCTGTTTGTTATTATTATTATTATTATAGTATTGGTATTACTATTATTAAAATTTTTGTAATACCATTTCTCTATTTTTCTTATTGGAAAATACGTAGCCTATGTTGCGACGTTGTTCATAATGCTTCAAATAAATAAATACTGAAAAATAACTGAAATTTAAAAAATATATATTTTATACAATTACTAATTATATCCACTAACTACTTATTCATAAATGTAAATGAGGATAAAATATATCATTTGATTGATTTCTTATTGCACTTTATAATTTTTTTTGTTGAAAAAATGTTGTGATGGTGTTCATGATGCTATAAATAATAGTAATAATACAGACAGCAACCAAAAAAAGAAGAAGGACAGTGAAGGGGAAAATAGGTGACATGTTATCAAAAGGGAAAGGGAAGCAAAGGGAAGAAAAAAGCACCAAGGGAGGTTAATTAAAAAAAGGCTGCACAGATGTTTAGAAAAAATTGGAATAGACCAACGTCAGGTGAAAATAAATGATGCACTCCAGTACTACAATATGCTGACAGTGCTTGAAGAATTTGTCCACTGTGACACGGGAGGTGGAATAAAGTAATTTAAAGTGACACATACACACTCAACACTTTCAATAACACACACATGCATAAGAAAACAATAGCAGAGCTGTAGACGGGTGTTTATGCTTTTGGGATTTCTGGGGCTCTTTGAGATGCAGCAACACGGGCCAATAACACCTCAACACTTCTGTTTCCGAAAGCAAGGCATTGAAAAGGTGTCAAATGCTGTAGTGACCTTCCCCAAAGTACATAGATAAAAAGAAAGGCACAGATGGAGTAAAGCACGGGAAAAGATAAGCACAGTCCAAACTGTGAATGGAATACATTCACACTACAGTCCTTATTGAGGCTGTGCTCTTTGTTGACAGGCGGGGTTTGCTGTCAGACTGTGATTAGGAGGGACACAGCTTGTCTCAATGATCAGACACTAAAGATGGAACTAACTAAATCTGCCTCTTTATTTTTGGCCAATGGAGAGCAAAGACATTGCAATTAGCATGCCAGTTCCAACAGGGAATATATTCAGTGAGGTGAAGGAGAACCAGAAGACATCCTGAAAGGCCTTCAACACATTTTAAGGTCGCTCCCTGGAGGCTGACAGCATTGTGACATTCATGTTTTTGTATTTTTAGTTAGGAACACATCTCTTCCTCATTTAAAGGGTGTGATGCATTGGCTGCTTCCTGGACAAGACAAAAGAATCATTCTTTGCTTTGTTTGCTGAAGCGACAACACCATAAATCTCACCGTAATGGCGAGGTAAAGCATAAACATATGCACAAAAGGTTGTAAGATCCAATTTTGGATGATTTCATTTTCATCATTGTGTGTTACAGCAAGTGGCTGTTGGTGTGGGTTGGTTCTCCATTGCACCAGCCCACAGACAGCCTCACCGTTGTGTGGGTGTGTATGAATACATGCAATTATTTACAAAGTTCTCCATACCACAAAAACTTAGCCTATCCATAAAAATAATGGCCATGAGAATCCCTACTCAAAGATGTCAAGTATCAAACTCTAGAATACTTTTACTGGGTTGAACTAGATTTTTTAACTCTCCAGTATATCATGCAATTGATATGCCTGCAAATGAAAAATTAATTGAACTGTTATCAGAAATGGTTGATGAAATTCAGTCTCAGCCAATTCTGCAGCTGACATGTGTATTGTTTAATAGAAGGACAAAGGAAAATGTTTGAACATGCAATAAAATGATTTGCTAGCATTTAGTACCCTTCAGAGCATAGAGAATATGCTACCTGCTGAGTGAACACTGGCTGAAAGCCATCACACAACAGCAAAAGGCTGGCAGCAGAACATCTAACAAATACAAAAGTCCTGTGTTAAGTCCAAAAATTCACTGCTGTGATACCATGGTATACTGAATATATAAGGTAGTAAAATCATAGTACATTGATATAGTCCATGGTATGTACTCCAAGGTAGTTCAAAGATAGTATTACCATGGCAAATGAGCAATACCATGGTATTTCATGGTACGTTTCAACCAAAGAAAGATTAAATATTCTTCTGTGATGCCCCAGATATTTCAGGTAAAGGTTTATGGTTTATAGATAGATAGATAGATAGATAGATAGATAGATAGATAGATAGATAGATAGATAATATAATTTTATATTTTACATTATATTAATTATATATTTTTTAAAGAAAATATCGGCTATATATTTTAATTATTTGTATATAGAGAAAAATATTATGTATAAACATCTTTATGTAGGCTATACAGAAAAATAAGCGCTTTTGAACAGACAAGAGACAAAACACTTACCAGAAAGGTTTGTGTTTTTTCTGAGAAGATCCTGGAATCTGGACCCGTCCGGATCACCTGTAGTTTATAACTGACAAAACTAACAATAAAACTCCACAAACTGAATGGTCCGAGGTCCGTTTTCTCAGAGCAGGAGGTCATTTCCATCTTCAAGCTCGGAGCATTCTGTCTTTAAGTATTTTTCTTGGACAAAACAGATAATTTGTATTTTCTCTCAGTGTAATATTGGTATTCCTCTCAGGAGTGACAGCTCTCGAAGGCTCTCGAGAAACGACTCTACGTGGCGCGAGACCCGCATGCACTTGTACGATACGATGAGTCTCGCGCTCTGTGCGCGTAACGAATACGTGACTGTAATGGCACTGAGTGTCGCGCGGACTAAAACTACGCGTTTTGATTGCTGCTGCTGCGCGATGGGTGAGAGACGGTGTGGTTGTGTAATTTCATTCCATCCGCAGATTTATTATGAGATGCACAAATTATTATTCATACGGGAAATGTAAATGCGAATTTCACTAATCAGTCGTTGGGCTACGCAAAAATAAATATCCACAAACAATAAAATGTCATATAATAAGTCATAATAAATTATAACTATTGGGTTGATTTATTATTTTATAGATTATGAATTATCCAATAAGCTTGATCAGACGTAAGAACGAGTGTCTGAATTGTCAGATGACGGTAAAATGCTGACTCAACGTCTTACTCAGCTTTGACCATTAGTGACATAAAACATTCGTCATAAGATATCTAATAAAATTCGATACACAAAAGCTTAAATAATAAATAATGTTTCTTATTATTTTAGAGTCATGCTTAATTGCTCGTGTTTTTCATGTCTAAATGTATATATATATAAAAACAGAAATCAGAGGATATTTGCCATCAGAACACATATCATATAAATAAATAATTTAATATTATAATTATATAGATTATAATCTTGTCAGAAAAGTGCTCAAACCATAGTGGTAACATAGCATAATAGGTTACAGACAAAAAAAAATAAAAAAAAATTTCACAGATTTTTGAAGAAACTGCCCTGATGTTATAAAGACAACAATCAAAATAATAGACTATACACATTGCTCCTCTTAATAAGAAAAATAACAATACTTCCAAAAATGCCAATTCATGAGTTGCCAGTTGTTCCTTAAATCCTCTAAGCCTGAGCAGAATCCATTTTGGATTTGGACACACTGAGAGAGGAATGAATCTGGCACGTCTGTACGGCACTGTATATTACAGCACACTTGGAAAAACTAAATCTAACTAAATAAAAAGCTTATTAAACTTCTGTCCACACATATAGTTGGAAGCAGTAGCAGCATGAATACATTAACATCAATCTCCAAAATCTCGCCTGCTAGTTATGCACATCAAAGTGTCCACTAATTACTTGTGCATATATGAAAAATACAGCCACAAAGAAATGTCAAAACAGTCATTTATTTCTCAAAATCATATGAATATTTTTCGCATAGTCACATACATAAAAATCGGTGAGCACAGAGACAACTTGAAAAAAGGTCAAACAGGAGCTACACTGGTCAATTTGACAGCCTCTGATTGGCCAGCTGGGCTGATGAGTGTATGTCCCTGTGTTCCAGAAGGACAGTGGGAGGATCAGCTGGTTCTCATGCCGTCCCTGCTGAGATATCTCCCTGGGTCTGGATTATTTGTTACCACGGTGGCGACATGGGCTGCGGGTTCTGCAAGTACGACATCACGACTGCCGATATGGACAGCCTGAATGAATGAATACATGTTTCATTTGGCATACAATCCCAGAAGCATAACATTTGAGAACTTCTTCAGGTAGACTAACATTGATCAATTAAAAAAAAAAAAAAAAAACACTGGAATTAATTATGAGAATGACAAATTAGCATAAGCAACTCACATGAAGCTGCTCATCATTTGTTTAGTGTCTTCTGAGCTTCTTGAATTGGCGAAACTGATGAACGAGCAATACACTGCAATCCATGCACACCATTTAAGCTGCCAAAATACACAAATGAAACACAATTTAACATTACATAATCACTGAGAATCATTCAGCTCGTGTTTTAATCACAAACACTGAGCATTCATGAAGTAAACAGCAGCGTTGACTGTAAACAGGAGTTTTTGTAGATGAGAATGAGGTCACCTTGAGCATCAGGCCACACATACTGAAGATCATGCCGAGCAGGTTCATGTAATCCGGTGTAGGATCTTCCAGTGTCGGGTTCGTTTCGGTATTGGGAGGCTTGTAGCTGTAAAACAAACACAATATGCCTCGACTATTAATAGTCTATGATGCTATTAATGCTGTCTGTCATTTAATCCGGCATCGATTTCATATAAAATACACAGAACACAAACATCACATGATTCCATCAGAGATAGCCATACGATATCTAGGTGGACAACCCGAAATAAATGAAGGATTAGATAATTAATAACATAAATATGCAGCGATAACGATACAATTGCTGTCAGTAATACGCACTACTTAACATATTGAATTAATATTTATACAATTTAACAAGTAACATTAATAAAATGAACATTTAATTTAAAGTATATTATTAGGTAAAAACCATACTTCTAATCTTCAGTGAAAATCTGGTTTAATCTCTACTAATCATTAGCCGAACTGCGGCTAACAGTAATGCTAACGAGAGCCAATCACACCTCTCATCATAGTAAATTAAACAATTGTTAAACACAGACATAATACTCACCGAAAGATCTTATTCGGTCGTCTTGGGTCTGCCATGTTGTTTAGGGTCATATTTTAAAATCCTAATAAAATGAAAACTTCTTTGAGGGGTTTAAGATCAGCACGTCAGCGAACAGCTGACCTGTGAAATTCTACTACGCCTGTTGTATGTAAAGCTGTATGTGGTGCACGAGCACCCCCTGCCGCTAAGGAGTGTTAATGCGTAATTGCAAGTGTGTGGAAAATTCAGATGATAGTGGTAACAATTTATTTGAGTCTAAAAAAAATGTATTGGTAAGTTATATATTTTTGTATAACTGTTAAGAAATAGTGGTAAGTGTAAGTGCCACATTTAATAAATTCTACATTTCAGTCCATTAAAGAGGTGTATTGTATGTCTTGAATTCCATGATACAACGTTTTTAATATTTTTCACATCAAGATAAATGCGTATGTACAAGAACACAAGAACCATTCAAACATTTGCACCATTCAATTTTATTTCTTTTCAGAAGATAAAATACAAAAAACACCTTATTTTAACAGACAGCAATTTGTTGACTTTTAAATTCAATGACATTTCATTTGTTTCTTAGTCTTGTGAAACCTCAGAGATGTTTTTTTAATCCCTTGTGCACCATAAAATGTCTTGAAGTTGATGTTGTGTATTCACAGCTGTACGGAAGGATGTTGAACTGTAAGGAGTCATTGTTCTTCTGACAGTATTTGCCTTTATGAGTCCTTCTCTTGTAAAGCCCCAGAATTCATCTCAGAGAGTTCAACATCCCTCTCTGATTCCGTGGACACTGTGTGCCTTTAATAAATAAATAAATGATCAATATTTCACATTGTGATCTTATATCAAGATGCAGTATTATGGAATTTAATATTTGTTGTTGTGGTGTTTTGTGTGATTCAGCAGAAAGCAAGTTTGGCATCCTTATATACTGGATATGATCTGATACTATACCTCCCCTCCTCTATATCCAGAATGTTCTCTGGAAGCTGAACGTTGGTGGTCTCAGGCAGCAGGAAGACCACACATCCGCTGAAAACTGCAGTGGCAGCAAACACTAGAGGCGGTGCGAAGCGCCACATGTCCTCCAATAATATGACCATGGGGGCGAGCGCACCTCCGATACGGGCTATAAAAGAGGTGTAGCCCAAGCCGCACTGCCTATGAAAGATACAGAGAAGCAGAGTGAGTTGCTTCATACCTAAGACAAGAGGTAGCTCATAAATATGGATTCAATTTTCAAACTGGGGTCCAGGGACCTGCAGGGGGCCGAATGGGAGTGACAGTGAGTCCATGGAAAAGTAAAAAATCAATAATAATAAAAAATAAATAAATAAATAAATAATAAGTAACAAAAATAATTAAGCAAATAAATTAATTAGATAAATTAATTAATAAAAATGGGATTGAAATTAATTAAATAAATCAGATTCAAATAAATAAATAAACATTTGATTAATATAAATAAATAAAAATTAAACTAGAATTACATAATTAAACAAATAAATAAATAATATATTTAACAGTACATTATTATAGTGAGTAGAAAAAAATATATAATGAAATGAGGGAGAGCTGGACCCCCAATGCAATGCGTTATTTATTTAGCTACAGAAATATACAAGGTAACTCAAAATATCTAAAGAAACACTGAACATTAGGAACAAACTGAAAACACGGAGTAAAAATCGAAACAGCCATCACTGGACAAAACCAGACCAAGAACATAGTAACATCGCCAACTACTGGCCTGGCAGCATAATGCAGAGTTTTTATTCGTTTTTGTGAATCCGTGTGAATGGGGATCGTTTTGACAATGTTGTTGTCTGTACGCAAAAAAACGCAAAGGAAAAACTTTCCGTTTTTAGTACATCATTATCATGTAAACGTATACCCTTAAAATTTCAAAAGCTTTCATTTCCAGCCCACCAGATGTGTAAATGAATAGCCAAAACGCATTCAGAGTTTTCAGTTTTTGTTGAAAATGGTGACATGTAAACGGACCCTAAATACACAAGATAACAAGGGCTGGAACAAGGAACAGGTGTGGGTAATGAGTTGCTATGGAGACGAACGAGGGAAACTATGGGAACAATCGAGGCAGCAATGAAAACTGTGTCTCATTTCGAAGGCTGCATCTTCCGGAGGTTACATTTGTCAGCCGTATACGTCATCAAGGATGTCTCATTTCAGAAAAAGTAACTATTATAACATTGACCATTATTCCTTCTGAAGTATAAGTTGTTGTATTTTTACTATGACTTTGGGATGTAATGTTTACTATTAAGAAATGAGACATCATTGATGACATAAGCAGCTGACAAATGCGACCTCCAGAGGACGCAGCCTTCGAAATGAGACACAGGAACTAATCACAGGAAGTCAAACAGCAGGAACAATAAAAACAAAAATACACTTCAAAATAAGAGTCCTTAAACAAAAGACCTGGGAAACAAGATAGGAATTGTAACAGAAATAATCTAACAAACTAATTTTAGATTTATAATATTAACTTTTCAGAGTATAAATTTGGGTGTTTATAAAAAGATTGATGTCTTTAAAATTTTAGGATGGGGGTCCCTCATATGAGGATGATCATATTTGGGGATCCGTGGCATATGAAAAATATGAGAAACCTTTGGCAATAACATTTTATCTAAAATAACATTTTAAATATAATTTTATCTAAAACTTTACAAGTGCTGTATTTTTTTAAATACCGGAGTACTGTAGGGTAGAGCTCAGAAGTGTACAAGAAGGCAATGGTAAAGGCTGCCTCTGAGAATCCCTTCCCAATAACTGCAATTCCTGTACGCACAACAGCCAACTCTGTAGATGAAATAGCACAATTCTTCAGTAATTCATATATCCACCATCAAATATGGTAAAGAGGTCAAAGACAAAGATGCAGCATGATAAAGAATGAAGGAGTACCTGTTGGGATTATACTGTTTAGTCCAATCAGAGCTCCTGCTATAATGAGAGACCACGCCTGGCCGTTTCTCCGTCCAATCAGATCCAGAGTGAAGTAGGTCCCAACCTTAGCTGGGACTTCAATGACTCCATAGACAAACTGCGTGAGATAGATGTTCAGACCAAACCCAGTGATGTTGAAGCTGATGCCATAGTAGGTAAAAGCAACTGCAAACCTGTCAATTAAAATAAAGATTGTTGTTTAAAAAAAACAAAAAAAACCAGCTATTGACTTTTATATCACAATGGAGAAAAAAAAGTCCTCACATACCAGAAAATCCCTGACAAAAGCACAATCTTCCTCAGTTTCGGTGTCCTCACTAGATCAAGGTAGGAATGATCCTTGTCAGAGACCTCAGAAATGGTGATTTTCTTTAAGGTCTATAGTATATAGATGACAGTGAGATGTTTTATTTTGTTTTAATGAAGAGATAAAGGACGTGTTCAAAATTGGTTATAACAAATGAAAGCTCGGCTAGGTGTGTTTACCTCAGTTTCTAGTTTATGAGAGTACTTTCCATTCATCTTAGCACACTGAGTGAGATACTTCTGCGCCTCTTCTACCCTGCCTTTGGCCAGCAGCCATCTTGCTGACTCAGGAACCCACCTTTTGAGGTGAATTGCAAAGGAGAAAAATAGTCTTGTAGTCATGATGCACATTTAGAGGCCTAAAAATATGCATTATATTTTTGTAAAAATATAAATAAATATTTGTAATATTTATTTAAATATCTGTAATATTTGTTAATTCATTATGAATAGAAATTGGACAATATTTTCTTCCTTTTTAATTGTTTGTATTTCAAATCCCACAATTTTTTTCTGGTCCAATAACCCGTTATTCTTTCACTTGCAGTTCCACCACTCACCACCAGGCAATTATGCCAATAAGGCAGGGTGATGTCACTACCAGGATGAGGTGGCGCCAGTCCCTGATGAGATATGCCAGAAGAGCCAGAAGCATGTTCCCTACACTCCATCCGAGACTGATGATGGTACCAGTAAATGTGCGATGTTTAACGTCTGTCCACTCAACACCTGTATATTGAGCGGAGTTCATGTTAGAGTCGGTGAAAACAATACTGTGAATAATCTGGTCTAAGCAACATGATACTTTCTCAACCTATTTTGCTTCCAGAAACTAATTGAAAAATACTTTTAATTAGCAAGGATGCATCAAATAAAAAGTGCTAAAAAGCTAAAAAGTGAAAGTTAGACATTTATAATGTTGCAAAATATTTAGATATTAAATATAAAGAAATCATTCTATTGCACTCTAAAAAAAAATGCTAAGTTGTTTCAACCCATGTTTGGGTCAAATATGAACAAGTCCAAATGTTGGGTTTAAAAATGTAATTAAAATGCTGTTTGAGCGTAAATAACATCTGCAAAGTTACAACACTCAAAGTTCAAAGCAAAGGGAGATATTTTCTTTTAAAGAAATTGCTTTTTAAGGACTACAACAAACAGCTGGTAAGGACTACACGACATTCCTCCCGGGTTAGTGACATCACAAACAGTAAAATTTACATAAACCCGCCCCCGGGAACGCGTTTTATAGATTATCATGACAGAATATGCTAATCAATGACTAGAAGATAACTACAGATAAGCTATATAAATTCATCAACTAACCATTCAGAAATGTTGTCTACATGTTGTCACTACTTCTCCATCTTTCTGACTTTGTACATAAAAGGCTAAAAGTTTTTGAAATTTTCAGTGCATGTCTGTGTGAGGTAAAAGGACACAAGCTGTTGAAGCTCCTCCCTCTGTGCCGGGAGCAGCAGCTCATTTGCTTTTAAAGGAACAGACAAAAAAACGGTGCGCTTTTGCTCACCCTCAAAAAGTGACAACTTTAACATGCTAAAATATTTGTGTGGTATTTTGAGCTAAAACTTCACATACACACTCTGGGGACATCAAAGACTTATTTTACATCTTGTGAAAAGGGCATTATAACACCCCTTTAAACCAACAGTTGGGTTTGTCCATATTTGACCCAAACATGGGTTGAAACAACTCAAACAATTTTTTTTTTAGAGTGCATTAGAATGATTTCTGAAGGATCATGTGACACTGAAGACTGAGTAATGATGCTGAAAATTGAGATTTGCCATCACATGAATAAATTACATTTTAAAATATATTTAAATAGAAAAACTTTAAGTTGTTATAATATGTATTTACTGCAAATAAATGCAGCCTTGGTGAGCACAAGAGACTTCTTTAAAAATTAAATCTTACCAACCCCAAACTTTGGAATGGTAGTGTATATACATTTATATACATTGGACAACATGCACTGATGAATAATTCACAAGAAAGTAAATAGGATCAGTTTTGATCATGTTGACTAAAGAGATTGAAGATTAAAGAAATTATAAATTGATAGATACACAGGGCCACTGTGGTGATAGACATCCCGGTCAAGGCAAGTCCGCACAAGGTTCTTGCTATGGCGAACATCACGTAAGATGTAGAAAAAGCCTCGACAATTCCAAAAATAGCACTGACCACAAAGGACACCTGAATCATTGGCTTACGACCAAACCTGTGGAGTGATTTAAAAGACATATTTAACCACACAGGATATTAGACCATTTTATAAGAGTGAAAATCACATGGAAAATGTCTCTTGCTCTTTACACAAATAGCCTGAGGTAAGCAGTTTTAGATGTGGCGTTCCGTGACAAATAACGAGTATAACTCAAGAAAAAACTCTATTGTAAAAGCAAAGAATGATTATGGATATGTACAAATCAACTATGCAGAACAAATCAAGGGCAATTCATAATTTGTCAACCTCAGACATGTGAGTAAAGACACTTTATTGTAGTAAAATCATGTGACCAACTTTGAGCAGAATGAAACTCGGATATGGTCCATGGATCAAAAAAAAAATAGTAGAAAATAATTGGTCATAGAAAAAAATAGCATGGAACAAATTATTCTAAAACATAAGATTGATAAAAAAATAACATACTTGTCTGCCAACTGGCCAAACACAATAGCACCGATTGTTACTCCAATGAAGAAAAATGTGGCAAGGGCTTGGTTTAGCTTTTTGTCGTCACATACCAGGTCCCACTAGAAAAAGAGAGACAAATCACACCATGATAAATTCCTTGCAGATTTCTTATATTGTCTTTGTTATAATATACGGGTGAAATAAAGTCCACGAACAGCATGAAAATGAATTAATACATTTTCATCAACATATAAAACAGAGCCGTGATTCTCAACTAGGGGGTCTCAAGATGGCTTACAATGATTTATAATATGACAAAACATGCTTTAAAATAAGCTAGAACTGCTAAAAAAAGTTGCAAACTGAAATCGTATTTCTTATTTTAAATAATTCCCTCAACAACTTTATTTAAGAACCAGGCTTGTCATGGTCTTGGAAAACCAGGACATATGATTGAATTTCCAGTGTGAATTATAGAAGTCATGGAAATTTCTATAATGAATAGGAATTATTCTAGTTATGCCAATCTAGAAATGAACATTTGTCAGTAAAATCCCCATAATCACTAAAGTATAGACAAAAAAACCAAACAAAAAAAAAAAAAAACATTTAAATTGATTGGTAATAAAAAGTGTAAACCCTGATGGAAACCCTGAATTTATGGGAATTATAGAATTTAATTGTTTTAACTATTAATAATTGTAATGAAAAAGTGTAAAAATAAGCAGCTTTGTCATTACATCAGAATTACAATATATATATTGGGGCCTTTCTAATGTTGTCTTTGACAATGGGGGCTTTGAAGGCCGCTGAAATAGAGGAAAATGCTTTGTACATTCTTACCTCTGTGGCGGTTGTTGAGGTGAACTGTGAGCGGTCATATGCCCATCCGTGCTGGCATGGCACCGACACATTTGATCGGTTTCCATACAGTAGGGACAGGTCACCATTAGGGTTGAAGTCCAAGGGAATAGGGTACATCTTGCAGGAGCTGTAGGAGCCATCTGCATTACGTGGGATGCCAAAAGCCAGAATCCATGCCGATTCACTGTCCTTCTCTGTGCCATCTGTGTACCGGCCGTCCAAGTGAGGCAGGGCACAGTGGTGGGATGGCACACCTGAGATGAAGTTGTGGAGCAGGAAATGCAGTGGAAGGATGACCCGTGGGAGCCACAGGATGTATAGAACCAGAAACTGGAACTTGTTGAAGCCACCAATTTCTTGAAGGACGTCCTCAAACCTCATAGCTGAAAGTTAGATTAGCTACCAAGTAGATATGATATCCGTTTGTTTCTTTTGCGAATGCTCGTTCTACTCACCCATCAGAATCGAGACCTTCTCAATGAAATTAGCTCTTTTTCTAGGGACACACTTGGTTTGGTCTACAGTTAACAGCGAGTGGAGAGTTGTCTGAGGAGATTGAATTGAATTGCTATATGTTATCATAATACTGTTCCCTGTCACGCTATTCAGGGCCTGAATGAGACACAAGGAGGTCTTTGTCTTGGTAAGCTCAAGAAAAAGAAGAATCCCAGGCTTTAAAAGTTCAATATCCCTCAACTGACTAGCCGGAGAGAGGAAAAGGAAAATACATTAGTTACACAAAAATTGATTCTGTGGTGAAGTAAATACCACAGAAAAAAACAAATGTTATTTTAGTTCAGGCAAGAATAAAAAACAAACAAAAACAAAGTAAATTCTTAATTAGTACTCAATTTAAGATTGTAGAAATGAAAGTGCAAATATCAGCGTTATAAAATTTAGTAAAACCTACGCAACTTTCTGATACTTGTGTTCCCATCATGCACAAGTGCATTAATAATTAAGGTTGCATTTTTCACTGTTTCCCAGCTATATTTACACTGTTTTATCCTTGCTTTTGTTGTTAGGTTTAGTAACTTGCTCTTTTGTGATATCTGGAGTACGTTTTACTCAAAATGACACATTCATGATCCAAGGAATGTTACCGTTATCGTGTATTGTGCTCCAAATATTGAGGTCTCATGTGTTTGGCTGGGTACCACATTACTTTTATTAAGTAGATATGTTGTCCACACAATATCCACTGTACTGTTTACTTAAATATTTTAAGGAAAGTTTATACTTTAAAAGTATGGCTTAATTTAGTGTTATATTGATGGAGTTAAATGTACAAGGTAAGCTTCAACTGAGTAGAAATGATTACTCACCAAACTCTAATTGGCCAAGTTAAAGTCACTTATTTTCTTAATTATACTTCATTTTTTACTTAATTCCAAATATGAGTTACTTAAAAATCTGTGTGCAAAAATGAAGGAATGTGTCACTCGTAGAAAAACAACAACATAACACAACTAAGACTTGATCATTTTATGCTCCTTGTTCCAACAGATATCTCACTTAACATCTCACCATTGTAATAAGAGCAAAAGAGGTGAAAATTGTTCATTTAGAAATAATCCGTATTGACAATTATTAATAATGTGTGATTTCTGCCATGCTTAGAAAATGAGATAACTCAGTGTAGAACCCACAATAAATTCCTTTAAGAAAACTAAAACCCAAATACTTTACCATTTCCTTTGCCTGATAAAAATAAAGAGGTCTCTGCAAGAAATACTGAAAAGAATATATACAAGCATACAGCAGTATCATCAAACACTTGTAACAAGCTAAAGACAAGGCATGCCCATCATCACAAGGTTTACAAAGAGGGCCGAGCTGCAGACCAGAGAAAATTTGTGCATTTGTCCTTGGATATGTGGCAGATTTTACAATGTTCTGTGTGTCTGGTGGTCTATAATAATTTGTGCTGCCTAAATACACATAATATACTGTATGATTGATTTAGATGTTGTAAATAATTATACATTATTATTGTGTGTCAAGGGTCAAAGACAACTTGGCATCTAACTAATAATAAAGTACACCTTCAAAAACATATTGAATTAAATATGCACAACAGAACAACACATATACAGTATAGCACCGATTAAGCTAAATGTGACATTTCCTCCATTATATTCCAAAAAACTTCCAGTAAAGTGAAAGTTCTACATTGTTTACCCTTATAGTACAACATAAAATTATTTGGTACAGAATTCAAAATTAGAACTGAACTATAGCCATTTGTAGATTAGGAAGAACATTAAATTAATTAAAAGGTTAATTTTGGTCAATGGGGCCGATTACATGTTGAGGCAATATGTTCAAGTAATTGAGAAGAAACAATCCCAGTAAACAGCAGTCACAGTGTCTTATCTGGCTGCAGCTGTTTTGTTGCTTGTGCTTTTTTCCCTTTTCATGGGTACTGTGTTCTTTGAATGAGCAGAAGCTTTGGTTTGATTCCTTGCAGGTGTATTGGTGGGTTGGTTTGGTGATGGTTTGGGGTCCTTTGCAGGACCACTGCAAGTAGTAGTCCTAGACTTCAGTGGGAGATCCACAGTGGTACGGAGGGCAAACGGCTGCTTGCGAGATTCGCTAACTGCAGTTCGTATGGGTAGCCTATGGGGCGAAGGACTAGCTATACGGGTTGAAGAGAAAGTGCAGTTTGTGGTGCTTAAGCTGCGACGAGAAGAAGCCGGAATACAGGAGAGAGGCATGCGATTGCTTCCACTTGGCTTGGTGGAACAAGATAATGTTGATTTTGATCTTGTGTGAAGTGGTGGAGCACTTGATCCTGATTGTGGTTGTACCTTTGACCTAAGGTGAATAAAACAAAATACAATTTAATTTACCATATTCATACTTTTGGTATGCTGAATTAAAGAAATGGCTGCCATTCAATTCTTAAGTGTGAATTTAAATGTTCTTCATCCTATTTGAAAACTGAATTGGAATTTGACTTGGAGTTGCAATCCAAAGAAATTCTAATTCAATGCATTCTCAATTTGATTCTAAATGGTGCACAACCCTGGCTGTCAAACATGTTTGAAGTGAACTTACCCATTGCTTGCCTTTTGTTCTAATTTTGCATTCCCAGCTTCAGGTTGGATAACAGGAGCCACTACGACTAGTTTAGTTGAAGGCTTTCTTATTGGGGTAACTGGCCGTGGGATCCTGCTGTGCCACTCTGTTTGGTACTTTTCCTCAGCCTTCTTCTTGAGTTTCTTGACAGAATCATCAGATACGTGAATATCTTCCTCTGAGCCTGTAGTAGAAAGAGTCTCTGAAGGTCTCTTGGGCTCGTCTCCAGAAGATAGTGAGGATGAAGTCCTGGAATTTAGTCTTATCCAGCGGCCCTGACGTTGTCTTTCTACAGCTTGACGGGCCAGGTCTTGCTGCATGGCTCTTCTACGGAGTCGCTCTTTGATGGGCAGGGATTGTTCAGATCCTGGCTCTTCTTCTGGGACTAGGATAGGAATTCGACTTTTGCTCCTTGGTCGTGGATGTTTAGAAACACTTTCAGGTACTGTGTTCTCCTCTTGATATTCCTCTTTTAGTTGTTTATCCTGTTTGGATTCAGTTGATGAACCTTGATGAATGGGTTCCCTAGACTCTGAGAGTAGAGGAACCACAAGACCTTCCCATTTTTTAGTAGTCTCATTTGGCAAAAACCCATGCAGAACATTGAGTACCCGAGGTTCCTCTGTAAGAGTCTGAGAGGTCACTTCAGACTGGACACACGCTGCAACTCCTCCTGGCTCTTGAGAAAGGACTGACTTGTCCTTCATCCGCTTGGATTGTGATTTGCCTTCAACCTCCTCTAAAACTTCAAGAACCTGTGCACCACTGGAAGACATGACATTCAGATGGGTTGTCTCTGCAATGTGTAAAAAAGTTCTCTCCACTTTGGAGAAAGGGGGTGATGCAATTGAGGCTGAGGCCACTAAAGCTGTCGAGACAGTTACCACCAGTTTAGATGTTTGTATGGATGGGTCAACAGTAATTCCATCAGGTTGCCTTGCATCTGAAGACCTCTCTGCCTGCTTTATGTCCTCCTGGACCTGCACCTCTAGTCGACCAACTTCATCCAACTGCTCATTTTGAGGGGCATCAGATCCCGCCACAGCTTGATCCACATCCGTCGCATTTATAACATTGGGAGACTTCTTTGTGTCTCCTGGTGAAAACAAAACAAGGGTGTTCGAGACGTCCTCTTGGTCAGGATCTACTTCAGCAACAGAACCCGGTTCTTTTGACTCCTTGTGCGGATCATCGGCCACTAAGGTGGAAGGAGCCCCATCTTGACTAGGTTCAGTGCTCTTTTCGCTTGCGCCACTACTAGATTCACTCTTCGTGACATCGTCATCTCTGGGTCCCTCATCTTGTGTTTCAGGCGGTGTGGCTGTGAAGGCCCGTCGCTGGTGTAGGCTTCCTGTAAGCATGACGGTGAGGAAGTCGGCTCTCTTAGCCTGCAGTTTAGGAAGGATGTGAAACATCTCCTTCTCAGAGGATGGGGATTTAGTCCTGTAGTCAGTAGGTGACAATAGGGGCTCACCCGGGGTTGGGCCCTAAAGGATAACATAAAAATGCTAAAGTTACAATACTGCCATATTGGTAAGGCAGTGTAAGAAAAATTATGAGAAACAACGAGATCCTGTTCAGTAAGATATTCCTGGAAAACACTTTCCAGCAACACATACTTACTGTATATGAAGACATACTGTACTTCATAACTGAGTTTACACATACTTTTTCTAATCATTTTATTAATTTCTAATAGAAAAAATCATTGCTATACATTATACAACCACACAATACAACAATTCTTTTTTCTCAAAGACTTTAATTATGTTTAAATTGTACACAAGCTTTTTAAGATTGTCTAGATTACATACATAAAAAAGGCACAAAAATGTGTTAAAGAATTTTCCATTTTACAGCAGCCAGTCATATTTAGCTTTTTTTTTTTCAAGTGTATCCAACATACAGGTTTTCTATACAATACATACAGACTAAAACCAACCAGATAACATGCTTTTATCTATACACTATTGATTTCATTTCTCTTTCTTAGATATATATGTACAATTATCCTATCATTTAAAAAAAGTTTAAAATACATGCTTAACTTGGAAATATTACAAGCATACTGTACAGTGATGTTGTGATAGAAAAGGTAATATGCTTATTGTACATCAATCTAACAGATCACAGCCCATTTACATTACATAGCAATACCAGACTGTCATTGTAAATAAAATCTTGCTCTTAAATTACTTGCCTGGTTACATAAAAAGTTAAATAAAACCTTCTGCAACTTATTTTTACACTGTTATTTAACAGCACACACTTTTAAATTAGCGCTGTTACCATTGACACATAGTTGTTTTTAATTGCAAATATACTGAATACATTAAATATTGACAACAGTCGGTGCTTGTATCAGCTCCATCAAGAGCTTGTTCTGTGTACATTGTTGCTTTTCAGCTGTGTATCGGTGTCAACATAGTAGAGTTCATTGTAGTTCAAGTGAAGCTTCTCACAACACCAAGCTAAGATTATCACTCCCTGCAGACATGATTATGCTTCAAACGTCCTTGATCCATCACATCTCACTATATACATTATATAGAATGACCCTGCAATCAACAATCTATCATACAACATGCACATTACAGCTATGATACAGCATTTTCCTCCATCCTAAAGGTGTTATTGTGACAAAGGCATTGTGTATAGGCATAAAGTAAAACCATCAAAAACTCATAAGAGCAGTTTAGTGGGATGTGATAGAGTAAATGAATTTCTTTTTGGTATTTCAGAGCATCACATGCAGATGTTCAGGTAGAAATAAAATAAAAGGCCTTAGAAAATTTTGTAAACAGTGCTTAAAACTAAAGAAAATCTTTTACAAAAACTTTTTGTAATGGTAGATCTTAAAAAAAAAAAAAAATGCTTTAATGCAAATTTATTTGTCAATTAAATATTTTGAATATTGTCAACTTTAAAAAAAAACCTAAGGAATTTGCTCTATTGATCACTTAGTATGTAAATCAATAATCAAAATACAATTCATGGAAACATAAAGGCATAACATAAACCATACAAAATTGTCTTAGTTTCACTTGCTTTCATGGACCAACTTCATTTGTTAGTCATGCAAAAATAAGGTTTTGAACTGCACTGTCTTTCCAGTACTTCCCAGTCAACAGACCTGGACAATCTCAACAATAACGACTTTTCTTGCACCGTTAATGTCGGTGCCATTACTGTAAAATTACAGCTAAACATATTGATGTAATCCAGGCAAAAGCAAATGTGCAAAATAAGTGCAAGAGTTAGCAGCCTGTTTGGGTATATAACAGTACATTCATGTGAGAAGCCATGACTGTGACAGTACCAGAAACATATACAGAAAACAAGTCATTTTTGAAATGTATCATTTCTGTTCTAATACAATTTCTGAAGATGCACAATTCAGAAAATTTGATCATATAAAGGTGCAGTACACACTCCAAAACTATAAGTTGTATGTATGCGTGAACAAACAACAGATTTTCGAATACACTTTTTCTGAATTCCCATGTTTCTAATATGTTTAAAAACACTTATTTTGCAACAAAAAAGCAGTTTAGTCAAGTCGTTTTAAAAAATATAATCAAAAATATAAATTAAATCAAATCTAGCAAAAGTAATGGTTTTCTAAACAATTAATGACCATATCATTTTTCTTTCCTGACAAAAGGAAAGTATAAATACATTTTCCATCAACTTTCACAATCCAGGCATGCATCTTATGTTATATTGCCAAAAGATATCTGCCTGCTACAACAACAACACTGCAAGAGCCATTTAACTTTCAAGCCTAGGTTGTTTAAAACAACTTAAGCCACCAACATCCATAAAATGAAGTTTATTCAACCAAGGTGCTATTTAATCACTAAATGTCTAATGTACATAATATTTTCTAGAATATGCCCTTATTTTCAGTTCTTTTTTTCAGTATAAACACTAGTGGATTTTAATTGAGAAAATGACAATCTTGTACCGCTCAATTCAAAACCACCGTTCACATCTTATTGCAATCAATCACATCGCCAAGGAAACAGCTATGGCTCCAATTCGGTGTCTTTTTTAAAGTGCAATAGTGAGAACAGTACACAAAAGACCCTACAGCAGTCTCACACACATTAATTTGCTACTCAATAACATACAACACAAAACTGTGCATCCAACCCAAGACTAACTAGGAGGTATTTAATGAGATATAATGCGTACACAGCGCATTCAAAGCTCTATGCACATAAATATATGATTAAATGAGATATGGAAGCTTTTATCTACACACCTTCCTAAACACGCACAAAAAAAAGATGCTATTTAATGGAAACTGCTTTCATATATATATATATATATAATTTTTGCTTAATTTATGGCTATACTAATTTTAATCAGTGGCAGAGAAACCAAAATGCGTGCTGTTCTTTCATTTCCTGTATGACTGACACAACAGCCGACTCATTTATCTCATATTTCGTCTGTAAAAGATAACCAGACTCCAGCATGCCACTTCATTGGTTATAAAAGCATTGACATATTATTCCCTTTTGCTCCTATGGTTCCATTTTATATTCAAAAAACTTTCATTCAACTTGCATAACATCTCCTTTGTGAGGCAAAAGCACCTTTAGAGCACAGAAAAAAGAAAACAAAATGTAAAATTGAAAGCCTGCGTATGTACTATGGATGATGGCTTAGAACGTGTTTGATAACTTAAATTATAATACTAAATATATTAAAAGAAGACAAAAAACAAATCACCAAGTTTTTCATGTTTTTTTGCATGGAAGACAATAAAATAACTTGCATATTAAAGGCAGCGGTATTATGTTTCAGGTTGACCACAGCTGCAAATGCAACACATGCAACTGAGGTACACGAATAGCCACTGCAGGTAATGAATTTTGGCTATTAATATCTTTATAGTTCGCTATATCTAATGTGATTTTTTTTACTCACAGAGTGATTAAAATGACTAAAGCGTTTGTTCATAACAAGCAGAAAGTGCGAGTTATGAACAGTGTGTGTAAAAGCATGGCATTCCCTTTAACACGTCGTTCCCTTCTTACAGCCCTCTACAGTTTATTGCATCAGAAAAGACTTCATCTTTCCCAAAAAATATTTCAACATCCTTTAAAAAAAAAAAAAGTCTTTCACATCGGTGTGTGAGAAGAGATTACGTCAGCTTTCCTCAGCTGTTTTTGTTCATCAGTTTGGCCAGCATCTGCTGGATCTGCACGCGGGACACGTTGAGCATGGAGTGCCTGCTGCGCGGACTTCCAGGCGGCTGCAGGGGAGCGTGACGCCTCGAGCCCGATCGGAGGTTACCGTGAGCCGGGCTGCTCTCGGCCGACCGGCTGCGCTGGATGAAGGATCCTCCGGCGTGAGGGTACTGCTCAGTCTCCAACGTCGAGGACGAGAAGACGTAGGAGGCGAGACGTCGCAGCTGGTTGGAACGCGGCCCCGTGTGAGGCCTGTCATCATCCAGCTGAAATAAAACGAGAAAGAGCAAGCGTTGAAATTCACGAGCTTTACAGAGGATTTGTATTTGTAACATTTAAGGCATCTCCCCAGTCGCATGCAGTGAGGAGAACGCCAGACACTCAGAGGAAAGAGAGGAACGGGCTCTCTTTACACAGACCTACAACGGGTTGCCTGGAAACAAGTTTTCACAAGAGACAAAGCTAAAGGGATAGCTATGTTTTTTTCTTTTTGGTTGGGCAGCCAACATTGAGAGCCTCTATTCCACAGAGGCTGTTCGTTTGATGCAGATCCACCTCTCAAAAATGTGCCACATGTGACCATGTATAAGACAATGAGCAGAGAGATTCCAGACAAAAAGTACTTTAGCCATTTTACCGATCGGTATCATCACACCGTCGTTGTAAATGCGGACAACTTAAGAAAAATGAATGGTCAGGCATACAAACACAAACACACATGGATAAAAATGGGTAAATATGGATAAAATGATGACAAACAGAAGAAAAAACAATGAGCAAGTTCATCAAACAGGTACAAAAGGGACTAGCCTAAACTGTGCTTACCGCAAACACCTCTTTCACTCTTCTTTTGTGGCTCCAGCGGCAGCCTTGGTATTTTCTCCGTGGGTGAAATCAACGTGTCATACGTGATTTTGAGCGAAAGGCCGAGCAAAAGGCAGTGGGCATTTAAAAGGTGAAGACTGCTGGGAAAATGAGCATCCTCATCTGTTTTGATTTGAGATTTTGGCTATCATACAAAAGAGACAATCCAGCAATCTCAGTTCAGCTTGAAAAGGCTGTGACTGTGTTTACAGCGAAACAATGTAAGGGGCAAGTTATTCTAAACAGAATTCAGAAAAATGCCCCAGAATTTTTTTTTTTCTCTGCTATATTTCCTCGTGGGTAAATGAGAAGAATAAACTAGCTAGCTAACTTTTAAGATGAGCAAAACTGCTGGTCTACTATATGTCATCTGGCTCACCCTAGTGGTAAAGAGCGTCTGAAATCTTCTCACACGTTTTGTTTTGGACTATGAGGGATGACAAACATTAAAATATGAAAATGAATAACTTTAATGTGAATTAGTGCAGAGTTGTACTGAATGGTTTAGTGCTGAGCGTCCTAAAAAGACAAACAACAGTCAGAGTTGAAAAAATTTGTAGGAACGCTCAGCAGTAGACCCCTCATTTTGAACGCAGTCAAAGACACAAACACAGTATTGAGGTAAAAAAAAAAAAAAATGTAAAAAAAGTGTTTTTCTGAAGGACAAGAAATACGCAGCCCCGGA
Organism: Squalius cephalus; assembly: GCF_949319135.1. Taxonomy (NCBI): domain Eukaryota; kingdom Metazoa; phylum Chordata; class Actinopteri; order Cypriniformes; family Leuciscidae; genus Squalius; species Squalius cephalus. The sequence continues at coordinate 25,109,130 of NC_137143.1, read as the reverse complement.
ATCCAATTAGCAAAGGTCTAGTTTACCCTCACAGAGTTTTTTGTGTTTTTTCTGAAAAACTGCTGAAAACAAACCAGATATTTCTGAAGATTTAAGAAATCATCGAGTAATTCTATCTGGAAAGGAAAAAAGAATAAAAGAAAAGAAATTTTGGCCATGTACACACTGCAGCTACTTTTAATCCCATTCTGTTCATACTGAGTTCAGTTATTACAGGAGTGACAACCGAATTAAACAAGTGAAATCATTTCTAGAATATTAAATAGGATTAATAGGATAGATGAAAATTCTGTCATTATATATTCATCCTCATGTTGTACCAAACCTGTATGATTTTCTTTCTTCTGTGGAACATAAAAGACTATATTTTGAAGAATGTTGACAACCAGTTTTGGTTACCATTGACTTCCATAGTAAATGGAAAAATTAGGGTGAGTAAATTACAGAATTTTTGAAAACCATTTTCAGATTTTTTTTAGGGATTGAAAACCATTTTTGGGTTACCAATCCCTTGAAGGTTGCAGCAACTGAATTTTATTTAAATCCATGTAGTGCGATCAGAACTAAAGTGAGCAGCTAGTTAATGCAATGTAATCAGCTTAATGAGCATAAATGATTTCATAACAAATGACACACTAATCAGTCACTAACACTGTGGTATCCATGTTTCTTGTTTACAATCGCAGGGTGTGAAAAAATCACTATGGTAACCTCCATATCACAAAACTGACTCAGACTCCTTATTCTTTACATATGAAAATGATACCTGATCAAAGCTTTGTAGTGTGTACATGACCTTGAATACCCCCTTAGTTACAGCTGAACTTCTGCATACAAAAGTTTTCCAAAATACAAATCACGAACAAAGAAGAATCATTACATTGTAGCAAATCATGTGAAAACCAAATGTTTGATGGTCAGAAAAGAAGAGATGAGGCATGAGTCTGTGTGTCAGACAGTGAATTAAAGAGAGAGTGACAGATGGAGAGAGAAGAAAGGGAGAAAGAAATAGGCACACACCCTGTAAAAAGCGGAGACAATAGCACCGCCCCATCATCACAAAGCACTGGCTTTATATAGATTAAAGTTGGTTTTAAGACAGATATGCTATTTTAAAAATTGAAAAAGTGCTATAATGGGACTTAAGCTAAACCAAGTCTCCTGCACATGTCTCTGGAACCAGTATTTCATGTTCACTCTTGGAACAAGTGGAAAGTGAACAAATTTCTAAAGGTACAAGAAATTCCTGATGTATGTGTGGTGGCTGAAAAGATCAGGCACCACATTTAAAACAAGATTGAAAGCGCTCCAAAGAGGATTATAGGTTGGTTTAGTAATATTTTTTACACAATTTATTACAAACATTTACATACAGATACATAACAAGGGATGCACCGATATGAAAATGATGGCTGACACGATAACCGATAATTCTTTATATTTGAAAGCAGATAACCGATACATTGGCCGATATCATTTTTGAGAGCCTGCTTACAAAAACAAAAGTCTCACCATTAAAAGCCATGTCCCAAGCACACAACTATAATATTCTCATTATAATTTTATGCAGCCTATATTCAGACTTGTACTGTGCATGTTACACTCCTTTTTTGAAGTGATTGCAATCATATTTCAAGCAATTCAAAACCATCATGGCGAACAATGCACATCTTAAGTGTCTCAGCTGAAGGAAATAATCCATTATTTACTTTAATTGGCAACATTTTCTTATCGAGCCGATAAAGATAACATTAAAAATGAACACGTATCGACCGATACCGATATGGTGGCCGATTTATCGTGCATCCCTATACATAACTGTCCAAAAATTTGGGATCAGTAAGAATTTTTATGTTTCAGTTTTTTTTATGCTTTTTGCATTTAAACAAAAATACAGTAAAAACAGCTGCACTGTGAAATATTGCTACAGTTTTAAATAAATGTTTTCTATTTTAATAGATGGAAAGCATTTCTCATAATCATCGATGTTGAAAACAGTTGTGCTGTTTAATATTTTTGTGGAAACCATGATAATATTTTTTTTCAGGACTCTTTGATGAACAGAAAGTTCAAAAGAACAGGATTTATTTGAAATAGAAATCTTTAATATTATAAATATCTTTACTGTCACTTTTGATCAATTCCTTGCTGAATGGAAGTTTTAATATGTTTTAATATCTTACTGACTCCAAACGTTTGAATGGTAGTGTATATATAAACATTTTTGTATTTAATTTGTATAAAATTTTTGTAAAACATAAAATATTTTAATTAATATGTTTTTAAAATAATATCATTTGAAAATATATGTTATTAATTTGCAAGCAGAGAAGTAACAAAATAGCAAGATGCAATGTAATATAAAGAAATTACAGTATAGTGCTCCTGCCATCTTATCTGATATTTCCCTATCATTTATTTCATTATTAGCTGATAAAATCCAGTACTCAGCTGATAAAGCTGGTTTGTGAATAAGCATCCTTTTCCTGATCTAATTTTAAAATTCTTATCCAGACCATTTTTCTTCAGCATCTCATGAGCTCGAAAACATTGCACCCACACCGCATCCAAAGAATGATGTACAAAAAAAAAAAAGTGTCTGTAAACAAACAATTTATTATAGCACTTCTAACTGGACCTCATGATTTCTTTACCACCATCAAATATTTTCAGCCTCACTCACCTTAAACCCAGCAATGCACTCCATCTTTAGGCTAAGAATGTCAGTGCAGGTTAGTCAGGATAGTCTTACCTGTCTCTGAGGTCCGTTGGTTTCTGACTCTCTCCGCCGTGGCCGTCCGGAGGGCAGCGAGTGACAGGGTGACTGCACAGGGCTCTCCGCTGAGGTTGACTGGCCTTTCCCGCTCCTCCTGGACGCCTCCTCCTCCGTAAGCGGCAGCATGCCTCGTGTCGTCCGGTCGCCGTGTGAGGTCTTGGGCCTGACTGACGGATCTGTCCCTCTATGTCTCCGCCGCTCTTCTCCTTCCTCCAGAGGGCGTAATTCCTCCGGCTCCTCATCTGTGGTACCGGATGTGGTGGGTTCGGCTCCTGGGAGGTGGTGGAAGTCTCTGAGCTCCGTTTCTTTGTCTATGATTACCCACTCCTTGCTGTCAAAGTCCTCCTCTTCTGCGAGTGGGACGGAGCGGATGAAGGCATTGCTGTGGGCTTCCTGGTCCACTGACGCAGAGGCCTCATTACGACCACGGTCTCCACGACAACCGTCGATGGACAGCATCTGAGCAGGCTGGGAGGAGTAAACATGCCGAGAAGGAGAACCCAGGATGTCCATCCGAGAGCTGAGAAAGGAATAAATAATCAATTTATGATGCTAAATGACACAAAAATATGAATAGTATGAATGGGCAGTATGAGCACAATATTATATTTTATTACAGGAACAATATATATACACATACATATACATATGTACATACATACACACGTTATTTTTGCTGGAAAATCGAAGAAAAAAATATTTCTCACTGTAGTATAAATATTTTTTCCTTTGATTTTCCAGAAAAAATATATACGCTATTTTTGCTGGAAAAATCAAAGAAAAAAATTATTACACTACCGTAAAAACAGTACAATTTTAAAATATTATTTCAATTTAAAATACCTATTTTCTTTTTTATTATATTTTAAAATGTAATTTATTCCTGTGATGACAAAGCTGAATTTTCAGCATCATTAGTGTCACATGATCCTTCAGAAATCATTCAAAAATGCTGATTTAGTGCTCAAGAAACATTTTCTTATGAATATCACTGTTGAAAACAGCTTAATATTTTTGTGGAAACTGTGCTACTTTTTTGTCCAGGATGCTTTGATGATTAGAAAGTTCAAAATAACAGATTTTTTTCCCAAATAGAAATCTTTTGTAACATTAGAAATGTTTAACAGTCACTTTTGGTCAATTTAATACATCCTTGCTGAATAAAAGTATAAATTTATTTAAAAAAAAAATCTTACTGACCCCAAACTTTTTAACAGTAGTGTATATGAAATAATCATGTTGTAATCCCTTTATTTGAATAATGCAGTGAATTAAAATTTCATCAATGAAAATAGCCTATTCATTATATTGGAACTCAATAGATAAAGGTAAGTGCAAAAACAGCATCACAAGATGTATTAAGACTCAAAACAGTCAAGCTAATATTATAAAACAGATGGTTCGTTATCTAACTTCTGACTGGTTGACTCTTCTGATTCGATACAAAAATTTCGACCCACCGTTGTCCGTAACCATCCCGTCCATCAGCGGCAGATATGCGATCAGATTCAGGGCTGTTGACCCGTCGGTACCTGAGTGAGTGCACCTGCATACCCGGAGAGTCCAACCCTCCCCGTTGTGGCGACACAGGACACACACCCCGGCTACCATCTTCCTCTTGACCTCCCTGCAACATAAAATCAAAGAAAATGAAATATATAAAAAAACCTGACTTATAAAACTTCAAATGGATTATGTTTAATTGGTTTTAAAATAAACAAAATTGCTTTTCAAAATATGATCATGAAAAGTATTTGATTGGATTATATTCATTGGAGTGCTCTGCACCTTTCCAATGTTAATCCTGAGTTTGTTGCGATTAAAGTCTGTCTCCTCCCATCCATCTGCGTCAGTGGGTAACTGACTGCCAGCAGCTGGCCGGCCAGAGGGAATCGGAGGGGCGTTTTCTTGATCGCTTAGGTGCTCGTCCTGCACAACGTCATCTGTATTTTCCCTCTGAAGGTCACCAGGCATCTGGGTTACATTTATAACCCTAAAGGTTCAAGAAAAGATCACAATCAATTTCAATAAAAAAAAAAAAAAAAAATCAAGTCGACCCTGAATGACTTTAGAAAATGTTTTGGGAAACCTACTTGGGGTTGTTTAAAAAAAATCTGTTTATGACATGCTTCACCTTTATAGAGTCATTTTCTGTAAATATCACCCAGAGCTTTCAAGAAGAAGCATCAGAGGGGGAACTCCTTTAAAAGTCGTTTTTCTATTTCATGGTAAAATGTTCTTCATGTCCTGGAGCAATACAACAACTCTGCCTTTCCAGAACTGCAATGGACTAAAATAAGTCAGTGACATTTCCATCAGAAGTGAGTGTTCTCCTCTCTGAACATGTAAACCTACTGAAAACAAACCACAATGTTCCAAGAAGCATTGGATGTTTGTGACTAATAAATCAGTTTGCAAAATTTATCAGTATGCAAATAACAGTGATTAAGAAAAACAAATAAGACAACACATTCAAGCTTGTCCCTTGTTTTTTCAGTTGCTTGAGTATTTCAGACGTTAATCATGCCTTTCGTCCATCTGTACGGCTTTTATGTGACAATGTACGACAAGTAACAAAATCCCTCGAGAGGCTGCCTGTGAATTAGTGTGGGTTTTGTAAAGTGTGGTGCATTTGTGTGTTCGTGTACAAGAGGATCTTTAACAATATGGATGGATGGATGGATGGATGGATGGATGGATGGATGGATGGATGGATGGATGGATGGATGGATGGATGGATGGATGGATGGATGGATGGATGGATGGATGGATGGATGGATGGATGGATGGATGGATGGATGGATGGATGGATGGATGGATGGATGGATGGATGGATGATTTATAGGGTCACACGTCCACAGGCATATACACATGGCGTGTGATGTGTTCACACATGCATGCGGTTCTTACCCAACCATAGCCGCTGTAGGCCGTGTGTTCTGCTGCGCTGCTGTCGGTGTGGTGGCAGACATTGTGGAGTCCGTCCCACTTTTCTCCCAATCATATGCCTCATTCTCTGTGATGATGCGTTCTTTCATGCTGTTCTCAAACACTGACATCAGGAGCTGACACAGAAAAGACACCTTAGTAAAGACTACTCATATCTGTATGATGAAATGTATCCATGTAATTCTTATACATTGTTATATAATGTTTAATATTTAATATTCATATATATATATTTTTTTTTTTATATATATATATATATATATATATATATATATATAGAGAGAGAGAGAGAGAGAGAGAGAGAGAGAGAGAGATACAGTAGATGTACAATATATAAAGTAAATGTAATAAATAAAGTCAAATAAACAGGAAAAACGTTTTTAAAGATATTGAAAAAACAATATAAAAATCTATTTTAGTATTCTATTTGGTACACATCTGTTTAGTAAACATAATAAGATATATAGAGAGTTAGAGTTTCTATTGTAGATACCTGATAGTCTGGTTTGGTGTAGTAGTCAAGGGTTAAAACATGCTCCAGGAAGACATTAAACTCTGATGGCATGTGTTTAAGCAGCATCCTATGGTCATAGCGCTCCTTTATCTGACCCACCTGCTCCTAAATGATGCAGATGACAACAGTACATTTCAACAATGGTGGTCTGATTCAAAGTAAAACTTAATTTCAAGTAAAAAAAATCGAGTAAAAAAAAATAACAAACACTGATTTTCAAATCAGGCAAGGAAAGTCAGAGCACCTTGTCTTTAATTTTCCTCCACGGCAGCTGCCCAGCAGCAAATTCAACCAGCATGTAAAACAACGACCATAAGTCATCATGGCGACCCATTTCCTGTGATAAAAAAACAACACAAGAATTCCATTAAAATGAATAGGGAAATAACATTAGATTATTGTATATCCTGTAAAATACATTGTTTGATATAAATACATAAGTAGACATAGACTAAGCACTTACTTTGTTTTTATGTGCATTGACAGATGCATATCTAACAGTCCCTCGAAATCCTGCAACAGTTCTGGGCTAAAAGCAGAAATGTATTAGGAAAAGTTTATTTTTGCATTTTATTTTCGTCATCTGTAATACTTAGAATTTTCTATATATTTAGGTAAATCAAAACAAATCAGACAAAAAGATTCCTGTTTATATTTAATGCATTATTCATTTAATTTCTGTTTTAGTGGTATTGTAGCAACAGGAGAGGGATACACAATGCACAACACACACTCGACTGAACATAGCGTTCCACTCTTCCAGAACATTGAACACGCAACGCAAAAGGTAAACACCTTCCGTCGCGTAAATTTACCTGTGTCTGTGCGTGCATGAGTGTGTATTAGTCCCAATGGGACATTCTTACAAACCAAATCAACAAATTTATTTTTGATTAACTAAATGACATGACAAGTAGCATCTGTTTTGCAGAACAAATGACAATTGATTTGGATGCAGTTAATTTTCTCTTACCGTGTTCACGCTTTTACTGACAATTATAGAAACTGCACTTTTGCTGAACTTGAATGCCAAACTCTCCTAATGCATGCGTGCATATATATATATATATATATATATATATATATGCTATAAATGAAAAAAATTTGAGGTCAGATATAAAGCAAAGATGAGAACTCCATGAAGTCACTCACAATGAAAGTCTTTCCATTGGTGAGAATGTGGGGAGAAGGGAACAGATGGAGAAATACGTCAGACATGCACGTCATAACTTAAAACCCCAAACGAAAACTGCAAAAATAAGACAAGATGGTCAAACAAAAGAAAAAGCAGAAATAATGTCCATTTGCACCAGGCAAAATTATACAAATGACCCCATGCAATGTCCTTCAAATGCTTTCAATAGGAAAATGTTAGTAGTATAACAAATAAGTAGCTATATTTAAAAAATGGGGTACAATTAAAAACATTTACAAACATCAACAAATATTAACAAACAAACATGGCAGCATATGACTCTTGTCCTATTTATACTGTATGCATTTAAAAAAAAAAGGCAACATATACAGTTCTGAGGACACCAAAACTATTTAGAATCCTAAAAATGATTTTTTAGGATCTCATAAATATGAATGGATAACACAGATTGGATAAAAAAACATGCTGCAATTGCATTTAAAGTGAAGAATTTTCTTCACAGTAAAGTTACAGTCTGGTTTTAAACATGTTTTGTTATTTGTTCAACATTATAAAGTTATTAATTCATCTGGAGAGGTAGTTTTGGATCAACCCAAGCTAAATTTTCAATCTGCTGCAGGAACAGACAAACAACTCCTGAAGGTTGCAGGAGAAAAGCAGAGCCAAACCACTTTAGTGCTGCAGCACTGCATTGCCCAGGTGAGTGAGTGAGTGAGTGAGTGAGTGAGAGAGAGAGAGAGAGAGAGAGAGAGAGAGAGAGAGAGAGAGAGAGAGAGAGAGAGAGAGAGATGATAGATAGATAGATAGATAGATAGATAGATAGATAGATAGATAGATAGATAGATAGATAGATAGATAGATAGATAGATAGATAGATAGATAGATAGATAGACTAAAGGATGACACTCAGTTTCCTGCCTGAATCAATGAGTGCTGCTGACTCAGCTGTGCAGAAAGGAATGGCGAAAGAGAAATAGAGAGAGAGAGAGAGAGAGAGAGAGAGAGAGAGAGAGAGAGAGAGAGAGAGAGAGAGAGAGAGAGAGAGAGAGAGAGAGAGAGAGAGAGAGAGAGAGAGAGAGAGAGAGAGAGAGAGAGAGAGAGGGAGGGCTGAAAATATTACACTCTCTCAGGCTGAACCTGGGGGCATTGCTCACTGATGCATGCAGTCTTATTAAATATTCATACCGCTGCATTAAAACCTGCACGTACAGAGAAATAGAGAGATAGTGTGAAGGATGGAGAAGAGAGGAACATGTGCGAATGAAGAGCTCTTTGTAATGAGCTAAAAGAGGAAACAGCCCAATGCCTGATTCAGAGAGCTCTGTAAACCTCTCATGAGCTTTCAAGCTCGTCTCTCTGCCAGCCCGCACTGTTACAGTGAATATTGCTTTTTATTGTTCAAATAAATCTCAGATGCTTCTTAATAAAACCAGACCTTTGGGCTCAATCAAAAGACAACCTAATATCATGGTTGGATTGTAACCAATAATATTGATTGACAGAAATGTCATATTTCATTGCAATGCAGGAAACATGTACTTTTCTTCAGAGCATACAACAAATGAGCATAATTAAGCAGTAAATTATTAAATTAACAATGAATAATACTGAAAAGGAATTAAACTGTGACATACCGGTCGGACTTCTCCATTGGTGTTCGTATACTGTCGTGCGAGCCCAAAATCGAGCATGTAACATTTCCTGTATGTTGAAGGCAGCCTTCCCATGGCAAAATTTGACTGGAAAGAAAATCCATACATCCTTGATAAATAAAATCACTTCTGGAAATCAAATGACAGTGTTGCATTATCTTATTATTAGACACATGATTACAAGGCAATAAAATTTTCAGGAAAGCTATTAGATATTACCGGTTTGATGTCTCGATGGAGAAAGCCAACAGAGTGAATGGCTTCAATGGATTCTAGAATCTGTTTTCCCAAGCGGAGGGTTGTGCTCATGGTAAAGGTGCCGCGTGGCTGACTTCGCCTGAGATCTGCCAGGTTTCTACCCTGAGAGTGATAATGAAGTGTAAGTGAAGCCCTCACACCTCCATAACACCAGTAAAAGACAGCTTCAGAATTTGAGAGAAACCAGCATGTGATGGTTATCTATGATGTACTATAAAATGCTCCACGGACTTTCATCGATCAATGATGATTTTTCAAATGAAGGATTACTTATATGAGCTTTGGTTTTATATGCGCCAACTATATTATGAAAGGGAAGTCGTTTACCTGCAGCTGCATGACGACATAGTTGAATTTATCATTTCGCCCACAGCCTATGAACTTACACACATGGTTTTTACCTAAAAAAGAAAATAACATTAACATGTGCAAGTCATTTATATACAAAAATAAAGAATAGCATTATTAGTCAGGCTGATTAAATGGCTAATACCCATGTCCACTTGGCCAATCAACAATTTCTTTATACTATATGCCATTACGTGACAAATTGTACTTCTTTTTTGATTGTTTTTTGCTTCTTTCTGATGACTAATGGCTGAACTGAATCATCAGAATGTGACGATAGTCACGTAGGCCGTGTTACTGCCGCTTCAATCACAGTGCTAAATATACAACATGCCACGCACATGGTCCACTGTGATGGGATGGTCAGTCTTTGCAGCTTTTAATAAATGCCTCAGTCATGATGATGTCAACTAACTACTGTATAAAATTATACAATGCGACTAGCACGCAACTTAATCTATAAAGCCTTTGAAACACAGCAGGGCTTGTGTTTCTTTGAGTCTTTCTTTTCTATAATGATTCCAACATGTTTTCTTGGTAATACTGTCTTAATTGTAAATTAATTTATCATTTTTTCCTGTGTCCTCAATATCACTTTTCATCCTATGAGTCCTTTATGTGTTTTAACTAATCAAATCATCCTTCAGGAAGTTACATAATGATAGGAAAACAACAGCCCAAACAACAAATATTAGCAATGGATATGATAAATTTGCAGGAAGTCAGTATGGTAATTTAAGAATGGTTTTAATAGATGGTTAAAAATATACATTAACATTCAAAGGTTTGGGGTCGGTGAGATTTTTAAAAATGTTTTATGTCTCTTATACTCAACAAGGCTGCATTTATTTGATCGAAATACAGTCAAAACAGAAACTCGTCTTCAGGGTCACATGATCCTTCAGAAATCATTCTAATATGATGATTTGTTGCTAATATGATGATATATGAAGTCATTTCTCATTATGATTAATGATGAAATCATTTGTAGAAAACCATGATATACTTTTTCTTAGGATTCTTTGATGAATAGAAGGTTCAAAAATCAGCATTTATCTGAAAAAGAAATCTTTTGTAACATTATAAGTCACGTTTGATGTTTTAAACGATAGTGTATACAAACGTATTGTAAATGGGTATGCAATTTGTAGACAAACTTCCTTAAATTACAACACAAGAATACAGTTTTTAGGAGTTCAAAGGGTACTGTATAACATGAATGACCCTGTGCATTTCTGTGGGGAATTTGTCTCAAGTAATCGGACAATGTGATATCTTGTCAATGTCAAAGTGATGTTGATGCTGTACCAAAAACCACGACCTAATGATGACCATGTCTTACCTTGCAGTTTCTTCAGAACTGCTACCTCCATCTTCAGGACTTGTTTGGGCTGTTGAGCTGACTCCACTTTTAACGCCACATTCTCCCGAGTCAGCAGGTCCAACGCCTCGTAGATTTCCCCGAACCCCCCTCCTCCTATCTTCTTCAGCTGTACATCAAAAAGGAACACAACAAGATGTTTTTTTTTCTGTTTAATTTGGTATTGATTTCAAGTATGAGCTGGGAAACCTAAAGTCAGAGAAACAATTGTGATTAAAAGTTGTCAATATTCAATGATCTTATAAAAATGCACGCAGCCTTGCAAAGTGTCTTTTAGAAGAAGCATCTGGGAAACATCAAAAAGCACTTCGTAATATTTACATTTCAAGTGCGTCAATAGTACCTTTATTTTACTCTCCTGAGATATTGATTTCAATTCAGACAAAAAAAACAACAAGCTCAACAAATAATACTGTAACAGAATCTCTTCTACATCTGCATGTTATAATCCTTGTTTCATTGATAAACCAATCTAGAGGGCAAATCTATTGATCAGGGATATGCAGTAGTGCAGCAGTCCCACTGCAGAACAAACATTAGTCAGCTTTGCATATATTTGTCGCAAATTTCATATCCGCACCATACAGAGTAATACATGTCCGCAAGACAAAGGAGAAAGCAAGCAGAAGATTTGTGATTTCAAATGACTCATAAACCATCATGTCTATTTGATGGTCTAGTTCTAGTGGTTCTTGAGCCCGTTTACTTGGACTGGAAGTGATCAGTCAAGTGAGAAGATTCTCTTCTCCCTTGTACTGGGAATTGTTGAGGAATTTTATCTCTATGTGATGTCTTTTGACAAGACAGTCCCAGTGATTGGGGTCAAAAGAGCTTTACTGTTACATAATCTACTAAGAGCATAGGAGAAAAGATGGGAAGCTTTATCTATTCTATATGTACCCGCATACTTTTTTTTTTTTGAGAAGCTCCCCATTTCATTTTGCTGAAAATCTGCAACTTACATGGTAAAAAAAAATCCGGGACAGTTTGATCAATAAAAATGTAGAAGAACAGCATTTATTTGTCTTTACTGTCACTTTTATTTTCTACTTTTAATTTCTTTAAAACTAATATGTTTTTGATCCCCCAAACTATTTAATTAAAGTTATGTATTTCTATTACATTTTTATGTTAAAAATAGTTAAACAGTCCAAATGTCAGAAAAAAAATCTTGAAATATGGGATTCAAAATTTTATTTAAACATGAAAGTAAACAAAACATACAGGGTTTTGAGAAATGTATAACAAAGAAACATTGCGAAATACAATGGAAAATAAATATTTAGGATTCTGCACTAATTTTAGGTCAAATTATAGCAAACTGAATGTTTTATTTTGTTTTGTTTTATTTTGAGCATTACACCTGCACTTTAATATCACGTTTAATTCAATGTACCGGTATTCATTTCTTTGTAATAGCTTGTGAAATTTACTTGCAATTTCTGAGTGAAAATTGTTTCTACATCAAACCAAATTCAGTGTGTGTGTGTCCCTGTGTGTACAAATGTCATGTATTGATCTTTTGAAAACTTACCACTTTCCATCGTTCTTTGACCATGCAATTTGGGGGCAGAATGTCCTGCTGCTCTGCAGTGCCGTTCATGTTGGCGTTGTCCTGCAGAGCTGGTGCTAGGCACTGCAACCCTGAGAGCACTCTGGCAGCCCCCAGCTTAAACGAGCCATTTATCTGTGAAAAGCCACCAAAAATTGTTAAATCACCTATTCATCATCGCTATTGCCATTTTGCCGACGTGCTATAGGTCAGTTGAGCTGGCTTCTACATGCAATTGCCATCAAACTTCAACAAACGGTAACATTCCAAAGATTAGCTTTGGAATGCCTGTTTTAAAAAGAAGTTATGAGATAGAACACCAATTTATTCCTGCGGTTATTTACTGATACATATTCAAGAGGCAAAATGCTGACATTAAAGTCTGCTTTGAGCGTTATAATGTTACTATGCTGTTAGCAGACAAAGAAAAGTCTACTAGGCACATCCATTGACCCACATACTTTTTGACCCAAATGCCTACGCAAATAAAATGGCCACAAACAGTGGAGGAAATGCTTAGAAAACAAAAAAAGTAATGACACCCCATAAACAAACAGTGAGGATATTTCTAACAGCACATGCTATTATACGTAGGCCAAGTAGCCTACGATGTGCACTAACAAGGGATACTAAAACAGTTCCATTAAGCCATTTCTGATAAGATTTAAAAAGAAACCATTATGAACGCATCTAAAATATTCATTAACAACCTTACAATTAAGCATTTATTAAAATAACACATTTAGCTTTTTTTCCCAAAAAAGGGGGTACATTGATATTAAAATTCTGGCTAACATGGGTAAGCCAATAATTATGTTCATGTTATGGCCGATAAGTGTTAAATGGTTGACATTAAAATTCTATACCATTTTGTGTAAATTAATTACAAATAAAACAGTAAATAATGGGTCATTTTAAAATATTACAAGTGAATTCATTATGAGACTGGCTAAAGATTGCATTTAAGTGTTATTAAAGGTTAAATTTGAGTGTTAAATGACGATGTTACAAAAAGGGGAACAAACATGCACAATTACTGTAAATATCCAGTATCAGCTAATAACCGATATATTGTGCATCTCTAAAATAAAGCAGCCAAACACTACTGCAATTGTAAATAGATAATGAGTTTGACCAATTTTTTTTTTTTTTTTTTACAGATATTCACACACTTTTGTTAAGTAAGTTATCAGCGCTTAATTATTTAGTTTACAGAGTGCAACAGAATCTGGTAAGTTGTCAAAAATAGTTTCCAACAATGAATCTGTGTGTGTTCAATAGCAAACACCAAACTTCACACGTAAAGTAATTGCATAAATTATGCGACATAAGTATTGAGTCAAAAAGCACAAATAGAACAATTAATTTAATATCGGTAACAAGCAAGTATCGGTCATAAAAAAATAAAAATAAAACATTATCGGTCGATCTCTAATTCTAAAACCAGGTGATTGACAGTAAACTGTATTGGTCATTGGATTCTTAAACACCACTGTCCCGCGACTTTTAAATTAAACATCAGCCTCTTAACACAAATGAAATTCGGCACTAAAATGAGAGACTCAAAATGTTTAATGCAGTATAGAAACTTTACTCCAAGGTTCAATTTTGGAAACTAAGGTTAAGAAAGATGCATATAAGAACCCAATAACATGCTATTTGGCATGCAGCACCGTTGTTTTGTTGGTTAAACATGCAGGGCCTAGCTCGGCTCAGATTCAGTAGCTCAATCGCTAACTCATGCCCAGCCCAGCATCCGTCAAGAGCTGCAGTCTCTAGTGCAGCATCTTAGAGAAGTGCTCTATGGATAATCTATGAACAAACTGCACTATGACATCAGGTAGACAAAGTTCAGCCAAGAACAGTGACAGAGCATAATATTGCCAACTCATGTGCCAAATTACTGACACCTGCACTGATGTACCCTTGATAGATGCAAACAAGGAGATTTGTAGAAAACAACTGGAAGATGATAGTCTGAATGTTATACAGGCAGTGACAGGGATGAATGATGCTGTTTACGAAAATATAATACATTGAAATCATGTTTGGTTCGAATTCACATGAGTTGGCAAAAGAATGTGAGCAGTGAAGAGTTTAATCACTATGTGTTGGTTTTTGAACACTGAGATACAACTGAAGTTCATCAAGCCAGCATTTCCACACCCTTCAGTGGCTGGTTATCAATGGGCTCTTTAACAGCTGCAGTATATTGTTGTGACTGTAACAGCCGTTGTAGAAGAATGAAGCTATTCAACTTGTTTTGTCCATTATAGCCTTACTTTCCAATCTCTTCAATTACAGCCAATTGACAATTTCCATAGAGTGCAACAGTGCCCGCCCACTTTTTCGGCGACCTTGGTTCCGGAAGTATTTTTTCCATCAATAGGGATTTATAAAAAGTCTAATTTAAAGAGTTATAAGCCATGAACCAAATCAACCAGCTACGAGGTGAATGACTACGTCGGACAAAAAGACAGGTACAAGATTACGTACTGTACCGAACCGTTTTTAATGTTTAATGAAGGAAAGAACTACAATCCCATGAAGCAACGCGAATGATATAATCAAATAAAAACATGAGAAATATACAACTAGGGATTTATAGATATTTAGGGATTTACTTCAAAATTTGAGAGCATAAAGAGACCGACTCTTTACATCATTCGCAGTGCTTAATGGGAGTAGGCAGGCTCTAAAAATATATTTTGGCAGGATTTGCTGTTTCAGTTCTCTGGTTGATGGAGATTTCTTTGAAGAATCATGGGTAGTGTAGTTTTAAACGAGTGATTATTCAACAAAAAGCTGTTATACATGATTATTCAACAAAATCAGTTGAAATAATGTGGGCTGATGCCTTTAAAAAAGGCATATAGCCTACAATTGATTAGCAATCTCATAAATCTAACTCTAATGTTAATCCCATAACATTAGATCTTTCTTTAAAGGTTTATAAGTGAGCTTTAAAAATGTATTCCCCTTTGGAGAAAATAAATGAGATTTTTACATCCGGAACCCGATTATTGCACTCTTTTGTGACTATATTTTGAGATGATGTCAAATTTTATATTGCATGAGAAACCACAATGCGTGGAAATGCTATTGCTTCATTCCCATAATAAAGGGAATCCACTTTAGGCCAAAGGACAGATGGATATTCTTAATAGTTTCTACATTTGCTGCTATCTACCCTCTCCCTTATGAGCGAGTATCTAAAAAGCAGGTTCCGAACAGTCTTACGGGTGTTGTTCGCGCACAGGCCGTAATGCTGGCGAAAAAGCTAAAGCATTCAAATCGCGCGGCTTGTATTCCCACTAAACTGCGTGTGAGGGTTTTTTTTTTCTTTTCAGTTTCGTTCCAGGGGACCCATGGGATGTGAGGTTACGGTGAGCGAAAAGCAGAGGGGGTTTCATTCAGATCACCTTAATTAGCAAAGAATAATCATTTAAGTTCCTCTGAATCCCAGGGAAGGGAAGCGTCAACAGCCATTTTGTGATCAAACTCTGAAAAGTGAAGTGCAGCCACATGTCCAGGAAGGGAAAGGGGGGAACTATGAAGGACGGTGTAACTCTCTCACCATGTTCACAAATCTCTTCAATAACCTTACGTCTCTGACAAAAATCTTGCAACTGACCAATTTAGTCGACACCAAAACCCTCCTTTGCCAGCCTACAAGCCAGAAAAACAAGAGAAGAGATGGATTATACTTAGCAAGCAATTGGTTTTGAGCACTTTGAGCTGATACAGTTCTTGAATGACGTTCCGGCTGTTTTGTTTTCCTTCTCTGTGCTAGTTGTCAAGGATTTTGGTCAGTATTGATACAATCTCAAACCATCAGCTGTTCCTCTTTTGACTATTATGACACTCACCATCCATCTTAAGGCAAGCATGGGTCAGACAGAAACTGAATCCTTAAGGATGAATGTCACAAAGGTCAGTTTGCACTCAATGTCCCAGAGAAAGGTGATACATGCATTATTGAATCATAAGCTGATGCGCAAAAGGAAAAATATGTCTTTGACTTGACATTACGAAAAGACATCGCCGTTACGAAAGCCCTGTGAACTGAAGAAAAAACACAAAACATATGTGCAACACAGTGGAATGGACACAGATACATACACACATTACAACACACCAGGACACATATGGGCCAGTGAGAAAGACAAGACAGTAAATACATATAATGCTTTTATAAATGCAAAAATGTTGTGTTTAAAAGCATAGGGGAGAGTGGGGGTAAGCTGTGCCACTTTTGTTTTAGGTTTTCTGAATAAGATGAGAAGCGTCATCTATATTACAGGGCCATAGAAATATGAATTCACAAACAAAACAGTCATGTATTCCATTTTTTTTTTTTTTTATAATGTACAATCCCTTTCCAAACTCTTTACTGGACATTATTCACAGAAAACTTTAATATTCTGTACATTTGTTTTGACATAAAAACATAAAAGTAATTTTACCTGCCTTGTAGAAAATGTACTTTGACATGCAAAACTGATTTAGAATAAATAAAATCATCACTTTTCTTTCAATCACAGGAAGACGTCCTGTGATGGACCCTTTCAAAATATCGGAATACAAAAAAAATGTGAGGGTGACACATCTTACCCCATTCTCCCTTATGTCAGAAAGGTGGAGTAAAGTTTGTAAGAAATATACACTTTTTTTTTAACAAAAAGACAAATTATAGGCTACATTTGCAGGAAATGAACACATTTTTTTTCACAAAAAGACGATTAAACATTTATGTTTTACATAAGACTAAATTCATTGCAAGCCTTACTCCAGATTATTTCACATGCTTTAGTAAAACAGTAAAAAGCAAATGCATATTTTAAAATATATTTGGAAGTCTCTCTCCCTACCTGGCACACAGACTACGAAAAGTCAGTCTTTTCCGTCGTTTTGAAATCTTCATTTGGGACCTCACAGTGACACAAACCATCAGCTGGGACCTTTTCTAAAACCATAAACCGCCTGACTTCTGCATTTTATTAGTGATGTTCCATCTATCAAAAATTCTAAAATTATTAGCCGTTTTACTAAGAAAAACGCGAATGTACAGTAACTTAAAACATTCTTCAATAACACTGACAATGCACTGCAAGACAGTGGACAACCACAAAAACACCTACTGGAAGCGTAGTTGGTTATCTAATCGTAAACATCACGCCTATAAAATAAAAACCATGCATATTAATGACATAAAAGTCCAAGGTTAAAGCAAATATACAAATCTGGCACGAGACAGGTGCTCTAATTCGCTGTATAAACAAGCTCTATGGAGCATCATATTGCAATCCTCCTAACGACAAAAAAATTAAAAGAGTGTGTACATGAATGCTATTCTATCCGGATATTCGAGACATCCAGTGAATTTCGATAAACAAACGGCACAGCTCTCACAGAACGCAACTGTCCGCAACATCCTTTGCGCTGGTCCGCACTGCAGCGCGTCAAACACCCATGCAGTGACTCTTCGCAATCTGTAGAGGACGCTTTGTGGATAAATATTTATTACGTTGCGTTACGTTCATCTAGTACAGCTGCGTGATTGGGTAATAGGCAGACGCTGCGCTAGTAAACTAACGAATCGTGCTAGGAGGAATGTTTGGCTCATGAATATTAATTGCGTCCCAGCCAGCAACGACAGCATGACTTAATTATTATTCATAAGCTATGTCTTCGCCGTAGTAGGATTTGCCATTTCGCCTCCCTGTTACACTCGTTGTCAATGTTCATTTTGTATAGTTACATAAACTAGCCTATTCAACAAAACAAAATTAGAGAGAAGTCTCTAGATTGCAAACCCCTGAATAGTTAACTAGGCTAAAAGTAAAGATACTAATCCAAACAGAAAAGCATCCAAACAGAACTACACATCTCAAACTGAAGCCGATGAACAACACCGGGGGTTCATTAGGCCTGTGTTATTTCAGCAAACGCATATAAGCAGCTTTTCCCCCCCTTCATTTTCAAAGAAATGCTAAAATTATTGGCAGACATTATGGATGCAGTTGGTTGAATTTACATTCATACGGGGGCTGTTTTAAAATGACAGCGGTTCTCCGGCCTGGCATCACAGAACCAGCCATATTGTGCCACAGCGAAATTGAAATATAAGGCGCTTATTACCTGCTCATTTTCTTATGTACGGAGGCTCATAACCTCTTTTCCCGCGTCAGGATACTCTTTAGACCTCTCGCCACCATTGCTAAGGATGCTGGATGCTCCCTGTTTGCTCCCCGCCCGTCTGGATCCCAGCATCAGCACCACACATCACTCTTCCTCTCCGACCTCCACCACAGCGATGCTGGTGCTCCACACACGGTATTCCGCTCCCTGTTGGTGAGCTCTTGACAGCACATTATAAGCCCGTGAATAGAGTTTAGTTCTTATGGGACACGTTAGGATATCAACGAGTCTCTCTCGTATTATTATTACAATAATTTTTTTTCAATTGGTATACAAACTTTTACTCTGTGGCAATCCTTATTGGACATGTAGTGCACTTTTCCCAAAACAATTATAAAAAACACACACATTTTAAGCCTATATGTTTATATAATAGTATACACACACACATTTGATTACAAAAATGACTCTTTGATGATTGAAAAATCACTATTAGTGGTCCACATAGCAAAGTATATATAATAAATCTTATCAAATATTGCATACATATAAAGAATCTTTGATACAAATATGTATTTATATATTTACAAGTTTTGAGGAGTTTTTAGTTTCTTGTCAGTTATACTGAGTCAAAGACAGGGTTTGAGAAGTTTATGTTTTCTGGCTCTTCATCCTCATTGAAGTCTTCAGGACGAAGATCTCTTTCAAACATCCGCTGCAAAAGTCCATCCACAGTTCTGGATCCTGGAAAAATAAAACAAATTATATATATATATATGCATATATAAAATACAAAATACACCTTTTACAAGACTAAGAATGCATTTGAAAAATAACAAAAAACAACATTTCTTGAAGCAATCTTAAACATTTACTTACTCTAACAAGACTAAAAATGCATTTGACAAGACTTGATTAAAATGTAAATAATCATAATAATTAATAATACACCAAATAATAAAACAAACAATTAATAACAATAAAATAATCAAATAAAATACTTCTTGAAGCAATCTTGAACATGAGGGAGGGCTTCTGTTTGCCAGCTTCAGAAGAACCCAGGTCATTTTCATTGCTTTCCATTGCATCTACAAGACCTGTGTCCATACCATCCCTAACAAACACAAAACCACACAAACCTCCATTAAAACCCCAAATCAACAGCAACAGGATCCTACGCTGACACGTACGCATGAAACATTTTTTATACATCAAATAACAAGATATGAGGTCTAAATGGCACATACTGTTGAACATTAAGCTCCAGCTCCTCTATCTTTTTCTCCAGAGAAGTCTGCAGGTCACTTTTGTCAATAGTGTATTCCACCAAGAAGGCCTCCAAAATAAATGCTACAAAAATACTGGGAGGGAAATAAAAATCTCACATTATGCATATTTTTCCTTCAAAGTAAAACACAACAATAATATTCAAGTAGACTCCATTCTTACTTGATTATAATAATGACGACCACAATGTGAAAAAGGACGAAGAATATTCTGGCTGAAACGTGTGTGACTGCTGTGAAACCGCTGGCCAACAGTGCAGCTGAGTTAAGGGAAAAGCAATGCATGAAACTTTCAAAAATTTCAAAGACCTTGATCTACAGTTTCACACACTTGATTAAGTATAATACTTGGAGCAAAAATACATTTTAATCTGTAGTTGTAAAGGATATCATGCCACTGATTAACCACAGTGAGTTCCAGCAAGACGATGAAGGAAGAGATCACATTATTGAAGTTGTTCTTGCAATAGTTGAGTTTAGCAAAAGCGGTTCCTTTAAGGAGAGGGTTTCCACAGTACTCTTGATCAGGACTTGTAGAGTTAGGTTCAAAAAAATGAACTTTTCCTTTAAATAATTCCATGCCAACCATAGCAAATATGTAATAGACCACCTGTAGGGGGACAGCAGTGGATTTATAATAAATACACAGTTATATTGATTATGATAATGTTTCTCATCACAAATAACAGTTTAACATTTGGCATGAAGGGTCTCTGCCTCCCTTCTGATGATTATGTCCCTGTCCCTGTATCTAAATGTAGCCAAAAATCAAGCACTGCATCCACCCCCCACTTTTTTGTACAAGGTGTCCTTGAGGCCAGGTATGGTGCAGTATACAGGAATCACCAATGAGACAGTGACAGCAACCACTCCTTCCTCAGGAACATTTGAATAAATTTGTATTTTTATTTAAAAGCAATAGCCCATCTAATGCATGCGGTAGATATACACATTATCGAAAGTTTGGGGTCAGTAAGAGTTGTTTTAATGTTTTTGAAATAACTCTATAGGCTCATCAAGACTGCATTAATTTGATCAAAACTAAGTAAAACAGAAATATTACGAAATATATTACTATATATTACAATTTTAACTTATGTTATTGGAATGACAAAAAAAGTTTAGAAAAAAGTTTTCTGTTTTAATAAACTTTAAAATGTAATTTATTCCTGTGATGGCAAAGCTGAATTTTCAGCCGCCATTACTCCAGTCTTAAGTGTCACATGATCCTTCAGAAATCATGATTTCCAGGATTCATTGATGAATAGAAAGTAAAAAAAAAACAAAAAAAACATTTTGTAACATTATAACATTTGTAATATTATCTTTGTCACGTTTGATTCATTTTAATGCATCCTTGCTGAATAATTCTTATTACTTTATTAAAAAAAAAAAAAGCTTACTGACCCCCAATTTTTTATTTGGTATTGTAAGTATATACAGTATATACATATTAGAAATATTATTGAAACATAGTTTTGATATTTCTCAGTGTATGCCTATTGCCTATTACTCACAAGTACACAAAGATACATTGAAGAATGTTTTTGTTCCTACAATGAAATAAATGGGGTCCAAAACAACAGATAACCCCACTGACTTTTATTGTATAGACAAAACCACAAAGAAGAACGTCGTACAGGTTTGAAATTGTACATTTTGACAATTAAGAGTTTTGGGTGAACTAATCCATAACAATCTGTAAATACTCACCACTATGAGTTGGCCAAAGGTAAGAATAGTTGGTCCAATTTTAATAAGTGTGTTGATGATGGCTCGAAATCTGCGAAGGAAAGTTTTTAGTTTAATGTCACATGGCAAATGAATAAAAGGTATTTTCAAGCACAGAAATCACTTGTTTTTTGCATTTGGTTGTAACTATCTCACCTCTTTATGGAATCCACCAAACGTATGAGTCGGAGGATTCGCAAGATAAAAACGATGTCCAAGATCTGACGACTCGTGTAACCTCCAGCTGCAAACATAAAGATAAGTCAACAAGATAACTTAATATGGTATGTTTATATCAAAATTAACAGCTCTGATAAAACACTTAGAGAATGCAGAAATGTGTCAATCTTCTAAAACAGTCTTCCAATCTTCCAATCTTCAAATACAGTGATACACAAGTATATACATAATAACCCTCCTAGTGCTTAATTTTGTTATATCCACATGTGCACTTACAGTGTTTGAGTGCTGAGTTAATGATGGTGCCAAAGAGTGCACACACAACAATGATAGTGTCAAACCTGTAAGAGATAGAGTTGACTGAATCTAGTTTCATGTGAGCTCACACAGGTGATGTTATGTGATCAAATTCACTGAGCCATACAAAACACAAAGTGTTCCTCACCAGTTCCAGAAATGATGTCGGGCGAAGAACGCCCGTGGCTCGGTTGAGTACAGTTTGAGAATGATCTCCAACATATAAAGAGCCAGAAAACCCCACTCAGCATTTGATACCACAGGGTTCTCCTCATCCAGACCAATGAACACAGCATTCACCAGAATAATCAGGTCATAGACATACACAAACATTCTGAAACACACAATACAAATATATGGGATTCAAATGGTGTTGTTATCCAAAGAAATATGTGAATGTATTAGTGTCAATGCAAGATCAACATTTTGGGCCAGATTAACTAAACAGGGCAAGTGTGATGAAATAAAAGTGCGATGGTTCTGCGGGTGATCTACTCGCAGTGTGCAGATTAAATAACACGGATGCAGTCAGATCATTTCCATAATGACCAATGCAATCTACCAAGATAAGTGCAAATGAAAAATATCATGGCTTGGCAAATGATACGTTCGGAAAAAGTCTCTGGCATTCCAAATAAATGAACAGGAGTGGATAAAATTTCGGTACGGATATGGTTTCATTTTACACTGTGGGGCTGATAATAACGGAGCTCTTTAGAATGTAATATGCGTCAGTTGTTGCTTTGGTAAAGTTTACAGACGATATGAGATGTTTTCATTTTATTGTTAACTTCGCTCAAATGGCGCAATTGGCCAGCTTCAGAGAAACTGGCAGTCAGGCAACAGATAAGTGAACAATCCTGAATGGCAACGTCACTACACGCGTTCTACCAGCACGGATCAGCACAGTTAAGGCACCCACACACTACAAGATAATCAGGCCAAATAATTTCCCTGAAATAAAAGAGAAACTAAACGGTCAGACACTTGAACAAGTTAAAGTTATAAGATATCTAGGGATATGGATTCCAGGCTCACTTTCAAGACACATATACAGATTTTGTTAGATAAGTACAAAAAAAGTACTAATATATTCAGATGTCAAGAAGGAATGGAATGGGAAGCTAGTCAAAAATATTTAGAATGAATATATAGTGCATTAATCAGGTCAGTAATCAATTGTGGATGTATAATTTGGGGATGTGCATCAAAATCCTTGATTAAGAAAGTCGAAACAGTTCAGGCACAAGCATTAAGAATATGCTGATCCTCTCCAATATCGGCGTGACAGGTGGAGGTAGGAGAAATGTCCATAAGTATAAGTAAAATTAACAATGAAATATTGGATTAATATGAAAGGGCATTCAGAGACACATCCAGTTCAGGAAATACTAAATATAGTATACTAAATATACAAAATAATATAGTGCTGAGAGAAACAGAGAGAAATACTTAAAGTCCCCCTGTAGTCAATAATTTGATCTCATCTTTGATCACCAAAATGACATATTTACACGTTTTTTCCTTGAAAAAAATTCTTCATGCCTTAAAATAGCTTGAATGTAACTCTACACCTTTGCCTTATTTAGTATACGCGGATCTATGAATATGCAAATTAGTCCCGCGTCCACTCACTCACACCAGCTCAAAGATCCACTCGTTGACGATCACACCTTAACATGATTGGTTACAAAGTAGCTGGTACGAAACATCAGCAAATGAAGAGTTCAGATGCAAAAGCCTCTAAGTGCCATCTGAAATTTTCTTCTAGAATGATCATTTTTATCAAGCTTGTATATTTAAGTTAAATAATTTCACTTAAATGGCAATGCAAATGACCTATTAATTGTCATTTAAGTGAAATTACTTAACTTAAATATACAAGCTTTATTAGAATGATCATTCTAGAAGAAAATTTCAGATGGCACTTAGAGGCTTTTGCATCTGAACTCTTCAATTTCAAACTGCGTTTTTGAGACTGTGTTTTGATCACTGCAGATTTAAGGAGAAAATACTCAGCAATGGTGTTGACATATGAATTTGCACATGGTTTGTCTTAACGTATATTAAAAACACCACTTAGATATATAAGCAAATGGCCTACATTATTTTAAATACATCTAGTCAGTGACAGAGTGCAAGCATATTGGTCTAAAATAATTCTATATTTTAAGCTTCAGAATAATGAATATTTTTATTGTATTAATACCACATTTTACACTTTAATCAACAGTGCATTTTTTGTTATATGTCCATATGTCTAGGAGCATTGAAATAATATTATATAGTGAGTTCAGTATCGTGATATATATCGAATCGTGACATGAGGGTATCGTTACACCCCTATTTTTTGGTTTTGGTTTTCCTTTCCATTGATGCTTCACACTCCAGTCCAGTTAAATAAAGGCACAAATACTAGAGATGGTCCTCACTGCAGAACACGAAATCCAGGGGGAGGAGTTGGATCCAGATCCAACTCCTCCCACCTTACATATACCTAAACCTACCCATCTCCACCCCCTGATCCCTAAACCCACCCCTAAACCTACCCATCTCCACCCCTTATATCTGGATCCAACTCCGCCCTCTGGATCTCGTGTACTGCAGTGCTACTGCAAATACCATTAAATTGACTACTGCAAATCTTCTGAAAGGGAATCTCCTACAAATGCATATGCAATAAGTTCATAGTCCACGCAAAAATAACTGTCCATGCCTTTTAATCGCTAATTTTTTACTGCACGTCTTTATTAAATATCCTGACAGTAGTTTTTTAATGCCAAAAGAGGGTTTGTGGTGATGCAAGCTGTTAGTAAATCTGGCCCTTTCTGTCCACATACCTGTGATGAACCATGTGGCGAATGAATCTGCTGGCTGAGGAATCATACAGAGAGGGGAAACAGATTTGAATGGGGTGCGCCTTTGACTTCACTGTGATCACCTGGATACTTAGAAGATCAGCCAGCTGGACAAATGCAAACTTTCCTGCTCAGAAAAAAAAGATCAAGTGGGAAAAAAGAGAAAAAGTCAATAAAACTGAAGTCAAATTTGAAATGGGAAAGAAAAACCTATCTGACCTATGTGCCCTTTATTCTGATCATCTAAGACGCTCCAGAGCAGTTCCCGGTGAGCAATACTGATTTTCGGCTTGGCGAGTTTAACCAGAAGGTTCCATTTGGCCTGGGTCACCACAGGCTCCCCACCTTCACCCCGGGTCTCCTGAAGCAAAGAAAACGCCCGGCACATCTTATATCTTCTGGCCTTCACCAGCTGCCGCACTTCCTCCTAGGAAACATCAAAGAAATCAAGTCAGTGTTCCACTACAGCTAGATAGATAGCTAGAAGTATTTTTATTGGACTGAACAATAATATTCAAGAGGATCTATTATGCCCTTTTATAAAGTCCTGCGGAAGAAAACTCAAGACTACAATCTAGCCAGTGCTTACTGATATAAAGAATAACTCCCTTTCAAGAGGACTTTGTACTTTGTAACTTTGCAGATTTTCTTCATGCTCAAACAGCAACATTACACAATAAAGAAAAAAGCATAATCTGTGGTATTTATTAATTAAAAAATTAACTGATCAATAATATTGATTTTAATATCAAGATTAATTTGTTTAATTCAAGATTGTTTTATTCTAAGATACATAACTTCTTTAAAATGTGAGAAATAAAAATTTGCATGTTGACGGAAAAAAATGTGAATACCTTTAGGTACTTTTTGTAGTTATTGTAAACGACAGCCAGAAAGAAGGACATGAAGGTATAGATGTTGATAACAATATACAGAATGAAGAAAATAGTGAAGAAAACACTGTAGTTGTATGCCGGCATCCTACAAAGAAAACATAAAAACATCAAATATTCCAGAAGCATTTGTGTTGTGTACAATGCATGCTAAAGCATTTTATGGGTGACTGATATTTTTTATACTGCTGAATATACAATTGCACACAACAAAGATTCACAGAAGAGAAATAAGCTCAAGGAGAGAAAGAAAATGCAATAGCTCAAGACTTACATGACATCAGGGCTATTAGCAGTGGTCACCAAAACGTACAGATCGAAAACAATATCCAAATAGTTTGTGAAATATGGTGAACCATCAATGGTGAGAAGGCCCCTGGGAAAAAATAAAAAAAGATATGACAAGCAGTTTAAAAGGTTATGTAAACTATTTTTCAATGGACACAATTGAGATGAATGGGAAAACAGAGGTATAAATGGATGATACTTTATTTAGGTTTACCTTTTCCCAAATAATTTAAGAGCCATAAGAGAGAAGACCAACACGCTGAACATGAATAAGAGAAAAACATAGGAGATCTGAGGCAATGCATTCCGAATACTCCTGAACGCCCTCCGCAGCTACAGACAAACAGAAGGATGAAAAAAAAAGAAATGGGTCTGGAGGAGAGACATTTGTGCCCAATAAACATACACTACCATTCAAACTTTGGGGTCGGTAAGATTTTTAAATGATTTTAAGTCTCTCATGTTCACCAAGGCTGCATTTATTTGATCAAAAATACAGTAAAAACAGTATTGTGAAATATTATTACAATTTAAAATAACAGTTTTCTATTTTAATATATTTTAAAATGTAATTTATTCATGTGATAGCAAAACTACGTTTTCAGCATCGTTACTCCAGTCTTCAGTGTCACATGATCCTTCAGAAATCATTCTAATATGCTGATTTAGTGCTAAAGAAACACTTCTTATTATTATAACATTTTTGAAAACAGGTGTGCTGCATAATATTTTAGTGGAAACCATTGTTTTCAGCATTCTTTGATGAGCAGAATGTTCAAAAGAACAGCTTTTTTTTTAAAATAGAATTTTTTTTGTAACATTATAAATGTCTTCACTGTCATTTTTGATCCATTTAATTCCAACCTTGCTGAAAATAAATTATTATTATTTTTATCTTACTGACCCCAAACTTTTAAATGGTAGTGTATGCTTTCGACAACTTTAGGAGTAGAGTAACTGACAACATTTTTAATTTAAATTACTGACAACATTTCATCTTAATTAAATACAAAAAAATATAAACTATGAAAAATATAAAAAATATATGTGTTTATTGTGCTTTGATTGTGGTTTTCTTACTTGTCGTCCCTCTGTAACATTGACTAACAGAAGTGGTCTCAAGACCCTTGACCATCGGATGGAAAAATAGCCTGATGTTTTCAGTGCCCCATATATAGTCAAATCTATGAAAGAGAGCTGTGAAGTGGGAAGGGTAAAGAAAGATAATGAAACAAGAATACAGTGAAACTTAAAATGTCACAAAATGTCCAGTTATGCAACACACACACTTCTCCCTGACTTCACTAAATGTCTACTCATAGTCATTGAACGCCACATTTCCTGGAGATCCTGCAGAACTGCTGAGAATGATAAAACACGGGCTAAAGTTCATTTCACAACATTGTTACGAGCACATTCTCAGCATTTTCACATGTTTGTACAGACAGAATACTTGAAGGGTATATATATTATATAAATAATGTATTATAAAATGAACACAAGATAAAAGTGCTTATGTACCTGTAAATAAGATACAATCCAAAACTATGTATTAGAGGCCTACCGTTACAACGATTATGATGCAGATATTTTTGGGATCCTTCCAGAATTTATCCTTTGGAATGACTTTGGCATAGTGTACCATCCGCACAGTAAATGCAGAGAGGCATATGATTTCAATTGTAGAAGTCGCCTATAGAACACACACATACACATATACAAAATGTTTTATGGGGACATTCCTTTTACTTAATGATTTTTATACTGTACAAACTGCATATTCTATGCCCTAACCCTAACCCGAACCATCTCAGAAAACTTTCTGTATTTTTAGATTTTCAAAAAACATCATTTAGAATTATTTATAAGCTGTTTAAATAAACACAAGTCTCCAGGAAATATCCCATTGTGTCATATGGAGGGTTGGCATGGATTCCAGGATGTCATAAAAGCAGTAAGCAAGAAGAAAAAAAAAGGTTCAATGTGGTTTTATATAGAACCCTAGAGTTCTTGACTCACTTTTAAAGAACATTTTATACCGAAAAGGATCTATAAGGAAACATTTCTTAAATGAACCCTTTAAGGTTCTATATACCTATAGAACCTTTTCTTCTAAGTGTGTAGTTTATGTTGCTATGTTAAAAACTATTACATATATAGCATCACTGTTTGGGATGTTTCCTTGGTCACACAATCATATAGGTAACTTTAAATATGAAAACACACCCCAATTCTTCATTTCAGAGTATAGAGTTTGATGCATTATATGCATGTTTTGTGGTTAAAAAGAGGTCTCATGGCATCTGCTTGTCAGAGAAAGTGTTAGCAGTATGAACTGACGGGGATATCTATGGACTTTTAAGGTAATCAGCTAGAGATACAGAGAGCATTCAAGAAATATTCAACCACCCATTCACAATTCTACACAAGGTCTGAAACGAATTACAATTGTGGTCAATGATTAATCCACTGCTTTGCTGAACAATTTGTAAATGCAAGTTATATTTCCATACATACCCATATAGGAATTGGAACAACAGCAGGATCCTCAAAGAGAGCCAGAGCAAGATTTATGACGATGAACACATATACCAGTGTCTGCATGAACCAGTGATTGTACAGCAGGTACAACCTGTGGAATATTTTACAGATTTTAAAATACACAACCTAGTAATAGTCAAACTTATATAAATGATTAATGGAAAGTCATCTCTTACCTCACAGCCTGTGGCGAAGTGTCAAAATAGATGTTCCTGTTATACTGGGCATCTGACACATAGACAGTGGCAAGGTCGAATTTCTAAAGCACCACCAGCAAACATCAGAGACCAAGAAGAGAGAAAAATCAGTTTGACTGGCAAATTTTAATGAGAGGCACATGGTGTGACACATATTTAATGTAGTCTCTCAAGTAACATAATGTCATAAAATCTGTATAAATAACAATAAACAGATCAAATACTTTGCAAAAGCTGTGAAAAGCTGGTTAAATGAAGTACAGAGTAGGACATATCACCTAACCAAAACTATTTGATGCTATAACCTCCCTCCCACACTACACCCTTCACTCAAAAAAACATTTGAAATGTGACTGATATGTGCATGTTTATTTATCTAAACAGTTCCTCCATGCATAATTGAATTTGTATGGCAACAGACACTCATAACAATCCATAAGAACTTCTAATATGTTTGCCAAATATTTCCAGTGCTTCAGTTGACACTTTCTTCAGGCACAATTTTCCAGTGCTTTCTTGACAAACAGGATACCAGATGTTTCTATTCCATAAACGATCCAGATTTAATGTTGTGATAAGTTCGAAAAACTTTCTATACAAATAAACCAAATAATCAGAGTGTCATCTATTAACTTTTTTTTTTTTTTTTAAACCATCCGTTTAGATTTGTACATTTCGCTGCACATTGATGAGTACAGGTTTCCAAGAGCACCATATATCCACGCACGCAACATACCTCTGTCATCTCTTCTGAAACGTTACTGGAAACATTATTTCCTCCATTGGTTAAACCTTCATTCTTTGATAAAGAATGGCTCTTTGGGTTTTCGGTGTCAGACATTTTCTCTATCCCTCAACTTTTCCCTGTCCTTACGCAGCAGATACATCCAGTTCGCAGGAAATCCCGTCTCGAAAAAGTGTATCTTGCTAAACGAAGCAAATTTCCTAATCATAGTATGGCGAAGGCCTCTCTATTAAAAATTCATGACCCACGCCTTCGTATGTTGAAAATGACAGAGCATGGCCAAATTAATATTTAGTAGACAAGCCATCTCACCAATCAACCTGAGCATGGTCTAATTAACACGAAGAAGTCCCGCCTTCCATTGTAAGAAGCCTTGCGTCGATAGGATGAACGCTATAACTAATTAATATTCATAAGATAAGGCCTCGCCATAGTAGGATTCGATTGGTTAAATCCCGCATATTACACACGTACCCGGTGGGAACGTGTGGTACTTGGTTTTAATCTCCAAATAAACAGTTCTTGGGCGAATAATATAAATTTTATGGAATATCAAGAGCATATGTATACTGAGAGTGTATACTGTTTCTTTAAACAGAGTTTGCAATGCGGTGTATTTTGACCGGTCATGTGACTGAATCCAGCGGAAATAGCGGAGAAGAGCCACAGGCTCACTCAGGAGTTTTGTAGGAACATCTGGAAGAAAACACCCCAACGACTGTCTTATGAAACACAGACATTTACTCTGAGACCTCAACAACAGAGGAGGAACATCATAGCATCATATAATGTAGTGTTAACTGAACGTTTTTCAGTAGGTTGCCTAGAACTATTACCTTTAAAAAAACAGTGAAAGAGCCTCTGTACCACAAAAAAAGAAACCAACGACTGTAAACCGTTATATAATATTTATTATATTTTACCAAAAGTGAAAGATCAATACAAAACTATATAAATAATTTCTTAGGATAATCCTTTAGAGTTCATGTTGAATATAAAGAGAAATATAAATGATTTGAATTGATTTTTTTTTAAACTACATTTCAGTGTTTTGAATGTGCAAATTTGGCAATAATTTAGTTACATATATAAAATAATTTTCATAACACTATGAATTCCCTTTTGATGCTAAAATCCATTGTGTCATTATGCGATGTAAACTGACAAAAATGTTGATTAAAAATAGTTTAAAAGACAAGCATCGTGATCAGGAAACGGTTTCAAAAGTTTGACAAACGGATGGCTCTAAAAAGACATTCATATTTCAGCCACAAAATTTAAACATTTATTAATAAACTGCCTAAAATGGGTTTCATTTTCAACCTCTGTAAAAAGAAAACATTATGATGTCAAATTAATCTGGGTAGAAGAGGGTTCTTCCTGATGGAGGAGTAAGCTCCGATGTGCTTGATGATATTGGGTTCAACGCTGTGTGCCTTCTCACCTGGCGTCGACCTGGCTATCTTGTACAGCACCATGTCTTTTGCATTACCCCTAGCACAGACGGCCTGGTCCAGGTATTGGGCGGCTCGGATGGAGGCATTACCTGGATAGAGCATAGCAGGGGTGCAGCATTCAGTGGCAGGAGACACAGCATACAGCTGGGGTGAGAGCCGTCTGACCTCCAGCAGATAGTGCCTCCCTGCCATCTCAGACACGGCCATTATGTAGAGAGTTAGGAAGAGAAGATGAAGAGGTGAGAAGGTAAAAGAAAGAGGTGTACAGTGAGATGACAAGAGGAGGAGGATTGTAGAACCAAACAGGCCGAGACCCAGCCATTCTAGAATGCGATACGGCTCCGGGTTCCAGTATCCCTGAAGACGTTCCGGGTGGTAGAGCTTTATGTATAAAGTATTGAGGGCAAATCTCCGCGAGAGTAAGTTTTTAATCAACGGAAAGAAATCGGTCATCGGAAGCGCATCATCCTCCAGGACGACGACGTTTTTTGGCCTCATCAGGTCCCATCCTTTCCGCAGGCAGAAAACGTAATCTCTTTTCTCCTTCTCGAAGATGTTGTCCACCTCTTTGCTGTTCCATTTCTCATCTGGTGAACGTCTAACAACCAGGAACTCTTTCTCCAGAAGCAAAGCATCCTCGTTCAAAGAGGGACCACTTTCGACATCACAGAGCATGACCTCGGCACACGGTTTATCTCCACATGCCTTGAGGAGCGATTTGAGCTGTTGTGCCACCTGTAACAGGTAGTGATAGTCCCTCCCCTCTGCTCTTCTGGATGTCACTATGGTGATCAGGAGATCTGGTTTCTTAGCATCCGTTTCCAAAGGGTCCTTCAGGCTTTTCGAAGAGGCAGCACTCTCCCAGAAATGCAGGGCTTCCTGACCTCTGTCGTAGCTTTTTTGTAGTGATGCATCGCTTAGTGAATCAAGATAAACACTCTTTAAAAAATAATGCGAGTAAAGTAGACGATGGCAGCATATAGGCAATATCACTCCAAAGGTTAAAACACACAAAACCAGCCATTGAGCTACTGGGCTTGACCAACGAAAGTGCTTGCTGGTGCAAGTCCCCCATCGAGGCATCTGTGTCTGTTTAAATAGATCACAATTCACTTCTGTGACAGTTCACTTCAGTGCCAAGGTGACGGATACGTTGCACAGGTGGAGGATCCAGATTTGAGCCAACGTGCAGGAAAAAAAAAAATCACTGAAGGACTCACATATGAGGATATTAACTTCTGAGATATTTCCAACTTGTATCTATAGACAAAAGAGATATAGGGAGTCACAATCTTATTTTTCTTAATAAACCATTACACGTGATTTAAAAAAATTCTGGGTTATTCCATACATTCAATATTGAAAGATGATTTTTTTTTAGGTACAGTAAACTACAGTAAACCCTTAACCTAGCCTACGTTTTTTTTTTTATATTCTGCCAAAATATATTTATTATTATTAAATAATAATAGCCTAAATAGTATAAATATTGTCAAAATATTATGTACAGTATGAGCATAAACGCACATCATATGATTCATGTACTTGACTTTTTGATGTGTTATGATTTTTTTTAATAATGATATTTTATAAAAGTTGTCAGTATTTCATATTATGAACATAGTCTTACGACACTCAAAAGCCACTCTTTTCATGAAATGACCCTTCTTTCTGAGAAAAACAACTAGGTACAGGCAGTTTGTGAGGTAGAAATCAAGATAAAACAATATGAGTCAGCTTATCATAACAACAAGTAAACAAACCCGGAAGAATCGTATGTATCAGTCTGTAAATGGCCCGTAAAGTTAAATAATAAGAAATGGAACAAAGATTAAAGTATTTCAGCATGTCTACCTCTCAGAATGTGGATGTTTAGCACACAGCGACTAGACGACGGCAATCGAAACCAAAATGCATGTCAAAACATCAGTCAAGACGACCTACTACGTGCTGCTACGCGCGTCGAATCAGGTCCGAATACGTTTTACTGTAACACATGGACAAAATGCGCATTTAATTCACGGGGAAGCAATGTTGACCGTTTATCTAGGGGTAGAACACTGAATGGCTCCTAAAGATGAATCTTCTATTTATTAAATTCGCATTCAGGATGTTTTTTTTAATGTGTGTGTGTGTATTTCGTAAAATCTAAGCTAAAGCTAAAAAAAAGGACTGTGATTGGTTCATCGTATCCAGCGCTGAGTAAAGTAACAGAGCCCACGTGACAACTCCTTCAAGCGTTGTAATCACCACACCAAACACTAGATGGGAGTGTAAGGTAAAAGACGGTCTGAGGTGACTCAACCGTCTCTGATGCGGGATAAATATTCACGAGGTTTTCGTGATAGTATACAGTCGTGTTCGTGTTTGTCAGTCAGTTTGTCAGAAAATGTTTTAATTTGCTAGTATCATCGCAGTGGATTTCAGCAGACACCTCAATAAGTAGGCTACATAAATAATAGAAATCACCCACTAAAAACTTTCAAGCTTACAGGTAAAGCTTGACACTTCTGATGTGTGCCATTACCATAGGCTACATTCCAGCCTGGAATTTTCCTCATAACCACCCGGTAATAAAATAAGACATTGCAAAGGCAAATAATTAAGCCTCACTTGGATATTGTAAGAAAGAAATAATTAATTTGTCACTCAAAAAAATCTATTAAACTGAATCCTGAGTCACGCTTTGACAAAATCTAAACCACCATTGTAACCAGATCGACGACTTCTTAGCAGAGGTGTAAAGTCCAGGTTCAGAAAGAAAACTGTATTTTTTTGTGTATTTTGTTCCAATCACCTGGATTTGCTAATTAGCACAGTTTTTCAGACAGGAGATAGACTTAATTAGTGAAGCTGGCTGAGTTTATGGGTGGAATAAACATATGGCAGGACTTTTAGTTACTTTCTGACCCAGACTTTACACCTCTGCTTCTTAGGAAACATTCATTTTGCTAATAGTCTTCGACATGGGTGTTTGACTGTCAACATGGCAAATGTTGAGATAAAAATCTTTCATTTTAAAATAATGAATTTTGCTCAGTTCCCATATTTTGCATTGACATAGGGCGATTGATCACTACCATGAATTGACAAATTGGTTGGATTAGAATATACAGTAAGATGTTGTTGTGGTTGTTGTTGTTGTTATATCTATTCTACAGTATGTTGTTGTAGGCCTTTGGCCTGTCAAAAAACAATAAAGAAAGTTGCCATGGTCGTTTGAAAGACAACAACCAACAACACTGTCAAAAATGAATGTGCACAAATGTCTGGCAAAAAAGCAGCTGCTCTTGGTGAACGTTGTGCACAGGGTGGGTCATGGAATGCATCAAGGTGAACAGGTCTGTCCAGTTTCTCAGCCTCTTAAATAAAGCATATCTTCAGCATTTCTGTACATCTATTTTACTTGTGCAGAGAGGACACTCAGGTGAACACACTCATGGCATCCAATACAGGGCAATCGGGCTTCCTGCCCAGCGGAGCGAACATATTCTGCACCATCCCCGACATCTTCTACCTAGTAGAGCTTGTGAGTTGATTTTAATAAATTAATTTAATTAGATGTAAATTCAAATACTATTGATTAGTAGTACCTACACTGTATACAAATTATTGTTGGTTTAACTTAAAAATGTAATGGTTGCTTTAAAATATACTCTAAGAGAATTCATCCTGGAGAATCTAGCCTCCTGATTTATTTTAATTAACGGTCATTTAAAAAAGAAAACAAATGTTAACAGAAAATGTATACAATTATGTAAATGACAAAAAAAAAATACAATTTGTTAATCTAAAGAATATACATCCAAGTTATTTAAAATGATTTGATTCATTATTGTAAGTGAATACATAGCATAAAAACGAAGCAAATCTGTAATTCTTCAAAAAAAATTCAATAGGCCAAATAAATGTCAGAATGTTTTTTTATTCTATTTTATTTCAATATCATTATTTTCTCTTATATCCAATTTAGATGTTTACTGTTTGATATCCATGTCATATTTCAGGAAAAGTTTTAAAACAATTCATAAACAAAGATGTTCACAGGGGAAAGAGAGTTGTAATTTTTCATCTAATATATTGGTAACACTTTAAAATAAGGTTAATTTTCATTATATAATTATTTCATTATTTCTACGACATTTATTAATCTTAGTTAATATCAATTCCAACATTTACTAATACATTATTAAAATCAAAGGTTGTATTTGTTTACATTAGTTAATGCACTGTGAACTAACATGAACAAAAAATGTACAGCTGTATTTTTATTAACTAACGTTAACAAAGATTAACTAATAAAGTAACAAATGTATTGATCATTGTTAGTTCATGTTAGTTAACTGTTAACTAATGAACTTTATTGTAAAGTGTTACCAATATATTTTCTTGTAGAAAAAGTACATCTATCTGGAAGCTCATTCTTTCATTGTGTTTATCTCTTAGGTCTTTGGCGGTCTGGTATTGTGTCTAGTAGCATCTACAAAGCTCATACCTAACAACCCCCAAGCGTATGTGATTTCTGTGACAATTTTCTGTTTCATCATGACATTCCTCTGGTTGATAGTCTTTGCCACTGGGTCTCATCGTAGCAAAAGCTCTTGGGCAAGCGCGGTAGGTTCATAATCTCTCTCTTTCTCTCTCGTATTTCCTCTCTCTTAATGAAGACATTTTCCTATTTAAATATATATATTTTTTCATTTCTCTCCACAGGATGTTGCATGCCATGGATTTGCATCACTCCTCTATTTCAGTGCTTCTGTGCTTCTAGCTTATATAACCATTTCGATTGGTCTTTTCAATAGCCTAGTTATTTCTGACAATACCCTACTTACCCTACTTATTTCTGGCAATACCCTACTTAATTCTGACAGTGTCCTTATTTACAAGTTGGATATAGCTGCCGTGGTGAGTCCCTCTTCCCAAAATCAAATTTCCAAATCTAACGCTGTTTTACCTGTTAAATACTAATATAACTAGTTGTAAGATATTGGTGAAATCTGTGAACAAAAATGACAAAGCTGATGTTCTGAATAATCTTGAATATTTAGAGTAATAAACATGTAACCTCATTCAGGTTAACCTAGCTTCATGTAGTAACAAAACACGTATTTAACATGAAATCAACTTAAATGCATTAGATTACACCAATGAAAGCCATGTTAAAAATGTAACTGTACATTTTTCCCGTTGAAGTGTATAGTGATTATTTGTCTCTTTAATTTCAGG
Organism: Squalius cephalus; assembly: GCF_949319135.1. Taxonomy (NCBI): domain Eukaryota; kingdom Metazoa; phylum Chordata; class Actinopteri; order Cypriniformes; family Leuciscidae; genus Squalius; species Squalius cephalus. The sequence continues at coordinate 25,072,701 of NC_137143.1, read as the reverse complement.
TGTTTGCCTTTTTCACCACTTTACTGTATGTCGTCCACACCATTTTCTCAGCCCTCAGATGGAAATCCTTCTAAAACATCTGCACACAACCTGATTTACTCATATGATTATCTGCCTCATTAATCAAAGCTATTACAAATGTCATATAATGCATCAGTAATAATTCATGTGATAATAGATTGACTGTCCAGGCTTCTTGTGTTCTATAAAATGTAGTAGTTGACAAATCCTTTTATTGAATTTTCCAAACGTTTCTATACAATGTATACAGACTATTTTTTAAAACCACTTTTTACTGTTTTTCTTTTTTTTTCTTCTTTTTTTTTGGAAACTAACCTCACCTTAGGTATAAATTATTGTAATTACTGTATGACTTATCTAATAAAGGAGATTATGAACGATCTGTGGAGTATGATCTCTCTTGGTGTGTCACTGGATACAAATGTGTCCCTAAAGGGCTTCAAATTGCCCTTTATTTTTAATATAAGAAAAGAAAGATTTTCTGGAATGAATCACCTGCTTTTACAACATTCTGCTAGTGTGATGAATCATAAAACAATTGTTTTACATTTTCAAAAAAAAAAAAAGTGGCTTTGCAGTTGCTAAGGTTTTTGGTCTTTTGGTCTACGCTTGTTGTGTTGTGTCTTCCGGTTTGTATTTCCACAGCATGAAGTTAAGATCTTACAGACTTATGAATGAACCGCTCATTTTGAAATCTTCCCAGTCTACTGACATTTATAATGACATCCGCTTCAAATGTTACAATGCTCATGAAAACATTAGTTAACTCCACAGTTAGTAAATACACTTCACCATTACTGAGTGCACACCAGGTTTCTCTGGGAAAAGCAAACATTTTGCATGTGTACATTTTGTAAAAAAAAACATTTCCATAGCCATGTTCTTAGCAAAGCACCACAAATAATGTGGTCATGGATAGCCTAACTTATGACAAGAAAACAAACCCAGTAACTATAGTGTGTAGATGTAATCAGCATTTCAGTAAGGTTTCTTTTCTTTTTTTGTTCTTTTTTTGTAGTCTGTGTATTTTGGTGTGTCTTTCTGTTCCTTAAAGCATGTGGTGTGTCTGTTTTTGGCTTTTAAATTTCTTGTTTTTCTAGAACTGGTTTCAACTGTTTAACCTGGTTTAACCTGTTCTTATGGGTTTGGAATGACGTACGAGTAACATAACACAGGGAGTGTGAGTTCACACACGCCTTGAACGGTTGACAATTGGGCCCTGTAAGGCAGTGGTGAAAAGAGTACAAAAAGATTGTACTTAAGTAAAATTATTGCTACTTAACAATTTACTTGAGTACAAGTAGAAGTACTGAAAAATAATATGACTCAAGTAAGAGTATAAGTAGTTTGCTTAAAAACTACTCAAGTAACTACGTTATGAACTTTGGTATTATTTTTCTATTTTTACCCAAAATGGGGAGATGATAGCGATATGGAGCGCTAAACACTCTCATGTCAAAATCTGTTTCATTAAGCCCAGTACGGATTCATCCCCCACGCAGAAAGTCCACAAGTGAGATTCATAGGAGTATTAAACTTATGACGTTTCAGGAAATGCCTTATATGGATATAATAACATGCAAATAGAGACGTTTTGACTGATGAAACATGAAGACAAACACATGATAGCGATAATATATCTGTGTTCATCAAGCTATCTCAGGTATTTTCATAAGAATGATGTATGTCTTTAAAGGGATAGTTCACCCAAGGAAAAATAGCCCATGAAGGTTGCCACCTTTGGGGGGATTGTTTTTGCATGATTTTCCAGCGCTGTTTTTCCTTCATATTTAACTGACATTTTTAACTGTGAAAAAAAAAAATCTTGCATCACAATAAGTGTATTGTGATTTTCAAAACATTTTAGTAACTAAACTGAATTGTATTAGGTTTAGTGACAACATGTTACAATGTACAATTTCTGGTAAGCTACGTTTTTTTTATTATTGATTGAAACAAATTTCAGGATTTCAATTCAGTTCAATTCTTGTGATTTGATTTAATTGACTAATTTGGATAAATATTAGGTACACAAGATAGGCATTAATTTTTCTCAAGAAAAAAATCTCACCTATAATGCTAAACACACAGAGAGGCCTATCAGCTGGTATTATTTAAGGTTAAAAATAACTCAAATTAAATATAATGCGTTTTTTATTATAATAACAACTTTATTTAATGATAAGTAAAAATATAATAAATATGTAATAGTAGCCTACACATGTTTAGCAAAATACTCTCTAGCTCTTTTTTTCTAGCCAACTAACGTGCTATAGCCTAGGCTATATCTATGGTCATTAAATGGCTTTCCTGAGGTAAATGTTATGTGACAATTGTTCTCCAGCTGTTTTATTGACCCTTTCCGCGGATGAAAAACACTGAGTGGTCGATATTATGTATGATGAATATACATTTCGGTAAGTTGGCTACTGTTTCTTTTAAAATTGTTCATTCGTGTTTATTTACTATTAGCTATAGAGATGATCGGTTCACGTGCCGCTAGGGATCTGTCACGTCACATTTACAAACGCCAAAACGGTGTTTATTGTTTGAATTTCGTAATAAAATTTACAGAATCTGAGTGCTGATTCTTTTATATCATAAGTAACCTGCTCTGTCTAGTCTGTCGGTCTCCGTGTCCTCTTTGCTTCGCGATTTTTCTGTGCGTGAGAAAAGCGTGTGGCAGCTCTGCAGTAACAGTAGAAGGAAACAGTTTAATTTGAAACCAGGAAATTCTACTTTAGAAGTAGCCTACATTTTCACAAAAAAACGGGACAATTCGTGTCAAATTTCAAATGGGAGTGAATGGCTGGAGAAAATTTGAAGCACAAAAAAGTGCAAACATATGCATTCTAAAAACATATTCTATGTTATTCTCTGAAAATCTTCCCCCATGCTACAGCTCTCAAACTTCATTCATGTTACTCAGATAAATAATATGACAATCATTTGCATTGTGATCTCTGTATAATGACTTATAACTTCACTTTTTTATTACAAAAAGCTATTATACGGTTTCAGAAGCTTATAACACAACTCATAACACACGAGTTGTGGATTTATATGATCCTTTTCTTTTTATCTTTTCTTGGACTTTTTTGGAGCTCACCAGGATACTTATCAATTTTTACGTAAATTGTTGCTTTAAATTGAACGAGACAAGTGTACATAAGAATGGATTCATGATTCATGATGATTTACAAAAAAAAATCTTCTGCTTGTGTTAATGCAATGAATGTAAATGGTGACTGGGGTTGCATTATGCCTGAGATCTGCTTTTGGGTTTGAAACAGGTTTGAAATGTCACAAGGAAATGATTTCATTTTCACAACTTTAATAACATTATTAACAGTAAATTTTGTACTTTGCAGAGATCTTGGCATAGTATGCTGAAACAAGTTTGAACAGGAATGACAACCTCTTGTAGAGCTGAAAATCAAGTGCCAGGACAATCTACCAGAAAAGAGGAAAAAAGAAGCCTGGCAGAAAACGAAGCTGCTGCACCTTTTTACTTTTCTGCCTCATTAATTACTTCAAATGTTCCTTGTGAATATTTTATTTATATTAATTGCATTTTATGCAACTTATATTAATTGCAACTTATACCCACACTGACATTTTTTGACCTCACACAAGATTCCTGATTGTGTGGATTACTATTGAAATGACTGGAATTCACCTGTGAACATTTGCTGAACAACAGTTAATATGACTACACCTTAAATCCGTTATGACACAATGTTATCCGCTCGTTAAGTCATGACGCAAGGAATACTGTTTTGCGGTCCAAGCCTGTACTTGTTTCTAATGAGAATCCTCGACAGCCGTTCATGAGTAGGCCTACTGTTGATCCATGACACACATTTAAGCAAAGTGTGGCAAGCAGGGCGAGGACGAGAGCCGTGGGAACTGAGCGAGGCCGGTGGCATGAGTGCTAATGAGCTTCACCTGCGCACCTCAACGGTCTCAAGTCACGGCGGAGCTCCGATAAGATAAAATGAGGAGTGACGACAGCGAAGGAGGAGAGAGGACCAGGGATGTGTTCCTGAAAGCAAGGTTAACTTACCGTCACACATACCCTGAACTCTCGGTTGTTTAACCCAAACATTGGTTACTTTGGAGTAAATTCAGTCAACCAGGAGTATTAAATTGAGAGTTAATGGTGAATGAATTATCGCCAGGAGATGGCGCCATACAGCTGAATCAAATCATCCATCCATTTTCCAAACCACGCTGGTCCAGCATATCCAAAATATGGATGTAGTGTCTGTGATGTCACCCATAGGTTTCTGAAGAGCATTTTTGAAGCACAAAGCCAGCGACGGAGCCAGCCGTCGCCATCTTGATAGCGCGTCTGCGTCACTCCTGGATAAACGGAAATGGGCAAAAAGGCGGGATTAGCTGAGGTGACGGGACGGCTAACAAACAGCAGACAAACGGCTAGTAGTGACCAGGCTGTAAACACATTTTTTTCTGCTGTAAAATTGGGCATATTAACATGGGGGTAACTCTCTTTTGGAGCCTGTCTCTAGAGGCCAGTCGATGAATTGCAGTTTAAGTCACTTCCGTTTTGGTTTCAAGAGAGAGACAGGAAGGTTGCCGCTTGTTAAGATCATACAGCTAGGTCTATATAAATTCATTTTTAATTTGTTATTAAATTGCTTAATTAAGGTTTATGCTAGTTTCCATGGCAGAGTTCAAGATAAATCTTTTCATTACTACTGGATCTGTCAGTTTGGTGTTTCAAATGATTATTATTAAACAGCAAGCACAAACCATGTAAAATCGGCAGCTCTTCTGGCACACTCAGTGTCCGAATTCACTCACTCGTTTACATCAACTCCTTCAAGTGGACTATATTAATGGAGTAAGTTAATGTAGGGAATAGTTAATGAGCGTGTAGGGGGCGATTTCGAACACAGCACACGAGTCACAATGGAAACGGACGCTAAGAAGCACGCATACTTTTATCTTCTTCTTAGTGCATATCGCCACCTTCTGTGCATGTTGCCATCGTAATCTTTTTTTAATCTTATTTTCTAATCTTTCTTTAATCAGTTTTTTATTACTTTGAACAAGAATGATATTGTTTGTTTGATGCTAAATATATACATCTATAATATGCAATAAAGAATAATTTTTTTGTATTTGGTTCAGTTTTTCAGTTTGTTTATTATAATAGAAGTTAATGGTAAACACAGTACTAAAAAGAAATAAAAACTATTCACAAAAAAAGCTGACACCCCGCAACGTGTCATTTCCACTGATACCATCATTGCACAAGCGCATATCTGGCTGGGAAAGTAAATGAACAAAGAAAAAAATAGCTTTGGAAGGTGTGAGTGTCCCTGTAATCTCATGGATACTTAAGAACCTGATTCTCAGTCACCCAGCACTCAACGTTTTGAAACTGTGGTTAAAAATAGTTGATCTAGTGGAACTTCAACAAGGATAAGACTCAAGATGTGTCCCAAGCTTTAATCAAACATGTGGACATTTTCTGGCTGGTACATTAGTAGAGGATAGGAATATTTTTAATCAAAGGAACACTGTTGATTGCATTTTACATCAACACAGGAAAGAATGTAATGCTGGATGTCAAAAAACACATTCACGGCTGTTGATTGAAATATTAATATGCGTCACAGATGTAATCTGAGTATTCAGTTTTGATTTGTTTCATGAAATCTCTGTTTAGTATCGCAAACGGTCTCTGACTCACCTCAGTATTTGTTGGCAAGAAGCACATGTGTTTTTCAGCCTTAGGGGCCTTTAATCATACCAGTTTTATTATTTAAAAAAACATTATAAATTCTTTATTGAGAAATGTAAATAAAATGCTGATGATGTTATGTTTTTATTATGACCTTCAGGTCAGTGTGCTCTAAATGAAGATACACAGAGCTATGGACCTTTTTACAGTTTCGCAACAGATTCAGAGGATGAAAACACCCAATTTTTAATGAAAAAAAAAAATTACATTTCTGTTTTGTTCTGTTCAAACAAAGCATCTAATTCTAATTTAACATGTCTGTTTGGGGTCTCATGGATTCATTCCATTTTATACAGTATACTGCATACTTAAAGGCTCTAAATCCAAACCACTGCACTGAAATGCTCACCAAGGCTGCATTTATTTGATCAAAATTACAGAAAAAAATATAATATTGTGAGATATTATTACAAATTAAAAAAACTTTTTTCTATTGTAATATATTTTAAAAAGCCATTTATATCAGAGATTGTTTAGTATATTACTTAAAGTGTATTTTTATTAACCATAGGAAATGTTTAATTTCTCTACAATATAAAAAAGGCCTCAGAGTGCACTGTCTCCCTCTATAGCCCTGAGCACCAAATGAATGATAAGGAGGTAATTTTGATGTTGAGATGTGTAATGCTGGGTACACACCAAAAGATTTTTTACATCTTATAAGATTTTCAAAATGTGATAGACCACAAACATGAGGACAAAAAATCCTAGATTTAAGCATTTTGCTCCTATAGTGTGTGGTGTGCCATGATGTGACAAAGACAGCACACCACACACAAACAGATTTTCAACCAGTCTCGACTGTGAACACAGGAAATCTCACAAAAGCTCGCGAGACTTCAGAATAAGCATGTCGGATGATATGCAGGAAGAAATTATGATGATAGTGTTTGATGAATGATTTTCACAGAAAATTCACATAAAAAAAAAAACAAAAAAAAAAAAAACATTGTACCCACCATTATATATAACCTTTTATACAGAAATATATTCATTCTTTATTGTCTTAATTTATTCTTTATTGTATTTATTTTCTCTTTAGAAAAAGTTAGCCTATTTAATCCCTCACTGAACCCTTAGCCTATAACACTCAGCTTCCTGCGTGTGTGCGTGTGTGTGTGTGTGAGAATGACCGTCTTCCATCATCTCACTTTCTGATTGGATATTGTTTCGCTTCACGTGATAATCTCCAGAACGTTCGCGCGTTTGTCCTCGGGGTTCCCCCCACACATCAGGATTTCTGATCGTAAATATTAAACATGTTTAATATTTACGATTCGCGATCGGGGCGGCTCCGACGTTCTTCCGAGCAGGTTCGGACACTCTTAACACACCTCACACCAAGGGAAAATCTGATAAGATAATCTGTTGAACCATCAAGATAATCGGGACATAGCTAGGATTGTCGGAAGGGGGGAAATCGGCCCAAAATCAGCCCGATTATCTTTTGGTGTGTACCCAGCAGGGCCTGAAGTTAACTTTTTTGACCACCAGCCACTGTGGCAGGTGGATTTAAAAATCCACCCGCCACAGTGACTTTTTACAGCCAGTTTTTTTTTTTTTTTTTTTTTTTTTGCCTCATAAAAGGTGAAAAAAAAGGAACTGCACAAACATTTGTTCTTTAACTTGTAAGAATACACATTTAAGTGCTGTCAAGTTATTAACGAGATCCATACAAGTAATAATAACTCTTAGAATACAGATATAGACCGAGTGCAGCTCGTAGGCTATGTAAACAAATCACACGCGGCTGTGTTGATCGCTGGGCAGCTGTTAGTTACAGCGTTCAGGAACCGTTATGTTGCGTTCGCACCGGACGCGAATAGTGCGTCAGGCGCGAATTTAGACGCATATTCGCGTTTGGTGCGTATGGCTGACTTCGTTTAAATGTCAAATAACAACAGTTGCAAAAAAAAAAAAAAAAAAAAAAAAATACGCAAAGACCCAGCCGCTTTAGTTACTGTTGCTATGTCCGACAAGCTACACCGCGCTCACGCCAAACCATGATCTCACGCAATGAAAAACACATCGCGCAGCAGAGAGGACACTGACAACACGCTGACAGACAAGACAGTCCTGGTTACTTTTGATTTTAAACAAAGTATCAACGTTAAAATTTGGTCATTTTTAAAGAAATTTAGACAATACCGTTTTTGTGGCTCTGTAATGTGTCTTTACAGATCGCTGTGCCTGCTTGTGAACCGATCATCTCTTCTTTCTTGTTAATTTATAGCATAAAATAAACATGAATGAACATAAGAAGGAATGAAGTTTTAACTGCGGAAAGATGTCAGTAGGTCTACTCAGTACACTCCGTTTTTTCAAGTTCAAATCATCCAACGTTGAACTCTCCTGACTGCTTTGTCGGACAAAAAAAAAAACGCGGATTCGGCGGATTATGATTGGCCAGATCGCCATCAATCAAACTCCCCGCGAAGGGTCGATTCTCATTGGCTACCTGCCAATGTGGCAGGTAGATTGACAGTGTTACCCGCCAATTGCAGAATTCACCCGCATTTGGCGTGTGGTCGGGTGTTAATTTCAGGCCCTGGTACCCAGCATAAGTGAAGGAGTGTTCATGCTAGAAAGATTAAGATGTGCATCTGTTATTTTCCTCTGCTTTAAAAGCAGGAAGAGGATGGCTACTAAAAATGAAAGATAACCCAACAAACGACCATTGGTTGAGCAAAGGGCAAACAAGTTGAAAGAGACGATACAAGTTTTGAATGAGATTGTTAGATAATCAACTGGCAACTATGTTTTGTTGTTTGAAACAATATTCTTTTGACACGTAGAAATTTTTCTTAGTTGTTTATTCTAATTTGTTTTAGTGTATTTCTACAATGTTGTTTTGCCAGGAACAAATTCAACACAGGGATAAAGCTTCAGTAATATCACAATGGGTTTAGTTCAGAGGATCTCAAATAAAGTGAAAAATAAGAGGTTAATTTTAAAAAATAAATAATATTTAGATCAATCAGAACAGAACATTTTCCAACAGAAATTCAGACAGTTTTCTGTGTCTGAGATTATGCAAATATTATTCTTACCAAATGTGTCTGTGAAATATCTTTCCGCTGGTCATCTTCTCACAAATCCTCTCTATGTTCCTTTGAATCTCAGATGATTCCTCGTCCACCACCCAAATGTACAGCTGCAGTTTCTGTCATTTTAGACCACTGGTGAAGAATTTAAATCTTCTACACTCGTTTTGTGAGAAGTAAGAGTGACATAAAAGAGATTATCACATATAAGTGACCCATTTCATTAGACAAGCCACCATTTGGAAAATTACTGTTTATTTTCCCTCTGGTTTAAACCAATATTTTCCTTTATAAGAGCTAGGCCCCAGTATATCAGTCAGAGGCAAACGATATAAAGAAAAATGGCGCCAGATTTGCCTCAGATTTGGCTCATACACAGAGGTGGACAGTAACAGAGTACATTTACTTGAGTACTGTACTTAAGTACACTTTTTGTGTATCTGAACTTTTTAAAGTAACTTTTTACTTTAACTTCACTACATTTGAAAGACAAATTTAGTTATTTTTACTCCACAACATTTGAAAGACAAATTTAGTTCTTTTTATTCATTTTTAGTTCTTCATTTCTGTCAAGGTCCTTGAGTAGAAAGTAGTAACGCCAGTCAGGGGATGATTTTGGTTGCAGGGTTGCATTTTGGTTGGAAATGAAAGTCGAGTTGACGTCAGAACCCAATGTCGTTTTGACGTCAGAAGACAGATGTTGGATTTTGGTTGGAAATGAAAGTCGGGTTGATGTTAGAACCCGACTGATGTTGGTTTCTGACGATTTTCAACCACAATACAACGTCTGTCCAACGTTGGAGATGAACGTCAATCTGACGTTGGATTCTGACATCTGACATTTTCATTTTCAACATTGGGTTTGTCTTCTAAATGCGAATTTTGTCATTGTTTTGGAGCTATAGATATAGATAACAGTATGCGTAACATATTGTCAACTTAATCATACTAAAAGCCAAAAATCTTTATATAGGGCACTAGGGAATGGCCATTTGGGTGTCCTAAACCATTGTGGATGTTATTGAGTGCGCTTATTCAATCTCACATTCAGTCCCACCACTGGAACTGTGTTCTAGAAATGAATTTGATATTGATATCAGGGTAGGTAGGCAAGCATAGATTCAGAGGCATAAAACTGTAAGTATTACATAAAACAATGCAACAATAATAAAACAATGCATTGACATTTACTTTTGATACTTAAGTACTTATAAAAACGAGTACTTCTGTACTTTTAGTTTAGTAATATTTGAACAGTAGTATCTGATAAAGTACACAACTTTCTTACTTAAGTGATTCAGTAAGGAAGTTGTGTACTTTATCCACCTCTGCTCATACTTTACAGGATTTTATCTATGCTTCACTACAAGTTTCAGGATGGAAGTTCACTTATGTAACACAAACATCATATAAGGACACTTTAACTGGAACCGAAATGGATGAGACAATCATTGCAGCCCTTTATGCCGGCGATGACCACGTCAGCCGCTGACTACAGGAAGGATAATACTTAATCTAACAAACTTCAAAGTTGTTTAATGACTCATGAGATGAAGATTCATTACTGCTGTTTTCAACAAACTTGAAGAAAGATGGGTGCTGACAGCTGAGTTAATCTCAGATTAAGGGTCTATGGTCGCTAGTGTTATACCAAATCATATGACTTTGCAAGTTAGTCACTTCATATGTTCTTATACTGTACATGAATGTGTAGGATATGACATAGCAGGACTGGGCATCATGAATCATAAAATGCAGTAAATAAAGCACTGGGTACCTTCAGGCAGTTTGAAATGGACCTCTGACAACTGCACTGCTGGAAAACAGTCACACATATCACATGACTAGATCTATGGATAAATCACGTCAAACTGCTGGCAGAGCATAATCTGATGTGACGTCAACGTTACGGAAAGATGATCAAGAAGATATAAAGACTATTCTTACAAGTTGTCTTCTCCTTGTTTGTAGTATGTAATATATGTATTGTATATGAGTTTTTATAGGTTCTTCCATATCACTGGCACATACAGCTCTATTGTAATGCACTTCATTGAGTCTTTGTTGACATAGGGGCAAGGTGTCTTTTTTTTTGGGGGGGGGGGGGTTGTTTTAATGTTTTTCCACAATGTCAAAAAAGTTCATTTACCTTGCAAAGTTGCAAAATTTTTTTTTTTTTTTACCACACAATTTATTTAAACATCATTAAAAGTCATGTTGTCCTTTAATAATGTCAAAATGTAAATAAATGCCATAGAGGACAAAAATTTACTGAATTCAAAATGTCAGCAAGTCGTGATAAAATTAGCAGCAAAGTACTTGCCTAAGTGCACTTTATCACTTGATTATGATAAAGGGCAGGAATAGCATTAAAGACACTGACAAAATCCCTTAACAAATTCAAAACCAGAGAATATGAAGTCAAATACATGATGCTTTTCCTGCATTTGTGGCATACTGAAATGTAGCCATTGCTCCGTTGATGTTTATAGGATGTTGCATTTTAGCCAAACACGGTCATGATTCATGGGCTTGCAAGTACATGTGCCTTTTATGTGCCCTTCTCATAGAGCCCAGTTAGACAGATGTCAAAATGCAATACGTCTAAAGCGGCCAAAAGTGTTATATCACTTTGCCCTTATGCAACTAAACTCATGCCTCAGCATGTTGAATGTAATTACACTGATTTGGAGGCAGGATGTATATATCAATACCAAATATAGCGATGGTAATAATGACTTGGTTACACTTTATTTATTTGCTCCACTTTAGACATTCTACTAAGTAACCTTGCAACTACATGTCAACTAACTCTCATTGGAGTCTTAGACTGAAGTAGACTGTAAGGTTAGGGTTAGATGTTAGGGTTAGTGTTAATAAGTTGACATGTAGTTGTAAAGTTAAGAATGTCTGTTGGAGGGGCATCAAAATAAAAATGCTAGCAGAAATTAATAAAATGTTAGCTGGTATTAAGAAGACAGTCTACTAAAACTATAAGGAGAGTTAGTTGACATGCAGTGTAAACTATTATTTTTATGATTTGTTATCACAACTTTTTATCTTTTGTCAAATCAACTTAGACAATTAATGTGGTTCAGATAACATGATATTTTGAGTTTCTATTTATTAATTTCCTTCATTGTATTAACTCAAAATTAAGGCAACCACATAACTTACTTTTTTAAGTTAAACCAATACTTTTTTTTGTTTTGTTAGTAGAATGTCTAAAGTGGACCATCGAAATAAAGGGCAACCAATGACTTTTGCAGGAAGCCGAGCTCTGTCTCATTTCATAATGTATTTGCCTCTTGGCTCCAGTATGTGAGCTTCATCTGCTCTCATTCCAACTGAAGGATGTAGGGTTATTATATTTAACTAAAACTAAAACCTAGTTACTTGAAATAAAATACACTTTAACTGGAAAAAAAAAAAATCAATTTAACATTTTATTTCAGCTAGTTGACATGGCAACAACACTGAACTAAGATTTAAATGAAAAGAAAAAATATATAATAAAAACTAATAATAAAAACTGTAATAGAATCTCAATGATACTAAAATAACACTGAATGTAAGCCAGCTCTAAACCTTTCAGGATGTCTCACGGGATCAGAAGATGTCACGACTGGGGTCCTGGGAACTGTGGAAAATCACCAGGAGTGCTTCTTACGTCCTCAGCGCATTCCTGCCTTCGTTGCAAACACACACACACACACACACACTCGCTCTCAGACACACACAGTATGGCCACACACACAGGGGGAGAATAAAGCTACCTGCCAGCGGAGCCCCTTTATCTTGCACGTGTCTGTTAAGGACAAGAAGCTGGCAGATAGCAGAGCTTCACAGACAGGGTAGCAAGTGACAGGCTCCGAGCACAGCCTTGTATGGAAGTGGCTGAGGGAGAGGAGAACGATAAGCAACAACCCAACTATGCTGTCCATGTTTAGAGGCGCTCACTGGGCCCACCAGGCCAGAAACAATGCCCGTTTCTGTTAAATTTAGACAGGTTATCGGCCACCGCTCCTCTCCCTAGACAGTCTCTCACAGCACCACAGGGAATACGGAGGTAAGTCCATATAGGATTGATTGCTTCAGGGATCTCTAGGTAGGCAGAGTTGCATTCTAAGCCATTATTTTATTGGATGAATGACTTATTAGATGGCTTAACGACCATTAAGGTGACATCATTTGCAAGAATTAATAAGTTTCTCTATTTTGGCATCATTTGCACTGGGATCATAATTGTTTATTTTGATTGTTGCTGTGTGAAATGTTCTAAATGATCAAATTTCTGAATGCTTATGCTACCTCATTAAGTACTGTTTTAACAACAAAAAAGGAAATGCCATTAATATTACATTTCTTGTAGAATTATTTGAAAAAAATAATTTTTGCTTATTACTTGGAAGCAAAATTCAATTGAACAGTTTTTGTAAATAAAATGTTGCTTCCAAGCTGGCCGTTAGCTTTATTTGGAACTGGAATATAATGCATGGTTTGGATCAAATTATAAGATGATAATCTGATGCTCACTAATGTAAGTCAGGTGTCTTTTAACAAGTTTAATTTCAATGGAAAATTTACCGTCAGAGGTTTATCAAGGATGCCTAAAGAAAATTTTGGGTCCAAAACAAAATTTTGTTTCTCCAGAATTTGATTACTCCTCACATTAGCCTCCAAAAATGAAAATATGAGGAATAGAATCTGAAGATATGGTATAGTTTTACCAAGAAATTGAAATATTACCCAGTTGTCTTTTTAAAAAAACTTACAGGGATATCCATTTGTGGTTCCTTTTTTAACCTGCTTGGAAGTTATATTGTTTTAGTGGTGACAATGTTTTTATGGTGTGATTCAGACTTCATTCGAAGCTGATTTTCCATTTAAGGGCCAGCGAGTTGCTTTGCCAAGGCAAACAGAGGAAAAGTGAGTCAGAAAGGAAGAAAAAAAACAGCAAAATGCATCATCATCCCAGCTAATGTTTAGATTCAAGGAATTTCTACCAAAACTTACTCTCAAACTTTGAGCCCAGTATAGCTCATGCCAGTTCTGACCTCATGTCAATGAGGTGAGAGTTAGGAAAAGTCTAGCTCTTCCAAGACATGACTACAATACATTGACATACTGCCCAGGAGCAAGTGACAACATACTGTTGCTTATTTATTTATTTGTATTACGGTGGACAGGTTTTGTTTGCCAGGAGGTCAGGCATAAGATTCGGGTATGCCTGTGGAACCGCAAGCACAAATAGTCATCTTACAGAGAGAATAACACACCTCACTGAGTCAACAGTGAGCTCACTCCGTCTCAAGGCCTCCCCTCCTTATCTCACAGCTGTGGAGCTATAGGTGAAAACAGCCCACAACAGCAAAAGCCTCAAGATGGAAAGTTCACGGCAAGCTGCATTCGGACATTTTGTGTTTCCTTCTGCGTAGGACACATTTTGAGGCTGAAAGACCATGTGAAATGCAGAGTAATCATTTTATTGGCATCTTTCTGTATACATTGTTCTTATGTAGACTTCTGGGAAATGCTATTTAGGTAAAGATTTTAAGTTGGCATGAAATGGAAGTTGCGATAGTCTTTTCTTCACTACTGTATATAATAGGCTACTAAAATTATAATACTAAGATAACTAAAATAATAGGCTATAATAGGCTACTAAAATTATAATACTAAGATAACTAAACGAACTAAAGGTTATATGCTACTAAAATTATAATACTAAGATAACCTAATATATTTACTGAATCACTTTGTGATTGGATGTGAATTGTCAAACATTACTTATTAAGATAATCTTTACTCATGATCTTTACTCCATTTTCTATACTGATTTTTTTTGAGAAAATGAATTAAAGCATTGTAAAATGTGTTAAATGGAGCTAAGAATGCTACAGTCTTACAAACACTGCAAAAGTCCTTAAAAATAAAAATTGTCCAATTTGATTTTATGGTGACTTAAAATAAAATGGATTCATATAACACATGCATGTCATAGAGGTTAAAATTCATACTGATCCAGCTGGTATACATCAATTCTCTTTTTCGCTTAGACACTTTGGATGATGCAGGATGTTACTTTTTTCTTTCCCATCTCTTGCATGTGTGCATTTAACCAAAATGTAATCATAAGTCAACTCCCAAAACCAATTACACACAGATCGCACTGTGTACGAATATGCAAGACAACCTCTATACTGTATACATGCATATTTGCATTTCCGTTGCTTTGTGTCTGCATTGTTTCCGTCTGGGAGCCATCGGCAAGGCACAATAAGAAACATGATTCAAATTAATGGAGGCCCTTCAGGTCATATTGGTCTAACGCAGGGAGACACATCACGACAGAGATCACGTCACTGGCAAATGTGACCCGATGGCATGGCATAACACTGACTCAAGTTAGGGCACAAAAGTGTATTTTCCGCAGTAGTTAAGTGACAAACACAGACAAGGAGCTGCATAGCATGGCTCAGTACTAGCCTACATTTCTGTTGAATGCACATGCATCCCAAAATAAATATTGTAGCGTTGAAAATGCACAATGATTAATATGATCAGCAAAACGGCAAATTATTTATGTAAAATACAGAAATGATTTATATATAATAGGCTACAAAAATATATAATAGGCTACTAAGATAACCTAATATATTTACAGAATTTGACACTTTGTGATTGGATGTGAAACTTTACTTGATTATTAAGATAATCTTTAGGCTACTCATGATTTTATTTACTGCTCCATTTTCTTTACTGATTTTTTGAGAAAATGAATTAAAGCATTGTAAAATGTGTTAAATGGAGCTAAGAGTGCAAGAGTAGCCTAGCTATTATCAATTGTTGAATTTTCTCTATTATAGGCTATTGGTAGCAAGTAGGCCTAATTTTTTTAGGCCTACTTGTCTATATATATTTTTATATATAGCCTATATATAAAAACACTGACGTTTCAAGTTTGGTGTTTCACTCCACGACGTGTTACCCTATGTGACGTGTTTGTAGCTTCGGAGCCAAATCGGAGTGAATGCGGAGCAGAAAGGGGAATTACGTGGAGCGAGCTAGCGGTTGCTTGGAGTCGACCATCGGCGTTTTCTCTCAAGGAAGGATTTGTTTGTGCAGCGCGTAGCGGCTTTTGGAAAATCACCGCCTCCACGGTTTCTCTAGCGAAATGACATAAATGGTTTACTCGTAAATAACCGCGTTTGAGTTTTCTCTTTCTCCATTATCGCTCGGGGCGGGCTTTCAGGAGCGGCAAATTTAAACCTCGGATGAGGATCGACCAGAAAGCTTTGTGTGAGACACGGGGAAATATTCGCCAATCGCTTAACAACGCCAGAAAAACGCCTTAGAAACTCTCTAATATAACTTACCTTAGCAACCGCCTTCAACGCCATAGTGACCGCCTACACTACCTTAGCAACCGTATAGCAACGCCCTATCAACATTCACTGTTCTTTCTTCAGAAAATGTGAAATTATAGCCTACATTTATCACATAAAATGTTGGTTAAGCAAGTTTTTTTAATTTTTTTTTATTGTAGGCCTATTTATTAAATGTTGATTTAATTTGATAGGTAATGCTCAGTAGGCTATAATTATTTAAATATTGAATTTATGTTAGCCTAATTAATCAACTAGAATGTTAAAATATGCCATCAGAAAGGTAAACATGCCTCTAAAAATCACATCAATAAATGGGATAAATGTTACTTCTTAATGGAAAATGTAATTTCTGACTTATCTTTTATAGATAGAGTAGTATTGAGTTGTGTGTGTTCTCAGTGTGTTATCAGCTCATGGGGGTCTGGCACGAAGCCACTGCACTTTCCAGCCATCCGAACACAGTCTCCCCTCCTCCGGTCAGAAATGCGAATCTGTACGGAAATCGGAAAATATGCTTGCAGCACTAGGAAAAGTAGCCTACAACTCTCCTCCGCGCTCTCTCCATCTGCAGCTCTAAATGAATCGCGTGTCTCACACACAGCTCTCGTTACCGGAATGATTCAACTCCTGGAGGATGAGAGTGAACGGTCGCGGTACTTTGCAAATGAACGCTGCCTATAAACGGTCCGGTTGACTGAGGTTGTTTAGCCGGAATCTCCGAGCGTCACTACCACAGCTGTATCTACATGTGGCGGCTTTCACGTCTCCACAGCATTTCATTTTAAAAGGTACATCTTAATGTATTTTTGACTTTACTATGTTTACAATTTTTCAGACTGTCTGCAGGTGTATGTAAATATAGTGAATGTATTTGCCATGGATTTTTGTAGTCTATTATGTGTGAATATGGGAGAATGTAAATTCATTGTAATTGTTTTTTTTATTGAGAGCACAGAGTTGAGATGCAAATGTCTAGACTAGAGCATTTAGTTCAAACCCAGTTAATCAGATCTTTTGCACATCTTTCCATTCAGAAACCCTCCTCTATTTACTAAAGCTCTTTCTGCAAGTCTATTGCACATTTATGACATGAAAACCCTGTTCCTTTTTTTGTTGTTATTTACTTTCTGAAAAAAATAACCAGCCTAAGATGGTGTAGGCTACTGGTTTGAGATGGTCCCACATCCTGGCCAAGCTGGTGTTCAGGTGGTTTACCAGTTTGACCTAAAAATTGCATAATAACCAACAGATCATCTTGACCAGGCTCGGTGACCTGTTTTCTTTCAGTGGGGTTATTATAAGATAAAAGATTAATTTGCATATAATATATATTTTTTTAAAATTGAATAATGTGTTTCTATTTGACGCAAAACAGCTGTTGTATAAATGTGTGTGTTGTTTGAATGATTCTGGTATGCAACAAAATATCTGCCTGTCTACACCATTATCAACCAGGTCATCAACTTTAGAATAATTAATTAATTAACAGACACTCTTTTCTTATTACTTTTTTAAATTTCACACAAGGAAGAGTACAGGCCACAGTGTACTGCTGCACACAATCTCAGCTGCACTGATATTCAGTAAGCACAACTGTGAACACCTTATTGGTTTTATAATACAGTTTTTTAATATATTTCAGACAAAAATGTACCTATCAGTTTGTATATTTCTTTTCCACCAAAGAAAACGGTTAGATTTAACATTCGTGTCACCAAGCAGCTTGCAGTCTAAAAACCGGTCTGGAACATATAAGTGGAGTTGAGTGACAACGGTTACACTCCCCCGCTCAACACTTTCTGCAATCACTCTTGGCCAACTCTTTTTCAGGTTTTCCATTTCCTCGCTGTGTTTTCCTCTTTCCGAGCGAACATGGAGCTAGAGAAAACACTGATGTTCTGATTTTAAAACAAAAAACATTTCTTGCTCCAAGCAAACTCCGCTTACACTCGGCATTGCTTGCATACTCAGGTCTGGGATGTTGTGAAAAAGCACAAGCATGTATACAAATGGTGAAACTTCCCAGTGCCCTTAATGTAAACTGTAAATATCAGCTCTCTTTAAACGTTACTCGGCCAATCAAATTTGAGCATCAGAACTAACTGTTGTTTTGTTTCTTGAATTCTGTTCAACCATTTTGCTGTTGTGTCATTCTTAACAATTCTCCACACTTTTTCTTCCCTCACAGGCTACGGGAGAGCAGGAACAATATACCTCACTAGGAACATGGGCCAATCTGGGACTTCATACTGTTTTTCTCTCGCTCTAAACCTCATCATCTTCCTCTTAGTTTTCTCCAATGAGCTTATGCCAGCTACTGCAGGCGGCTCTAAAACAAGCTTAGATGTAGATACTTCTCCTAACGAAACCTCTTCACACGATGCATGTGGTGGTAGTTTTGAGTGCAAAGAGGGAGTGATCTTGCCAATTTGGATGCCAAACAACCCGTCTTTTGGGGATAAGTTGGCCAGAGCCACTGTGTACTTTGTTGGTTTGTTCTACATGTTTCTTGGGGTATCCATCATTGCAGACCGCTTTATGGCTTCCATTGAGGTCATCACATCCCAGGAGAAAGAGATCACCATCAAGAAGCCAAATGGAGAAACCACAACCACTACTGTTCGTATTTGGAATGAAACTGTCTCGAATCTTACTCTCATGGCTCTGGGTTCATCAGCCCCAGAAATTCTGCTCTCCGTGGTAGAAGTGTGTGGACACAACTTTAACGCAGGCGAGCTAGGCCCAAACACCATTGTTGGAAGTGCAGCTTTTAATATGTTTGTCATCATCGGCCTCTGTGTCTCTGTGATACCAGAAGGAGAGCATCGGAAGGTCAAGCATCTGCGGGTGTTTTTTGTCACCGCCACTTGGAGTATCTTTGCATATACATGGCTTTATCTGATCTTGGCGGTGATTTCCCCAGGTATCGTGGAAGTCTGGGAGGGACTGCTTACTCTTTTTTTCTTTCCAATTTGTGTCCTTTTTGCTTGGGTTGCAGACCGCAGACTTCTTTTCTACAAGTATGTGTACAAACGTTACAGAGTCGGAAAACAAAGGGGGATGATCATCGAGACCGAAGGTGAGCCGGAGCTCCAGTCAAAGGCTGATATCGAAATGGACGGCGGGATGCTTAACTCTCACGGCGAGGAGTTCTTAGACGGAACGGTGGATATTGAAGATAAAGACATGGATGAGGATGAGGCCAGAAGAGAAATGGTAAGGATATTGAAGGAACTGAAACAGAAACATCCGGAAAAAGAGATGGAGCAGCTGGTTGAGCTCGCCAACTACCACGTCCTCAGCCAGCAGCAGAAGAGTCGTGCTTTCTATCGCTGCCAGGCCACTAGACTTATGACTGGGGCGGGTAATATCCTAAAAAAACATGCTGCGGACCAAGCCAGAAAAGCACTTGGCATCCATGAACTTCGCTCAGAAGTCTCAGATAATGATATTTCGTCCAAGATTTTTTTTGACCCTGGCACATATCAGTGTCTTGAGAACTGCGGAACTGTGGCTTTGAATGTAGTACGACGTGGCGGCGACTTAACTAGCACTGTTTCGGTGGAGTACCGTACTGAGGACGGCACTGCCAATGCAGGGTCTGATTACCAGTTCACAGAGGGTGTTATATTCTTCAAACCAGGTGAAACTGAAAAGGAGATAAGAGTGGACATCATTGACGATGACATTTTTGAAGAAGACGAACACTTCCTGGTCCATCTCAGCAACGTCAAAGTCATATCTGAAGGAACCGACAATGGGAACCCAGGCGCCAATCATGTGGACACATTAGCTGGTCTTGGCCTTCCTTCAACTGCTACTGTGACTATCTTTGATGATGATCATGCTGGCATCTTCACATTTGAGGAACCAATGGTTCATGTCAGTGAAAGCATTGGTACGATGGAGGTGAAGGTGGCACGTACCTCTGGAGCCCGTGGAGTAGTGGTAATACCCTATAAAACAACTGAAGGCACAGCAAAAGGTGGAGGAGAGGACTTTGAAGATACTCATGGTGTCTTGGAGTTCCAGAATGATGAGATTTCGTAAGTGCATTTTTTTTCTTTTAACTATTCAGTTAGAATGTATTGCATTGTTGTGCAAAATGGCAGACAATATCATGGATGGCAGTTCTTATTTAACAATTCAAAAGGGGAATCAAGATAATCTTGTATAGTCGAAAACCCTAGTTAGTGTTCAACAATAAGGATGGCACACTTGCCTTGAGTCAGTTTTGGGCCAGGTGACCGAACTGTCACTTGTCCTATTGGATTAGCTCTATCTCTTGCATTTTTAAATTGTGTAAATGGATTTTATGGCTTCCAAAGTTAAACATTTGGTTTTCTGTGAAACATCAAATAGGTAAATTATCTGGCTGATGGTAAATTTTTGCTGCCTTGGTGTTTCCTGTATAAACTGTATAATTTCTAGCTATTATTATAAATTTCCTATGTGAAGAAAATTTAACATTTTATGGCCTGACCACATGCTAAAAAATCTTTACTGTTGAGCCCTAAATAGTGTAATTAAAAATGATAAATTCATCAAAGTCTCCAAGTCATCCAGATGATTTTATCTCCTCAGTCTTTGTTCTTTATTTGCCCACAATATGTTTCCTCCCTTGATATATCTGTTGGCTGTATTTTTTTTCTTTCCTTTTTTCCTTTGCAGCCCTCCTTTTGCTTTCTTTTCACACTCTCATTTCCCACAAGCTGTGCTCACTCTTATGTTTCCATTTTGCTCAGTTTATTTCAGAATCTCACATTAATAAATAGTTTTTTATACAGCGTCTACTCCCAAATCTCCCAGTACTGCTTTAACACTGTCTTTGACATTGTTGTACCCATTGTATTCGGCAAAAGTGTGATTTAAGGAAGTGCATTGATATATGGTCTGATTTACTGTATATCATTATTTTATTGATAAGTCATAGCAGTTGCATGCATTTCCACCTCAAATTTGGGCCTAATGTTCTTAGAGTGGCATGCAAAACTATTGGATCAGAAGAGAGTAAGAGATACTTTTATTGCTTGAGGTGATTAAGTTCCTCCCATAACAGACCTTTGACACACAATAAAGGCTTTGACAAATGTGGTCCTTGAAGTCTGAACTGAATGAAAAAGCATCTGGTTTGGAGTGAATGAGCTAAGTAGAAGCTTTCCACAAGTCGGATCTGCTTAATCTGTGTAGAGGCATGCCACAGAATGTCTTGGATTTCCAGAACTGCTCATTTGGGTGACTAATTACATTTCCATAACCGTTGCAATGCTCGACATGAGCTTGAGCTCCATCGCTAGGGCTTCTGGCAGAGAACAGGCTCTCCTCACCAATCTCGTCCTCTTCTGACACTTCTGGCACTCAGCCTCAGATCATTTATTGGTATGATCACATACTTGACAAGGTGGCCTGAACCCCAGATATTTTCCATGACAGGGAGGATATAATGATAACAGATTTACTCAGTCAAAGATAAACAGCCCTGAATTTGCTCCAAGATCTTGAAATGGAAAAGCTCCCTTACTTGTGCTTATTTTAAGCTGATTAATGGGAAGACATGAACAAATGTAAACAGAGTTGAACGCATTGCTTTGAAGTAAGCAACCTACACCAAGCTGATCTGGCTATGCCTACAGATGGAGTACCATATATGGGCATCTCAGCTCTGGATCCTGGATCCTATTTGGAGACAACTGGATGATTTTATATGGTGCTACGTCGAATCAGTGTCCTTTACTCGTAATTTAGATGGAATCAACCATTTGGATTCTTTTGCAAAAGGAAAGTCTGGCAATAAAATAAATGATTTGCTTTTAGAGAAAACAGGCCAGCTGAAAAATGATTTAGTACATCCCATTTTGAAAGCCAAAAAATCGTATCATAGATTTGGCACTAAGGATGTCAATAAAGAAGTGAGATGAATTAGGACCCTAAGACATCTCAGAGTTGGTAGTCAATTTATTTGTGTACACTGAAGTAGCCTTGTTCCCAGACTGCTACATAGCGTCAGCCCACATCTGGTACGCATTGAATCCACATGTACCAGATGTGGCCCGGATCTGGGCCGACACTATGTTGCTGTCTGGGTTTTCTCTTACTTGCTTTGGTTATCATTAGAGTAAATCTATAACTGGCCTCTAATCACATGAGCACAAAACAGTCTTAAAAACACTAGAATTTAGGACTATAAACACTAGTTTGAATTTGGATCCCTGTTAATGATGTATTAGCAGCATTGAGTGTTTCTTCCTGATGGGGGGCTGTCAAAGACATGAGCAATCCATCTGTGTCCTCTTAGGGTTTTGTCATGCAGAGTAATGAATAAGTTTTAAATGTTAATCTGACTGCACTTTAGGGCTATGTCCTTGTTTAGTAGCATAGTGTAGTTTTTTGTTAGTTTTTTTTTTAACATTTCCTCAATTCGCAGAGTAACAAGCAAGAATGAGTGTATTGCCAATGAAATTTAGACATGGGAAAAGGGGGGAACAGTGGAACAGTGGAAAAGACAAAGAACACAGAAATAGTATGTTAGGCATGTTTATCTTGGCTTATGCGAGACTGGACTTCACATTAACACTGTACATGGAGGGAACAAAATCTCTAGGGGGAGGGAATTTCCATCAATACTAGTTGGAAAATTCCGTATAGTATTTACATTCGTGTAGGCTCTCAAAATAGTCAGAAAAACACTACAATTATTTTGAAATCCCCCAAGATATTTTTCTTTCTTCACAGGCAGAGATTGTTTTGAATTGGTTAGTTTTTTGATTGGCTAAAAAAGTCTATTGAGCGATTCTATTTCCCCCTGTCTACTGCCTTTCACATATTTTTTTTTTTTTTTTACTGAGCTCAAGGCTGTTACATATATTTCTGTGATGTCTGTCAGGTAATAAGGATTTTTAAAGTGTGGCCTTCCCTGAAAACGCTTCCAGCATCTTTAGTTCATTAAATTTTACAGTCAAATTTAGGGTCTTCAATAAGACACTGCGACATGACCTTTGTTGTAAGGACACACTATGTCCATTTGCCCTCATGCACAGTTGCCAGAGTTCTTGCCTCTGCCTCCGGCTAATTAGATGACTCGTTCAGTGGTCATGTGACACTGACAGTGAACCTTGGGCAGTGCATCTCATATGAACACTCTGAAACAAAGTGAAAAAAATGTACTGTCCGCAACACTGCTTTAAACTATTTAATATAAAGGCAACGTTTCGACCCTTCTTCCGGCAAATCACTCTGAAACAAAGACACATGGGTGTCCAATCTTTTATTATGTTCAATTAACTTACTTAATTGAGGTAAACTTTTTCATGCAATTAAATTAAGCCTTATAGACAAAAAGTAAATATTTGTTATTTTTACTAATTACTTATGGATTCTGTAGTCTTGTACAAACTTAAATAAATTTAGCTGACTAGATGCAATGAAAATGACATAATGCTTCTCTGATAATATCATTATTCATCTTGGTGCATTTTCCCCCCTGTTATACAAAAATAAATGCTGTGTGTTGTTTCTGTACATCCAGTTATGGTAAAAAAACTACTCACTGTGTCCCAATGTGAATGGATTAGATAAACACCCAAAAAAGTATTGCATGATGTCATTGCCAATTGTGTTACATTAGCTTATTTTAGTTAACTAAACTGAACAAGGCACAGAATCCTTTTTTGAGACTAGGTTTCTCGCTTTTTATTGGTCTCAAGAACTATGTCCTTATTCTAGAAGAGAAGGAAAGATGCTCCCGGGTTTATCGTTATGTTTTTGGAGCTTGTCCTTCCTCCCCCCAGTCGAGGAGGAGAGGGCACACTTCTGTCGCTAGAGTTTTCTGCCAGCTTAGAGCTGCACAGACAAACAGGCTGTCAGTTGATTTCATGTGACTCGTTGCACAAGGCAAAGATAGAGTCAGCCTCAGTGCACCATTAAATCACTGCTCCCATCTCTGCTGGGAATATTAATCATATTAGGTAGCCCCTTTTGGCCAGTTATTATCTTATGATCATCTATGACTAATTCAGATTATTTACAGAGGTTTCCGTGCCTGCCGAACGCTTGTGACTTTGTGTTGTACGTGTGTTTTTGAATTTTCATTAGGAGATCAGCCTTTTTTTCTGAAACATCTTGAAGATATAGGTTTACAATAAAGCCTTTTAAATATGAGGCCTACATGGGGAAGTACAGTAGAGGTCGGGTTGTGTAGCTTTACATAACGTGATAGTCATGGCATTAATGCATTAAATGTTTATGACACCGTACTGGCGAGAATGCTCTTCCACTTAAGGGAGGTCATGAAAATTTTATTAAATATGGAAAATGTGCTTTTTTTTCTGGTTTGATGACATGAATCAGCAGTTGGCTCACAGAGAGCCATCCACTGTCAGAATAACCCTCGGTGTCCCTTAAAGGCGAGTTTGTTCTTAAAAGATCTTGGTGAATCTCTGAGCATTACTTCTGCCTGTTTAGTTTAGTTTACTTCATTCGTAATGAAAACAGTACATATTGAGTGATGGTGATTGTTGGACAGAGAAAGTATTGTGTTTATGTTCACAAACCATCACTCAAAATTAAAGGTGCAATAGGTGATTTTCTACAGATTTTTTTTTTTTTGTTATGCTGGTTGAAAGTCTTCTCATATCCTGACAGCAATCACTATGTTAAAGGGTAACTCTCGCCAAAATGCAACCTAGGATCTTTTTGTTTATCTACCCGAGGCAAACTTTTGTTTAGAAGCATAATTAGAATGGAAACGCCACTTTTAAGTTTGACCGTATTTTCATTTTCGGTCAAATTGCCTTTTGAATGGGAGTGATTGGGGCACTTCTATGATAGCATCAAAAATCGCTATTTTTAAAACACTAAGAAGGCTCGACACAACATGAAACTTTGCTCGAAGTATCACCAGGGGCTCTACACATGAACTCGAGCACTGAGAACATTGTTTGTTTACACAGAGTTTACTAAAAAGAAAGATTTTGAACAACTCACTGTAGCTGTGTCCACCCATTTTGACAGTCAAAAATAGTCGATCTCTGAATGCAACGTAACAGGGAGGAGACTTAAAGATCGAAAGCTCCTAAAGTTTAGTTCCATATAAATTCATGGACAATTTGTTGTTTTGTCGTTAGTGAAAATCAATATTGACCTTGTATTTGAAAAAGGATCCTCATATAAGAAACAATACTAAAATTCAGAGTCAGTTCATTCGCATTCGGAGATCGACTATTTTTGACTGACAAAATGCCGGTGGACACAGCTACAGTGAGTTGTTCAAAATCTTTCTTTTTAGTAAACTCTGTGCACACAAACAGTGTTCTCAATGCTCAAGGTTATGTGTAGAGCCCCTGGTGATACTTCGAGCAAAGTTTCATGTTGTGTCGAGCCTTCTTAGTGTTTTAAAAATAGTGATTTTTGATGCTATTATAGAAGTGTCCTAAGCACTCCCATTCAAAAGGCAATTTGACTGAAAACGAAAAAACGGTCAAACTTAAAAGTGGAGTTTCCATTCTAATTATGCTTTTAAACGAAAGATTGCCTCGGGTAGATTAACAAAAAGACCCTTGGTTGCATTTTGGCGAGAGTCACACTTTAAGCGGTCTAAATGTATTTTTATTCATATATATCTATATATCTGTGGGAGGTGTAGGACTATGTTCCTTCAATCATTGCATTCGGTCCGAATGAAATGATGGACTGTGTTCCCTGTCAGTTTACGTGTGTTTGCGTACCACTGCGCAGCCTGTTCACGCAGACATCATACGTCATCAGCGTTCACGTACGCTGTGCAGACAAACAGCAACAACCTAACTTTCCTTCTGACAACTACAAGTGGCGCTGGCAAAGTTTAAGAGATACTGTAAAGTTTCTCAGCGGTGAATGACACATGATGTAATAACGTTGTCTCTGGTCGTCTCGCTTCTGGTCTGTGCGTGTTCATGTGTTTTGGAGGAGGCCTGGTTTTGGACGGCGATTTGCAGGGAGGGTGGGATCGTATGCTTTCAATGCTAGCAGGCTAAAGTTAGCATTTCCCAGATCACCTATTGCACCTTTAAGATTTCTTTGTCACTACATAACATGTAGCACATACTTTGCATTCCCCTTTAGTGTTTTTTTTTTAAACTGCTTATGCTAATAATGATAGTGACATGGAGCAATAAATCTGATTGGCCTCTTCAGTGGACCCTGTCTTTGAAAAGTAGGAATTTTTATTTTATTTTTCAGCTTATTTTAATAAAAAAATAAAAAAATCTGCAATATTTACCAAGAATTCATTACAAAAATACTCAGTGCATATATTTGTAATTAACAGCAGACGGATTGCAGCCAGGCTGCTATATACAGTATATCACTCTATCACTATTCCCCTTCACATATGATAACAAATATGGTGCTTAAAATTAGAGCTGTGGAAAATATCTGCAGAATTTCATGGTGAGGAGTCGAAGAGAATGTTAACAGTCATTTGGCCCACATTCATTCAGCTATGTTGTTGTCGGCATAGAACATTTTTTGGGCCTGAAAATGATTTTCCTGACAGGTTATGGTTCAATTATTCTTATTGTCAGACCAGCTTTCAACCTGAAAAATGACTTCAAGAGGTTCCATACATGCTTTCAACGTGCTCCCCCCCCCATTTCTCTCTCTCTCTTCAGTCTCTCTCTCCTCTTACTATAAGGTTCTCCTCTTTTTCCCCCATACTTATTTGAACACTTGCATAAACTCCATGATGTATTTTCCATGACTTCTGCCTAACAGCAACACGAGGGCAGGCAGGAAGATGGGAAATATCCTCCTACAAACCATGGAAAAATGGATCACAATGACAGACAGCTATGTTTTCTTGCATGTTTTACTGTAGAGAGGAGAAACTGGCTAAAATTAAATATATGTGGAAGGAGAGGAGAACTCCGATCCGCCGTAACCTTTATTTCATTGCGTGCAGAGGCTGGGATCTGCTCTCTGGCTCTGAGATATGTCCTAGAAGCTTCACACAGCAAATCAAATGGCACCCACACAGTGTTGGGGAGTAACAAACTAAAAGTAGCGATGATAATGCAGCGAACTACGTTTTCATTAGTGTGAATGCAGCTCAGTTGTTTTTAAATCAGTGTAGCTTTGCCAGTTTAGCCAAGCTCCTTTTTCCAGTGAGTGGTGTAGTTGTATGAAACGCTACATCGTTGTCACATTATATTGCGCAGACAGCTTTATAGCCAAGTGAACTGACGCAAATGCAAACTCCTGTGCTCCATCTCATGTAGCATTCCTTTCAGTGAATCATTTTTTTATTCATTGATTTCTTTAAATAAGTTTGTATAAAAAGTGGCCATTTTTTTAATGCATTTGTAGTTTTTCAAAATTGGATAGTTTTATTTAGTGCAAATATATTCAAGTTCATTCATTTGAGAGAACTCTTGAACTGTTTATCATTAATATTATAGCAAAATATTTTGTTTACTGCTGTTCATCACTGTTTTCTACTCTTTTATTTTTAATAATCAATTCTTTTCCTTTTTTTTTTTTTTTCTTTTTTCCTTATCAGAACTATAATTTTACTGCATATATTTAGTACCGGTCAAAAGTTTGGAAACATTACTTTTTTAAATGTTTTTGAAAAGTCTCTTATGCTCATCAAGCCTGCATTTATTTGATTTATTTCAATTAAAATATTTTCTATTTTAACATACTTTAAAATATAATTTATTTCTGTGATGCAAAGCTGAATTTTCATCAGCCATCACTCCAGTCTTCAGTGTCACATGATCCTTCAGAAATCACTCTAATATGCTGATTTATTATCAATGTTAGAAACAGTTGTGCTGCTTAATATTTTTTATAACCTGTGATACTTTTTTCAGGATCCTTTAATGAATAAAAAGTTTTTAAAACAACAAAAAAACAGCATTTATTTAAAATAGAAATCTTTTGTAACAATACACTACTGTTCAAAAGTTTGGGGTCCATCATTTGTTTGTTTTTTTGTTTTTTGTTTTTTAAAGAAATTAATACTTTTATTTAGCATGATGAGCTAAATTTACTTGATGAGCATAAGAGACTTATTTCAAAAACATAAAAAATAGTTACGTTCCAAACTTTTGTCCGGTACTGTATAAGTGTGTAATTACAATATATACATTTGCACCTTTCACTACCTTTGTAAGTGTGTATAAGTGACAAAAAAAGGGTAGCCTGACAGTAGTCTAATTACTTAATATTATACCATAGCTTGTATCTTTGTAAGATCTTGAAGTAGCTTCTCAATGCTGCACGCACAGCAGCAGATCTGCCACTTCAAATTCTTGTTAAATTTGTTGACTCCCATTATTACATAATATAATGGCTCACCCTTTTTTCTGCTTCCCTCTTTTAACTTCAAAACCTGAAAACCATCCTGCAGTGAGGCTTATTAGGGAGATAACATGGAATGACTGAAGCCTTCCGTGATACACATACTTTTATCATCCTCTCATCAGCTTTCTGAATGACAGATTGTGTTTTCATGCTCATTCGCTCAGCGGCTGTCAGGCTTCCTGCCTGATATTCTTTTAATGCATTTCTCTGAGGGGGGTGGGGGAAGATGTGTGGCTTTAATTATCATCTCTCGTTATTGTCACTGTCGCCATCCTCATCACAGACCTTGCCAGTTTGTTGTGGAGGAGCACAGATTGCATTTAAGTAGTCCAAAATAATACCCTCTCAAGTGTATCCAGGAATAGGTCTTGTTTTCTGAAGTGCTGTTATTTCCATTCCGCTTCCTCTATGTCTCTCCTGATCTGTTCTAGGCCAGTTTTGTCCTTGGACAACATCAACAGTAAAAATTCAGGAGGGAAATGGATTTTTCCAGACAAATCTCCCTTTTAATGGCACGAGCTGCTTACCTCCGTTTGGGAGTTTTCTCAAGGCTGGTTCAAATCTATTGTGTCCTTTTAGTAAAATGAAGTACCATGAATTGGAGGCAAATACTGCAGTATAGGGCTTGGCAATATATCAAATATTCATAATATATTTGCAATCATTTTTTTATTAAGTTTAACTGCTCATTGGGCCATTCAGTGGCATTCGGTATTTGTACACTACCATTCAACAGGTTTTTATGGATTCCTTGATGACTAGAAAGTTCAAAAGAATAGCATTTATTTGAAAAGGAAACCTTTTTTGAACAATTTATTGCATCCTTAGTTGGATTTTTTTAAAATAATTAATATATGTTATTACATTGGTCCAAAATTGCTAATTTAATAAATATTTTTTTCGTAATGAATTTTTTAGTTACAAATATTGTGATGAACATGCCTTGATTAACTTGATTTTTATTGTGCTTCAGCTCTTACGTTAAACATTTTGAATCTACTTTTCAAAAAATGTTAAAATTCATAGTTAAATAATGGTTCCTCTTATTAAAACTGAAATCACAGCAAAGCAAATACGCTTTTAGATAAAATTGGCCTATATATAAAATTTTATATCCATGGGTCTATAAATGGTATCCAACAATAGTGGACACTCTGACACTCCTGGTGTCAGCCAGAACAATTTAGAGAATTTTGAGAAATATGATAATATACTTATGTCTTTCCCCCCTCACAAAAAAAAAAAAAAATCTGGCAAAATAATCACATTTGTAAATTCCTATTAGAAGCCAGTGCAGCAGTGTCCCTTAGGCCGGAAAATAAATGACTTCTGACTAAATCCAACGGCTGACTGTTGTCAGGCTGTGATGAATGTGACAGGGGACTTTTTAATGCAGTAAGTTGTTAAGGAACTTTTCCATATTTTCCACACGGGAATGACAACATTCCATCAGAAGCAGTGACAGAATGGAGATGGAATTATATTCTCCACTGGTTAATGGATGGATGACATTAGTGCCAGGCTTGGATGAAACGTATGCTGGCTTTTCATCCATCTTCTTTTTATTCCATTCTAGTTTTGAAAGGTTTTTCCTAACAAAGAAAATGTTCACTCTTTGCCCTTATAAATCAACTTGGCTGTTTATGAGCTTTCTCCTACCACCTTTTCCCTGAAAGGAGTTGACATCTATGCTTCATTTAAATCTTTTTTTTGCTCATGTATCTTTTCCAAATGCTTTGGTTTAAATCCACTGTCAGGCCTGGATTTGTAAGCGAGAAATAACAATATTTTGCATTTCGGACAGATTAGGGTGAACGTGGTAGACAAAACGAAGAGGATTAGGAATGTAACCTGGTTTTTGAAATAAGCCATCTGTCCACCTGTCTTGGTCACACTGGGTTGGGTATTTGTGTTTCTGGCATATCTGAAGATCTGATGTACATCATGTGATTCAGAAGAAACGTGATTTTAAAATAAATAATCACTGCACTGGGCCTCCAGCTCAAAGAATACAGCTCCAGATTTCAGTAGAAAATGACAGATCCGATTACAAAAGCCATTGAGACTCCACAGGTTAAATTAGGTACAAAGGTCATGACACTTTTGCACACCTCATGAAATGTTAAACTGCCTGGAAATGATAACAATTCATCAGTCATACATATTTCTGTCGCCTTCATGCCAGGAGTAATCAGATGAAGATTAATGTCACCGCTGATTCATCTGTGATGATCTATACCAGAGTGCGCACGAGACACTGGATTTTATGTAGAACGGGGCTTTTTATCGTAATACAACAAACTACTGTACATCGGACACTACGTATGTGTTCCAAGATGGAAAGATTGTGTTACAGGAAATTGAGCATGTTAACACGCCAGTAAATAAACAAGTAACTAGGCTACATTTTCCAAAATGATTCTGTATTTCAAATATTTCAAATATTGGACTTCCACACCATTTTCTTTGCTTAGCAAGATTCCCATGGTTATGAAAAACCTTGAAATATCAGAAGTTTCCTCATTGTTTTATATTTCTTTTATATAGATGTGTTAAAATTAAGTTAAAATGTAGCATAATTTCTTTAAAATGTCTTAAAGGGGACATATTATGCCCTTTTCCAAAGTCTTAATGTTGTTTTTGGGGTCTACTAGAATAGCTTTTCATGTTTGAGTGTTCAAATAACACTTAATTGTTCATATATTTTACATTATTTTACGTAACAGCAACATTACGCACTAAATAAAGTTGAAAATGTAAAAAAGCATAATAGGACCTCATTAAAATGTCACATTTTTATAGTGAATATCCATTTTTCTAGTTCTGCTCAGCTCAGAAATATGTCATTGGTTGGATATTGCTTTTTGTGACTGCTCGTAGAGTAAAACATGGCCACAAGCTAATAAGAAAGAGGCATTTGTTCAAACCTATTAATTCTCAAGACTGCAACTTGAAATTCTTATTCAGAGATCATGAACGACAGGAAAAACCATGGAAATTAATTGATCGAAAAGTGTGGAAGCCCTTGTTTGTGATGCTCCTACCGAGTATTTTTGTGTTTAAATTTGTAAGTTGCAAGAGAGATCTAGATGGATTGGTGTTGTTTATGCTATTTAACCAAATAATTGGTCTTGTCCAAAGGATTCGTGCATGTGCGTGTTTCATCAAAACTGAGGTCCATTTTCACAGTATGATGCTCCGTCGTCTCCATCAGTTGATTACAGCAGTACAGAGCATGACATTTCGTCTGACACTCTTTTCCTGCTGTCTGTTTGTCCCCAAGCAAAGACAGGCAGAAGTTCTTTCTGAAGCACGCTAGACATTTCACAGCTGTCAAGTGCACTGTATAAACCTGATGAGAAAAGTCTGCCTGGAGAAGATTATAGACTCCAAAACTTGTGCACACACTGATTCCTTTCTTTCTACACAGACAGATGGGATATAAAAAGGGTTTGACAAAAGTATCTGCCAGATTTGGGGAGCTGCTTGTTCAGTGCATCACATTTATATTTGAGTACTTTTGTGCCAAGTTTGATGTTGTCAAGAATGTTGCATGTGGACTTCTTGTAATGTTGTTGTTTAAAGTTACTGTTTTACTTGCCGTTGTGGTAACCCTTTATTTATTATATTTGTATTGTATTTTTATTTATTGGTTTCAGTCGATATAGATTTTCATTTGGATTACCTATCATAATTTAAAGTCCCCCTTTAGTCAAAATAGCTTGAATGTAATTACACCCTTGCCTCATTAAGTATACACGGTTCTATGAATATGCAAATTAGCCCCGTCTCCACTCACTCACACTAGCTCAGAGATCCACTCGTTGACGATCACACATTATCCTGATTACAAGGTAGTTTGTGACATCAGGAGCACCAGCGAGACTGTTTTTGGTTCACTGCAGTTTTAAGGAGAATACTCAGCAAATAGTTCTTTTGCCAAGGGAAGCTGACCCAAACTCAGCTGCTCCCATGGCCCTGAATCTCCGTCTGTAGTTGCCCCGGGAAGGAGAACAGACAGACGATGTCAGAAAATGATCTATTTCTGTTGCTTTGATGACAAAAAGGGCAGTCAATTTAATAAACTGACATTTAAGGTTATATTTTGAATGTTAGTGGATGCGTTGTGTTTTCTGTATAGCTAACACTTGCTGAATGTTGTCCAATATCTTATATACTTTTATTGGGATAAATGAGCTGAATATCAAGGGTGTAGTAGCCTACATTTTAGCATGTGTGTATTTGAGTGTGTATGGCTTGTCCCAGGTGTTGTAGGCTTATCTTGTGTTGCAAAGAACACTCTAATCTCTAATCTCAATCTTTAGTGGCGTGTCGCTCAATTACAGGACAGCTGATGAGATAGCCTTAAACAGAATGTGTGTCATGAAAGCGCAGATGATTTTATCTGTAAAGGAGTAGTTTATATTTTCATCTTAAATGACATTGTCATCATTAACTCAACCTCATTTTGTTCTGAAGCTTTTTCTTTCATTTTTCTTTCTTCTGTGAAATACAAATGAGATGTTAAGCACAATGTCCAAGCTGCTCCCATGCAAGGAAAGTAGATTGTGATTTATGCACAATCATGATAAATTACTTGCGCTTTTTGTCATTTGTAAGTCACTTTGGATAGTATCTGTTAAATGACTATATGTAAATGTTTATACTGGCATAAAATGTACCATTAAAAAGTAGTTCATATTCCAGATCTTCTTTTCACTGATAAAAGAAATTAATGTTGTATTGTAATATCAATAATGATAATCGTTAATCGTTCCTTTAAAATCTTACAATATTTTGTGCATTATAGATGTTTTTTTTTAGCACTTTGGAGTTTTATCTTTGTTCTTTGTGTTTTTATCAATGAGTAAACATTAGTAAAAACATTACATTCAAATACAATATTACATTAACATTAATTCATCTTCCAGACGCTGTTATCCAAAGCAAAGTATACATTTTATCAGTGTTTGTGTCAGTGTTGTTTTAGTATTATTTATATACTATTATAGTATTTATTAATCTTTTACATTTTTTTATTTTTTTATTTTCAATACAGTATTATTATTCATTTTTCAATCAGTTCTTTCAGCCTATGTGTGAACGCTGATCAGATGGCATTCTGTTGTAATCACCGACGGGAAAAGAGAGCTAGAAACTTCAATGCAGCCAGAAAAATGGATCCCATCCCATTACAGATCTTGGAAGGGAAAGTAACAGTCTGTTCCTGGCTGTGGTAACAATACACAGCAGGAGTTCATCATGAGCCCCATTGGAGTCCTGGCTTTACACATCACATCGGCTTACTAAGCTGTGTGTCTTCGTAGCATGGCTTCAGTCGTGGACTGGGGAAAAACAGCTAATGAATATTCCAGCTCACAGTCACCATCTGAGAGTCAAGAGCCAGGGGCTTTCTGATTTGAAAAGCGCTGGCGCCGATTAGCTTTTTGAGTGGAGAAAGCCTTAATGGCATTAAATTGGGTTTAAATGGGTCAGTCACAAACCGGATAAGAGAAGGGTCACTAAAAGTTGTCGTAGTTGATCATTTTAGCTCTGTATGGTTTCTTCTATAGGAAGCTTCTTTGTGTCCTTACATCATTACGCAATTAACTCAAAGATTTGAAACAGCGTTCTTAGATTTTTAAATTTCTTTTTCATTTTATTTACATTTTTACAAAGTTCTTTAGTAGTCCAAGTCAGACTAACGAAATGAGATGTTGCCTTGTCAAATAGCTGCAGGACCCCACTGACTTCCATAGTATGAAAACAAATATATATACATACTATGGAAGTCAATGGGGCCCTTTAACATTTTTCAAAATATCTTCTTTTGTGTTTAACAAAAACAAAGAAACTCATAAATCTGCATCTCATCATTACATAAATCTGCATTTGTCCTTGAATATCTATATACATTAACCTTGGATTTTCTGGATAATTTATGCAGCTCGCTACTGTCTTGTTTGTAGTTTCTTTTCAACCGAATAACTGGAGTAAATATAAGCAATGCATCTATGCTTCAGCTGGCATGCTGATGCCTAGTTATCGGAATAAATATAATTGGCTTCCTGCATGTAGATTATTCATCACTTCCATCTCATGGCTTTACTGCACTGACATACATTTCATATGTATGCATGCTGTGACATGTATATGCATGTTGTGTGCAATATTATATTAGGATCTGTCGATATATTTACCAATTTGTGGTGATACCAAATAACACCAGGCACTGTTTATAACCTGCAAAAAATGTGTCTTTGGCTTTTGCAAGCTGGTGTCACAGTGATTTTCAAATGGCGCTCTGTGCTGCAGGTTAGTTCTGTCCTTGCCCTCCTGGTTTAAAACCATGCTGGCTTCTCTTTTACTCAAGCTTGAATTATTAACATAGACACACACACAGTTGCTGAAGTTGACCTTACATCTTCATTGGTCATAATACTGTATAGAAGCATTCATGTGTATTGCACACTAGCGAAGGTCATTGTTGATTTAAGCAACAGCTATACGGCCAAAGGCCTTTATTATGACTTAAGCATTTAAAGCCATATTTGTTACTCGTATCATATAATTTATGCCTCCAAACCAGTATGATTCAAAAGCACATAACAGCTCAATTAAAACAAGAAGTTAACAGCATAAGCAGCTACAAATTTAAGCTATTTAAGGAACTTTTCATCAATTTTGTCATCATTTATTCACCCTCATGTTGTTCCAACCATGCATGACCATGTATTCTTTCTTCTGTGGAAAACAAAAAGTTAAGTTTGCAGAATGTTACAGTGCAAACAATAAAAGTGGATGGGGGCCAGGGGCTGTCAAGCTCCAAAAACAACAAAAAGTGTTAAAAATGTGTCATTTTTATTATTTTTATTTTTTTTAATTCCTATTTTGCTATGTATTTCATTTTATGCTAATATATATTTTTTTTTTGCCAAGGAAACATTTCTAATGAAAAAAACACATGAGGGTGAGTAAATTATGTTTTTTTTTTTTATTGTTTTTTAAAATTCATTCTTTTGTTTTTATTCCATTTTTATTATTAAACCTGCCATTTTTATTCTCTGCTCGTTTAGTCAAGAATCATTGTTTGGTGTTGTGTGTCAAAATGACAGAGCTGGAAATAAGAATAATTTGTGTATGAGGGAAAAATCCACCACTCTCCACATTAGTTTACTCTCCATATTTGGTAAGCATTGCTGCTGTAGATGAAGTGCCTCTGGATATCATCAAACATGGGGATGTTGTGCTGTGGATTGGCCCATAAAATCAATTGATAGACTGCTTGTGTTGTTTTCTATACTGGCAGAGGGTGTTCAAACATAACTTATTTGGGGGTAAATTATTCCTTTAAAAGCATGTTGCTCCATCTCTACAACTGTTTTTAAACTTAAGTAGCATTTTGTGTGAACAGCCCCTCAGAGAAAGAAAGTGTTTGGGCTTAGTAAATTATGTAAACAGGATGTCTGGCATTGTTGCACAGGCCTTCCCTTTTAACAAGCCGTAACACAACACAGTGCAGCATGTCTGGGGTTGGGCTCTGTAAACCATGAGTGTGCTTACACTATTACATAAATCTACAGTATGTGTACACAGACAATGGCACTGTGCTCTCTTCCATACTCAGGCCTTTGTCTCAATTTTTCCTTTTTGTTCATGTCATATCAATCTGTGGTTTGAGATTACAGACAGTCAGTCACAGAAAGACACGTGGACAATCTTAAGAGCATGAGAGGGGGAAAGTCAAAATTATAATAATTATGTGCCTTATAAATATTCTTGAATATGTTCTTGATTCGCTAGGTTTTCAAACATGCAAAATGAGGGCCATTCGTGTTCTTCACATTCAATATGACAATGATTTAGCTAATGCCAGCTTGATTTGTAAATGTAGAATTTTTTTTCTTGTTACTATTCATTATCTAGATTATATTTTAGATTCAATTTTCTAAGATTTTCTAAATTTAGATTTTCATATTTAATCATAATATTTTTTTTAGCTTGTCCCCATCCATTGTATAGCTCTATTAACTAATTTTCATATTTTAAAACAAAATATATGGAAATATAGGACTTATGTATTATTAAAAATAAAAGTTTTGTCCCCATGTTTTAACCACTTTTTTTTTTTTTTTTTTACTTTTAATGTAATTAACAAATTCATAACTAATAATAATTATTACAAACTTAATGACATCATCACCCTTTCAAACTTACGGAGTCCCTAAAGGGACATGGTAATGGAAAAAAATATGAGATGGAAGGAAAACAATAATTCAATACTTTTGCGTTCGCTCACAAAACTTGCATTCCCCTGAGTAATTTTGCGTTCGCTTGCAAAGAACGCAAAATAATTGACATATGGTGATTTTTTTCCATCACCATATCACTTTAGGGGCTCCACACAAACTAAACTCTTCAAGGACAAGTTAAAGTGTCCCTATTATCACTTTTCTTATGTTAATAGGTTTGTCATTAAAGTGACATTTTTAAATTTCAACTTTGATCCTGTGATTTTGCACAGTAAACAGTTGATCATTGAAATGTGAATGTTTGTAGAATTATCATATGTAGTTTGAAGTAATGTGACCATTTGTTAAACTATTATATCAACCTTGTTACCTTTCTGAATGCATAATGAAATTCCAACTAATATATTTATTTAGCTTGATGTTAACCTTTCCTGTTTCTGTTTCCTAACCGTGGTTGGGAGACACAGGGGAGATCCGTCTTCTCCAGGGCCGGAAGTTCTCCTCCCGGGGTTAACTCCCTAAACTTCACGCTGTTTAGTGTGATGGTAGCATATAAAAACAAAGAGGCTGTCTTGCCGAAGAGTTTAGGTGCTTTATTTTTCTAGCTGCACTGAAATACACTGCACATGGACTCACTAACTACCTGTACTGGTCACCGTGTCACTCTCACACACTCTCATCCGCTGTTTCGCGGGGATCAGACGGGGGAGGGGCGCGCCTCGGACACGCGCACTCACTCACTCTCCTTCACACACACACACTGAGCTGTCCTAAACTAAACACATTGGAGACACATCCCACAACACTACCCCCACCATGGACTGGCAATTAACACTAATTCCATTCCATCTAAATGTACTTAGCACACACTCTCTATATCTGTAGGCCTAAAATGTGAAGAGATAGCTGTGTCCCAAATAGTATGTAAATCTAAATGGGTAGGTTATACTAATTTAACAAGTGCCTAAGCAGTGCTAAAAGTTCTAAAGCTCATTCAACAGTGAACACAAGAGTGAAACATCAACGGAAATGCAATAGTCTCTAATAAAACATGAGTACATCACCTTTTAAATCCTATTCTTCGGTGACCAGAGGTAATACTGTCTGACTAATACAGTAATAATCAAAACATACATTGGATGCAATAAAGTGCAAGCATGTAAAAGCATTGAAAAACTCTTCTCTTTTTTTTTTTTTTTTTTTTTTTTTTTTTTTTTTTTTTTTTTGAACGTGAAAACAAAAGTGCTTTTTGTAGAAAAAATAATAATATAGAACAAACTAGACTAGAGTCCAAAAACGTGAACTGTAAAGTCTCTAGTGCAAATATGAACTGTCATAGGTGACTCACTCAGTGACCCAGTCCCCATACCGGGACGGTCCTCGGCGCTGACGTTGGGGTCGAGGTTCGCGCAGAGACTGGTGGTGAGGCTCTTCCACCGCACCCCCACCATGATCAAGTATCACATGGGAAGGAGTGGATGGAAGAGACCCGATCATGTGAGAATTAGCAGCAGGTGGAGTGGACGGCCGGGAGTCGCTGGAACCATCACTCGAGGCAGTAGAGTAGAGGCTGTCCAGGCCGAGATCCTCCCGGTCCGCTGGGTGCCCATCCACAGCTGGTGGCAGGATCTCAGAAGGCGTCCAGTTCTGGGATTGGTCCAGGACCCAGGCATTGTCCAGAGGCTCACGGCTGCGGTAGCATTTGAGTTGATCATGGTGGACGACTTTGACCTTAGTTCTGGGGCCCTTTTGGATCCGGTAGACTAGATCGTCTAAATGTCCCATAACAAAGTAAGGTCCTTCGTAGGAGGGGAGGAACTTTTTGACTTTGTTTTTGACATGACGTGTTCCTTTGATGAGATACCACACCGCGTCGCCGACTTTGTACTGTGTGTGGCAAGCGTTTTTGTCGTATTGTCTTTTTGCACGCGTGACTGACTCACCGAGAGCTTCTCGGGTGATGTTGTGAGCTAGTTCCAACCGCTCACGCATTTGTTGCACATACTCAGGGGCGGAAGGTGCATGATCTGAGTCCGGAGGCAAACCAGCCACAAGGTCCACTGGCTCGCTTATTTCACGGCCGAACATCATGAAGTTGGGGGTGAAACCAGTAGCGCTGTGCTTGGTTGCTCTGTAGGCCATCACTGCATATGGGATCATCAGGTCCCAATCCCAGTGACAGTGTTCTGCAGTGGAGGCCAGGATCTTTTGGAGGGTGGCGTTAAAACGTTCAACTTGGCCGTCGGACTGCGGTCTGAATGGTGTAGTGTGGGTTTTGTCGATGCCAAACAAACGGCACATTTCTTGGAATACCTCTGATTCAAAGTTGCGCCCTTGGTCGCTGTGCAGACAGTGAGGCATTCCAAAGCGACATACCCATTCAGTTGCTACTACGTTTGCCACTGTCACAGCCTTTTCGTCAGGGATTGGGAACGCTTCAGTCCATTTTGTGAAATACTCCTGTATTACGAGTATATAACTGTTTTTACGTTCTGTCTCATTGAGTGGGCCCATAATGTCCAGTGCAATGCGCTCCATGGGGGCTCCAACTCTGACAGTTCCCATGGGTGCTTGTGGAGTCTTGTGGGGTCTGGCTCTGCATGCGCAGTTTGTACAAGTCCGGCACCAGAGGGCCACATCTTCTCTCATGTGGTACCAGTAGTATCTGGTTTGAAGTCTGGCCACAGTCCTTTCAATACCAAAATGTCCACCTACTGGCCCTTCATGCATTTGGCGCATCACATCGGGTTGCATTTTGCGAGGAAGAACAATTTGAGGATAGAACTGTGTGTCGTCTAAACAGTAAAAGCGGCGTACCAGTACTCCATCTCTGAAGTACAGTCTTCTCCATTGACTCCAGTACGTTTTGGTAGCTGGGCTGCATGGGGAGACTGTGACCCACGGGGGCCGCTCACTGCTGACCTCTAACCAAGCTCTGATTGGTGCAATGTCTGTATCAGCAGCTTGAGCCTGGCGCAACTCCTCCATAGTCCAGCCAAGAAACAGTCTGGTCTCGTTTGTGTTTGTCACATAAATAATCTCTGTTTGTTTTAAAGTGTCTGTGTTGGTAACATTGACAGCGCTTACCCCCACCGGACTCAGCAATAGGGAGCTGGTGTCAGAGTCCAAATCACACTGAATTGCTTGGTGACTTGTGGTTCTCCGCTGCGAGAAAGGGTCCTGCAGATTACAAGGACAGGACTGGCGGCAGGGCCTGCGGGAGAGACTGTCAGCATTTGTGTGCAAGCGACCTGGGCGATGGATGATCTCGAACTCGTACTCCGCTAGCTTCTCAAGCCACCGGGCTAACTGACCTTCCGGCTCTTTCATTCGCGTGAGCCAGCGCAAGCTGCTGTGGTCGGTTCGTACCTTGAAAGGCCTTCCAAGTAGGTATTGCCGAAAATGGGATGTGAAATCGACAATGGCTAGCAGCTCCCGTCTCGTAGTGCAATAGTTCTGTTCAGCTTTGGCTAGTTTACGGCTACCGTACGCCAACACCCGTTCTGTGCCACCCTGCATTTGCGACAGAACAGCGCCGATACCTGAGTCGCTGGCATCGGTGTCCAGGATCATTTCACCATGGTCCAGTGGATAGCCTAAGACAGGGGCTGTGATGAGGTGGTGCTTGAGCGTGTCGAAGGCGGCTTGGTGTTCAGCGTGCCACTGGAAGTGTGCATTCTTCTTTGTCAGGTTATGTAACGGTTCGGCAATGGAGGCAAAGTCTTTCACAAACCTGCGATAGTAGGAGGCGAGGCCAATGAAACGTCTGACCTCTTGGACTGATGTGGGAGTGGGCCAAGCTTGGACTTTGTTGACTTTATTGGGGTCAGTGGCCACACCGTGCTCGGACACAATATGACCTAGATAGACAACTTGACGGCGGAACAGGCAGCATTTGGCTGGTTTCAGTTTGAGATTTGCCTGTTTGAGTCTCTGGAACACTTGGCTCAGTCGCTGCAACATCTCAGGCACATCCTTGGCCAGCACGATGATGTCGTCCAGATAGACGAGGCAGGTCTCCCACTGCATGCCGGCAAGGACACGGTCCATAAGGCGTTGGAACGTCGCCGGCGCATTACATAAGCCGAACGGCATAACGTTCCATTCAAATAGCCCATTGCGGGTGCAAAAGGCGACTGCACGGCGGGCCCTTGGTGTTAGCTCAACTTGCCAATAACCTGCAGCAAGATCCAAAGTACTGAACCATTTGGCGGTGGCGAGAGTATCCAGCGTGTCTTGGATGCGGGGTAGCGGGTACGCATCGGTGATGGTGTGGTTGTTAAGTGCCCTGTAGTCTATACAAAGGCGATAAGTCCCATCCTTTTTACGCACCATAACGATCGGTGAGGCCCAACTGCTGTGGCTGCGTGTGGCGATGCCGCTCTGGAGGCCCTCACTGATCTGCCGTTCTGCACTTCGCTGCTTTTCCCCAGCCATGCGACGAGGAGGCTGCTTCACTGGAGGTCCCGGCCGGGTTATGATGTCATGCTGCACAAGACTGGTCCGGCCCAGATCACCAGGTCCCCTAGAAAAAACACTTTCATAGGCACACAACAGGTTAGATAGTTCAAGTTTTTCATTGTCATTAAAGTCAGTGGAACTCTGGGAATAGAGCTCCCGGAGGTGCTCTGGGACTGCAGGGGGGCTGGCTAGAAAGTCTGCCGCTGTGGGGACACTGGACGAGGGCAGAGCTTCAGCTGGCTGGAGGAGGCCTGCAATGGCACCTTCTTTAATAGTCACAGCCTTGTTGCCAGGGTTAAAGAGGCGTAATGGAACGATGTTGGTGGGCTGTGCATTGACTAGGGCTCTGGCAATGAGTACTTTGTGCTTTTCAACGAAGCCTTTTGTGGGGCTCAGCATCATGTCTCCCTGAGCTTCTCTGCAAAAGTGCACGTTGCCCTTGACAAGGTACTCTTGTCCCGCTTCAACCACAACAGTTCTGGCCACTCTTACAGCGTGTGACTTTGGAACAGTTTCTGGGTGAAAGTAGGGCACTTCTTCCCCAAACAGAATTATGCGGTGCTTACCGAAATCAAGGCGGGCCTCAGCTTGGGTGAGGAAAGGATGGCCAAGCAGCACCTCATTGCCCTCTATATCCGCTACAAGGAAGTCCACTTCAACTTGACGGTTGTTGATACTGACCGGTATCTTGGCCTCACCGAGCACTGGCACGTCTCCTGGTCCCACCCCGAGCAAAGTCTCTACGGTGGATGACTGAAGCGGTGGTCTCACGTCTTGGTGAATGGCGTTGTATTGGTGAAGGGGCAGCACGCTCCTCCGCGCTCCACTGTCCAGGACTGCACATACCTCCAGCTCAGATATGCGCATGTGAATGTTCATTTCACGATGCTGGCTTTTAAGGTGGAACACAGTGGTCAGCGGGCTTTCTTTGGCGGCGCTTGAAAAGAAAGTCTTTGTATTTCTTTGAGGGGACGAGCACTGGCTCTGTTTGTGACCCCAACCATTACAGTTATAGCAGCGAATGTCACCCTTTTTAAAGTTCTTGTGCTGCTTTAGTGTTTTTGCAGATGTGCGTGGGACAAAGTGATTGAGTGATGGGCTAACTGCAGAGGTAGTGGTAGTCACAGTCTCATTTTTGTCTCTTTCTCTGACAACAGCAGCCCGGGGCCTGCGTTCAGT
Organism: Squalius cephalus; assembly: GCF_949319135.1. NCBI lineage: Eukaryota > Metazoa > Chordata > Actinopteri > Cypriniformes > Leuciscidae > Squalius > Squalius cephalus. The sequence continues at coordinate 25,030,238 of NC_137143.1, read as the reverse complement.
GAGGTTGCGGGCCCCTGGCTGCATGATGCTGGTGACATAGGAAGCAGCTCTCTTGGTAGTGTCATGACGGTGAGCTATCTCGTAAGCTTTGGCTAGTGTAGCTGGACGTTTTTCTAATAGTCTTTGAACTAGCTCTGCATCACCCAGGCCGTTTGTGAAAACTTCAACAGCTATAGCGTCTTGCTCAGCCTCTGACCAATCACCATAAGCTATAGCTACTTTTCCATAAATGTCATCTCTGAACACATGAAGCGCCTCACCAGATTTACGCACTCTTTGCCTCAGCTCTACTGCTACAGCCGCTGCATGATCTGAAGAAGGGCCATAAGCAATTTCGAGTTCCTCCAGCAGGCGGCGGTAGTCCCATTTAGACGAACGAGGGTTTCTGTGGACGATGGCGCCTGCAGCTCCGGTGAGGCAGAATTTCAGCTGAATGGCCATTGTTTTGACTGACCAGTGATTTGCCTCTGCGCAGCTCTCAAACCTGTGCAGAAACTCTCTCCACGGTGTGCTGCCGTCGTACTGGCCGGGACGGAGAGTGGGGACTCTCTCTTTGGGGTTATAGTCCTCATCACTGTCCGACAGAGGAGGCTGACGGGACGCAGAGCGGCTCTTATGTGTTGGAGATGAGGGACAGGGCTGGCGCAGTGGGAAATGTCCATGTTTCACAGTCATGTCGGGATTAATAAAAGAATAGGGCATAGGAAGCGTAACGGCTTCAGGTTTGGATATGGCTGGTGTGCTTTGTACAAAACTTCCCATGTGAGCATTGGCAAAGGGATTTGTAACTTCATAGTGCCCCTTAAATGGCATGTCTGGAGCGGGATATGTGAAAATGTGCATGTCTGGCCTTCCCACGGAGCCGTGGCTTTGACTGTTGCCTCTGCAAAAGGGATTTGTGGGCGAAAAATGGGCGGGGCTGTCGAACGGCGCGAACAGATCTTCTCCATTTGCAAGTGTGTTAGTGCAACTTTCATCACACAGGAATGGGTTATAATGTTCGTGTTTTCTCTCAGCCTTGCGTTCATAAGCTTTCACAGTACCTTGACTGTTGTCCTCAACATTGGTTAGCGACATGAACGGGTTTGAGTAGTTAGTTTCTCGTCCGTAAACATCAAAGGGATAACGAGCGGCCGCCATGTTATATTAGTTTAGCCACGCCACTATTACAGTTGTATTACAGTCACTCGGCTTTACTTTATATTGTCCTTTTATTTTCATTGCTCACCAGTTTAACAACGTGAATGTCCCTTCGTGGTCGCCAGTGTTAACCTTTCCTGTTTCTGTTTCCTAACCGTGGTTGGGAGACACAGGGGAGATCCGTCTTCTCCAGGGCCGGAAGTTCTCCTCCCGGGGTTAACTCCCTAAACTTCACGCTGTTTAGTGTGATGGTAGCATATAAAAACAAAGAGGCTGTCTTGCCGAAGAGTTTAGGTGCTTTATTTTTCTAGCTGCACTGAAATACACTGCACATGGACTCACTAACTACCTGTACTGGTCACCGTGTCACTCTCACACACTCTCATCCGCTGTTTCGCGGGGATCAGACGGGGGAGGGGCGCGCCTCGGACACGCGCACTCACTCACTCTCCTTCACACACACACACTGAGCTGTCCTAAACTAAACACATTGGAGACACATCCCACAACATTGAGATAGAATTTGTTAAAGGAGAACTCCGGTCAATTTTAAAGGGTTAGTTCACCCAAAAATGAAAATTCTGTCAGTAATTACTCACCCTCATGTTGTTCCAACCATGTAAGTCTTTCGTTCGTGTGACCGAAACTCACCGGCCCAGAATAGTTATTAAAACATCGTTAAAATAGTCCAAGTAACTACAGTGGCACTACATTAAGTTTATCATGCGACGAGAATACTTTTTGTGCGCAAAAACAAACAAAAATAACGACTTTATTCCACTATTCATTTCCTTCTCTCTGGGCCTCGTAGTGTTTTTGCGCTGCGCGTCTGTGTTGCACGTCATCACGCAACACACACATGACCGGCGTCGGCCAATAGTGAGCCTACGTGGTGACGTGTAACACAGACGCGCTGCGCAAAAACACTACGAGGCCCAGAGAGAAGGAAATGAATAGTGGAATAAAGTCGTTATTTTTGTTTGTTTTTGCGCACAAAAAGTATTCTCGTCGCTTGATATACTTAAGATTGAGCCACTGGAGTCACTTGGACTATATTAACGATCTCTTTAATAACTTTTCTGGGCCAGCAAGTTTCGGTCACATAGAAGCCTATGGAGGAGTGAAACATGGCTCAGATTTCATCAAAAATATCTTAATTTGTGTTCCGAAGATGAACGAAGGTCTTACGCGGTTGGAACAACATGAGGGTGAGTAATTAGGCCTACTGACAGAATTTTAATTTTTGGGTGAACTAACCCTTTAACATTGAGCTAATTTTTTTGTAAATATGGAGTGCTGTCAGTACAGAGAACAACGACAAAAATCGGTGTTGCCTACATCGTGTTATCCTCTTTTTTTTTTAAATTTGCACCCTGTTGACTTCAATGGGGCAAGTTTTAAACCTGCTTTTAGCCTCTTAACATCCTTGATGTGTCATTACAAGTGCCCAGCCATGTGAGTGATTCCTTCAGAGTGAACACGAGTGAATCTGACTGCAGTAGATGTGCAAGATATGGATAAAAATGATAAAATTTCAGCCAGCGCACATACCTGTATTTACATCCTGTTTTCGGCTGAAGTCCACAGTAGTCGATTGTCGAGTTCACGCGCATAGGTTTAGTACGTACGATCATGCGCCCGATCATGCGTAAATACAGGTATGTGCGCTGGCTGAAATTTTATCATTTTTATTCATATCTTGCACATCTACTGCAGTCAGATTCACCGCGTGTTCACTCTGAAGGAATCACTCACATGGCTGTGCACTTGTAATGACACATCAAGGATGTTAAGAGGCTAAAAGCAGGTTTAAAACTTGCCCCATTGAAGTCAACAGGGTGCAAATTTTAAAAAGAGGATAACACAGTGTAGGCAACACCGATTTTTGTCGTTGTTCTCTGTACTGACAGCACTCCAAATTTACAAAAAAATGAGCTCAGTGTTAAAATTGACCAGAGTTCTCCTTTAATACTTCAACACATTATTTGGCTGGTGCAATGTTTATAATCTTGATGTTCTTAAAAAAAATCACCTCATCACACAGAAAAAGGCACCCGTTTCATAGAATCACCCACTACGCTGTTTAATTCTCTGTTGTTCCCTAGCAGAAGTGTGCTGGTGGCAGAGAAATTCAAGATTTTGTGACAAGCGGAGCTTACTGTAGATGCCAACAGTCAAGAGGAAGGGTTTATTTTGAGCACATGTCTGGATGAAGGTAGAGAGTATTTCAAGGGATGTGTTTTAGCTTTCTGTGTGTACTGTCTTGATGACGCGCCCACGCTGTTTGCCGATCAGCTGATGCACATTGCACAAACAAATAGCAAGAGATGGCTGAAAACTGCAGTTGCGTTCGGATTGGCTGATTGTTTTTTGTGTGTGTGTATGTTTTTTGCTTGTGAAATATATCATAAATATGTCCATTCAACCTAATCTAACGGGAAAACGCAACAATTTGACAAGGAGGCGATGTAGCAAGAGCTGTCTAAAAACTGGCAGTTGCGATCTTTGGTTGATTTGAAACAATTTCGGTAAAAAAATTTTTTGTACAAATACATTTTTGCAATTTCATATGAATTGGTAGGACGTGAAACGTATGAAAATTTATGATTTTTAGAAAAAAGTAAGCAGGAAAGGTCCTCCCCTATAACCCCATCCCTAAACCTAACCACCACTGAGGTGTAAACAAATTGTACGAAAACACACGAGATCGTAGGACTTCATATGAATTAGCCACCAGTTCGCCCAAACTTAAATATAGTTACGAATTGCGTTGGTGAGATTGCGTTGGTCGATCATACAGTCCCTTCCTATCGAAGTGGGTTGTTCTTGGTCTAACATTGTTGACTTGTGTAGAGGGTGAGATTTGAACTTTATAGATTATTTTTGTGTTGCAGTTTATTACAATGACTTGTGTAATGGTCTTAGTAAATTGATACTATTTAAAAAAAATTATGACAAAGGGAGATTGAGGGATAGCCTGTTGTTGTATTATTCACAAAACCAGACAGAAGCACTTAAAGGGCTTTTAGGCCAGTATATTCCAGTAAACACAGCTGTGATTGCAGATCATTTTTCACATGATTTCCATTGCCCCTGACTCTCACATCATATGGTGATATATATGCTGCTCTGTTTGATTGTGAGAATGTAAAGCACTCATTGGATAGATAATAAACATGCACAGCATGTGCAGATTAACAATTCATTCAGACTGAGCACAAAATGTCACAGATTTTTCCATTTCCTTCAGGGAATGAATCCAATTTTTTTCTAAAAGCTCCAAAAATTGCTATTATATATATATATATATATATATAAATGTGACCCTGGACCACAAAACCAGTCACATGAGTCAGTTTGTTAAATTTGAGATTTATACACCATCTGAAAGCTGAATAAATAAGCTTTCCATTGATGTATGGTCTGTTAGGATATGACAATATTTGGCCGAGATACAACTATTTGAAAATCTGGAATCTGAGAGTGCAAAAAAAAAAGTGAACTTTGAGAAAATCGCTTTTAAATTTGTCCATTTATGTTCGCGATTGTGCAGCATTCACTCACAAAATAAATGTTTTATATATTTATGGTAGGAAATTTACAAAATATCTTCATGGAACATGATATTTACTTAATATCCTAATGATTTTTGGCATAAAAGAAAAATCGATAATTTTGACCCATACAATGTATTGGCTATTGCCACAAATATACCATGCAACTTATTTCTGGATTTGTGATCCAGGGTCACACACCTGGATCATATATATATATATATATATATATATATATATATATATATATATATATATATATATATATATATATATATATATATATATATATTTTTTTTTTTTTAATTATTATTATTATTATTTTTTTTACATTTATTTTCATTGCATGGGAAATAACAGTGTCAATGTCCTGCATAGCAGCTCCTGTTGTGTTCAACAAAAGAAATAAATATTAATGATGACGATTTTTAAACGAAACAAAATTAAACTACTCTTTTGTTATTCACTTTTTATTAACGCTTTATGTTGCTTACGACATAGTCGCTTGTCCGTATTCTTTCATTCTGCTTTTCTTTGCTTTGGGTTATTTCTCCAGCATGCTTCTACTCTTTTCTTCAGCTCTTCAGCCTATCTCATGTCTGCAAACTTGTGCTCTTTTTCTTTCTCTCTCTCTCTCTTTCAGCAAAACTATTCAGATCAATATAATCGATGACGAGGAGTATGAAAAGAATAAGAACTTCTTCCTGGAGATTGGAGAGCCACAAATGGTGGAAATGAGTGAGAGAAAAGGTGGGATGTCGTCTTCCCCTGGTCCCACTTCCCGGTGTGCTGCCATCTTCAGTGCTGAACTGGAAGTGTTAATATACAAAGCCAGCAGAGCAAACAGTCCACCCACAACCTCTCTAAACCTAATGTACACTATAAAGTGTATCTTGTCATTAAATCAGAGGTCTGGAGACCCACTGCCCTGCAGAGTTTATTTCCAACCCGTTACAGCTCGTGAAGTGTGTGTTTGATTAGGGTTGGAGATAAACTCTGCTGGACAAACTTAGATGAATCAAATAGGAATGTCATAATTATTCAGGGATTTGATTGGCTCATGAACTTTTTGTTTAGAGGCCCAAATGTGAACACACAAGCATGCTTCATTCCTCAAATGTGATTTTATGTTCCCCCCACAGGAAGTCCATAAAGGTTAAAATTCTTGACCATGAGGAGTATGACAAGCATGCAAACTTCTTCATAGAGCTGCAGGAACCAGAATGGAGGAGGAGGGGATGGACAGGTGAAAGATAGCAAAGAAACGATTGAAACAAAACTTATTTTTTTTCTGCAGCTGCCTTTTATTCTGGCTTCTGTCTTCCTCCGCTCCTCCTTCAAAGCTGATCCTCTACTTTCATTCTACTGTTGCAGTAATGCAGTTTTCCTCCCGCTTACTGCTCAATTTCAGTGGATATATCCTCCATATTCCCTCCTGGCCAGAGGTTAAGAGCTCTCTCAGAGAAAAGCTGTCGGGACTGTTACTTCAGGTCAGGATGAGACGAGGACAATTGAAACCATAATGTGCTGCCGAGTGCCGATACATGGGATTCCTGCCAAATTCCAGAGCCTGTGAGATTTCATGGTCTCTGTACTAACAGAACCATATCGATTCAGCAATATGATGTTAGATTTTCCTTGACGTCGTACTCATTTTTCAAATTTCATATTGTTAATATTACTTTGTTTTAGGGCGGTCAATTGAACTAAAAGTATAAGATAATTAATTACATGAGATGCTCAATAATTCATCTATTAATCACAATCCCTCAAATGAAGATCATTTTAGATGTTATGTATTTTTTGTGACAGACAAAAACATTAGGATTCAATATATTTTTGTTTTATCTCCATTCATTCATCCCAATCCAATCAGTTGTTTGTCAATCTGTTGAAGTGTTACTTTAAAACATTAAAGTACTTTATGAATTGCTGTATTGGTAGGGAATGTCCTTAATATGACATTTATGAACAGGTCATGAAATATTTATTGCATTATTATTATTATTATTATTATTTTAATCAGTCACACTAAATTAATGTTAAATTGAATTTATGATTTTTTCTAAAGAAATTAATCATTTTTGTTCAGCAAGGACACATTAAATTGATCAAAATTGCCAGTTTATACATTACATTATTACAATAACATTATTAAGATTTCTATTTCAAATAAATGCTGTTCTTTTGAACCTTTTTATTCATAAAGAATCCTTTAAAAAATAGTTTCCACAAAAACTCCACACATCTGTTTTCAACATTGATAATAATAATAAATGTTTCTTGAGCATCAAATCACCATCATGTGACACCGAAGACTGGAGTAATGATGCTGAAAATTCAGATTTGTCATTTTCAACATGCTTTCATCATTCAGATTTTAAATATGCTAAAATAGGTAAACGAATAAATGCAGCCTTGGTGAGACTTTACAATCAAATTTTAAAAAAATCTTACCAATCCCATACTTTTAAATGGTAGTTATACTGTATACAATGGAGTATTTAGATGTCCAAAATTCATAAAGTCCCTCATTTATCAATGTTAGATGAAATCACAGCCCAATTTCAGAGACAATTTCTAATCCCCATTCTCACAAAGTTCAGCAACACAATCTTATTGCACACTATCCCTGTCTGTGTTACTGTGTTGGTTCATTCATAATCATTGTGTTCTTTCTCTATCTCCGTTTTACCTTTCTTTTTTGTCCTGTCTCTCTTTCATTTGTCTACATCAGCTATGTTGCTGCATGAATGTGGTAAGCTGTCTCTTTTTTCCCCCTAATCTTTATATCTGTAAATCACTTTAAAAATGTTCATCTCATCACATGATCATGAAAATGTTTATTTATTACTATGCATAAGCTCTTTGTTCAAATTTAGACCATTTTTTACCTATCCATGGTGCAAAGACCAGCATCGTTTTCCATGCCAATTATATGCTGGTTAATGCTGTTTTGTTTAACATTTTAACTTTACAGCAAAGACATGCCATATTTTGTGATATATTTGGACTCTATTTCTCATTGTCTCCATCTTTATCAATTCTGGTCACCAAATAATCAAATTACGCTAAAGCTTATTTCGGCCAATACCAACATAATTTCCTATCTTTACTAAAACCAGACAATTAAAACATGAAATGAACAAAGAGTGAGTTCATTTTTGCTGTGTTTTTATGATTTTAGGTGGATTCGTGAAAACAGGTATGGTAATATATCACTGGAAATGCTTAGCTAACTCTTTACCAGCTACTTAATCTAACTTGCTTCGCTAACCAAGCGAATGAATTCGCAGTCATAGATTTCATTTTTTCTATGATAATCTTTTCTTCGATAGATAAGCAGCTTTATGGTAAGAGATTAAATTTTACTTTTCACCAAGCTGACAGCTAAATATAACATTGGGTGTGTTTGGAAAGTGGTTTGCTGGACGTTGAGCTTGAGCCTTTGTTTGTCACACTGCTTAAACTACTATTTTAGTGTGTGTTGTTCGCTTGATAGGCTCATTTGCTCAAATAGAACCAGAGACAGATACTAAGTGTCTAATTTGCTTCGCTTTCTTTCCTGTTAAGTAACCCTTACAGCAGAAATAGCTCGCATGACCAGTCCAGGAGACTATAGACTATCCAGTAGAATAGATTTCAGTTTGTTCATCATGGCTGTGTCTGAAAGTAATGACTATAATGCTTATTTCTAAAAAGAAATATATCCAAAAATATAATGTAAATAAATTTAGTATAATTATGTTTTTATAATTAAAAAAATATTATTATAGATAATAATTATAATGATTTTTTATTTGATAAATAATCATTTATATTTGATGTCTGCATCCAAAAATAAGGACTACAATGATTATTTCTCTGTAGAAATTGGATTGTAAGTGGGCAAAATTATATTTAAATGACTTTACATTTTATGATGAGAAAATATTATTATAAATTGTAAACAATAATAACAATTAAGTTTAATTTGATAAATAATTTATATTTTACGGCTATGTTCGATAGTAATGTCAACAATGCTTATTTCTTTGTAAAAACTGAAATTTAAATTGATTATAAATAAATAATTTAAAAAGCAATTAATAAATTATTATAAATAAGTTATTTTATTTGATAAATAATCATTTATAATTTACTTTTGTTAACCACTCCATCAGACATTTTTATTCTTATAACCAATTGTCAATTTCTTTTTTTGAATTCTTAATATTTTTAAGTTTTCAAACACAGTCCATGTCTCTAATAAAAACTAAACATGTTTACTTCATTTTCTGAAACTAACTCATATACTCAATTAAAACATAATTACGGTCTCATTTTCAAGTTGTGTACACATCACTAATTTATAAAGTTAAGTTTTTTTTGCTGTGGCAGTGCTCTGAACACACTGGAATTGTTTTACTTGTGAAATGCCACATTTGCTGCATGCCAAAAATTTTCACAAAAGACGTGTGATGGGCAACAACATTACCATTATTGCCTAAGGCAAATGGGCTGGTTCCTAATGAGAATGCATATTCTGCCTTAAGATGACATGTCTGCTTTCATAACAGTCTTGTCAAACTCGCTCAACTGTGATAGCACTCACATTGATTCTTCAAACAACCTTTGCACTTTGAATATTGTGTCCAAGGAGTGTCTGTTACTGGAGAATTTCATCACCAAGAGAACAGTGCATCCTAAACTTAACATATACTGTATGTCAGTCAGAAGAATTTAATGAATGCTATTCAGGCGAGGGTGTGGTTGATGTTTTACGTTGCAAGTTGACGTCATGTTGATGTGTCATGACATGTTATACTCTATCTAAAAGAGTTTTAAACAGCAGTTCTCTAATAATAATATCATCATAGTGTTCATTATCTTAACTATCGTAGCCTTCGTGACCCATTTCACCATTTTTTGACCTTTTATGACATAAATTCATTGAGATTACATGAATTATTTGTAACTTTAAAAAAAATGTTTTATATTATTTTATATACATATTAATATATTTAAATATTATATCATTTAAATATTAAAAATATTCAATTATAAATATAATTGAAACGTCCTCTCATATTCAACTGCTTTTTTCCCCAATCAAATAGTTAAAATATTTGTATGAAATTAGGAATGGTGAGAGAACATTGTTTAAATCCAGTCTGGCTTGCGCGCTTCACATGAAATGTTACTCCACTCTTCCACCAAGGTACTTGCAAGTTCTCAAACACGTCTAAGGGCGCACATACTGTAGTTAAACGGGGTTTAGAAAGGTCTCTCATCCTTCCCTCGGGTCATTTTGACCCGAAACTCATTTTTTTATGTTCATCAGAGGGGTCCAATACACTATGACTTTTGTCGCACTTGAACCACAAATACACACACAAAAAAAATGTAATGGATTCAGGGAGTTTTGTGGTTGAAATTTAAAAAAGTAACAAATCCTTCCCTCACGGGTCAATTTGACCCCCTTAGGAATGAATGGAATGTGAGGAATGCTTCAGTACACATAGAAAAACCTAAAAATGCTCAAAATTCAAACTAAAAATGCTATAAATTGAACTGAACTGAAAAATATTTTACAATGTGTGTATCTCAATGCATACTGAAGAGAAATGACTTTAGGACCCAGCGGAACAGCTCATTTAATCCAAATAGAGCTATAAGGCCATCTAGTGGCAAAGTCATAAAATATCATGTTATATAATTTTTTTTCCACAAGAGGTCGACAAAGACACCCAATGTAAGATATTTTGAGCTGAAAATTGTGTTATTTTGAATTTAAGTTGAAAGAATGTGAGGAATGTGTGTGTGAGGAATTTATTATATTGATTAAATCTAGTCATTTAAAGGTAAATAAAATAAAAAATAACAAAAAGTTGTTTTAAAAAAAAATATTATCAAAATGAAATAAAATAAGCTTTCTGGACAAAAAAAAAAGAAAAAAAAAAGTAGTATAATTTTAGGGCTTCGGGTCATTTTGACCCACGAGGGAAAGATGTGTTACAAAGTGCGAGAGAAGGATGAGGGTTAAGTTATTGTAACAGACTTTAATTGTCTACCACCTGTGAGCTGTTAGTGTCTTAAGGACTGTTCCACAGGTGCATGTGCAATAATTATTTATGGTTCATTGAACAAGCATGGAAAACATTGTGTAAACCCTTTCCAATACAGATTTGTTAAGCTTATGTGGATTTTACAGTTATCTTTAAAATACAGTATACCGAAAAGGGGATATTTCTTTTTGTAGCTGGGTTTATATACTATGTACACTATAATTAATCTGTCAAAATATTTGCTCTGTTCTCTCAAGTGATAATTGAAATTTTCATAATCTGCTTTATAAAGCTTTATTTAGTTGTGCACCATCATAGATAAAGCTCTGTAAATCTGTTAGCATCTGTGCTAACACTGTTCAGTCAATGTGTTTGGGCTCATCAGGCAGGGATGTGTACCGGAAAGTGCAGGGTAGAGACAAGCCAATCCCCTCCACCATTATCAGCATCACAGGTATCAGTTTTCCTCTCCTGTTCATCCCTTTCTCTTCCTTTTAATTCATTCTTCATTGTGTCACTAATATAAATGTGTGACCTCATATTGCGTGTGCATGTTTGAGCCAAAACCCTGGTTGATAACAGTCTCTTCTTCAACTGTCTCATTTCCTCATTAGTGTAACTTGCAAGAGCTATAGTATTTACTTTACAGGTTTGGAATAAAGTGATTAATGCTAAATGCATGCATTTAATCACATAAGTGTTTTGAAACAATGCAATATACTGATTGACTTTAGTGGAATTGTCTTATTGTGTTATCTTAAAGGGATAGTTTACCCAAAAAGGACATTTCTGACATCATTTACTTACCCTCATGTCGTTCCAAACCCATAAAACTTTGATTTATATTCGAAACACAAATTAAGATGTTTATAATGAAACCTGAGAGGTTTCTGTCCCTCCTAACCAAAATGTAAAAGATCCGAAAAGAGGCATAGTAAAATGAATCCAGATGAACCAAGCGATTTAATCCAAGTCTTATAGAGAGATACAATTGCTTTATATGATAAACAGGATTAATTTAGGGTGAGGGTGAGTTTATTTACCTTAATATGTAAGTTTAGTAAAAGACGAAAAAAATATATTTTTTTCCTCATATGGAAAACAGAAACTCGGACATTCTGCCAAAAATCTCCTTCTGGGTTTCACACAACAATCAAAATAATAGTAGTTTGGAGCAACATGGGAGTGACAACATTTTATTTTTTGCGCAAACTGTTCCTTTAAATATCTTTTATCAGTTATCCATTCATTATTTGAGATTAGTAACGTTCGCTATATGTTTAAACCATCCACAAGGCCTACGCCTACACCTTCAAACATTTATTCAAGTCCAGATTGACAGCATTGCATTCTCATATTTCTAAAAAAAAACATAGCATAGCTCACATTGCAGATGTTACGACTTTATTTAAACCCTGCAAATGATGTAATCGTACAAATCTGCATCTTTGTCCACTGTAAAGTGTGGTTTTATAAGGAGTGCACGTGAGCAAACCAAATCAACTCAACTTCTTTATGGATTTATGCATTTCATGAAAGACTCACCATCTTGTTTTGTTCCTTTCCATCACATTTCCTGTACCTCTTTTTGCTTTGTCTATCTCTCTCAGAGGATGGGGAAGAGGACACCCTGACTAAAAAAGAGAAGGATGAGAGGCGTGTTGCTGAGATGGGACGCCCGACACTGGGTGAACATGTTAAACTTGAAGTAATCATTGAGGAGTCCTATGAATTTAAGGTACCTTTTTTGCTCATAATAAATCTGTCTTGGAAAAATACATTCAGACACCCATCAATGTTCAGACACTCACACAGACTCACACATTTACTATAAGGTCAAGTGATGACATTTTAAGCATGAATCAGGGTTTAGAAGCCCTTAAAGGTGAATAAGAGGATGAGCGAGCATCTGGACATGAGTGATGGTATCCTGAAGTAGCCCCAGCTGGAGACAATTCAACCTTTAATTTCTCCTCAGATACAGAAGACATGGAGAGCTATTACCGTAACCTTTCAGAGGGCCTGTCACTTTATACATGTTAACAGTGTCCATTTTCCATCTCTAATTCACCTCTCCAGTTCTCTCCTGTGTGCGTCAGAGGGTTTATTCATTTTCATCCTGTCCGTGAGATTAATTTGCTTTGACTCGAAGGAAAATGATTTCCTTGTATCCTGAAGATTTGATTGAATCGCACAAAATTATGTTCTGATGGTTTGATACTGACTATAACTGTCACAACTGATGTGGTAGTTCTCAGAATGAAGACGAGGAGGATTATATGCTAACTTTCTTTAATAAACACGAAGATAATACATAGAGGAAGGCAGCAGGAACGATCACACAAACTACTCACATATAGACGAGAACCGACAATGAACAAAGAAACGGGGTATAAATACACTGGGAACTTAACGACAGACAGAGAACTGAACTGAAGCACATGAAACCAACACACAGAAATGAAATGAACAAAAGACACAACATAATACTGACAGTACTTCCCCTTCCCGCGAGGCGCAACCTCACGCCGAATGTAAAAGTCCAACTGTGGGTGGAGGGAAGGAGGGAGGGGTTTTGGAGGAGGAAGAGGAGCAGGCGGAGGGCTGGAAACAGGACTGGGGCGAAGGGCTGGAGAAGGCTGGCAGAATATCAAGGAGTCTACCCAGGGAGGGAGGGAGGGAGGGCGGGCATCCTGGAGGCTGAAGAGGACGTGGTTAGGAGGGACCAGAGGCCTCCATGGCAGAGCCTGCCGTTCGGCGGGCCAGGGCGGATCGGCCATTGTGACCTTTCCATGGGACTCAGGTTTGGCCACTCTGGCCGGGGACAGTTCTTGGAACAGGAACAGGTCTTGGAGCAGGAACAGGTCTAGGAACAAGTCGAGGAACAGGAAAAGGTCTTGGAGCAGGAACAGGTCTAGGAACAGGAACAGGTCTTGGAGCAGGAACAGGTCTAGGAACAAGTCGAGGAACAGGAACAGGTCTAGGAACAAGTCAAGGAGCAGGAACAGGTCTTGGAACAAGTCGAGGAACAGGAACAGGTCTTGGGACAGGCTCTGACGTGGTGGCGGCCAGCTCAGGCTGGGCAGGCATGGCTTGAAGAAGCTCTGGAAGGGCGGTCTCGACGGGACGAGACTCTGGAAGGGCGGTTTCACAGAAGGAACTCTTTCACATATACTTAGATCGGACAGCCATCCTGGAAACAGTTTATCAGATGATCGGTTGGGTTTAGATGAATGCGGGAAACGCCCATACTTTGTTTAAACTTCAAATACACAGGGAACTTAACGACAGACAGCTGAACGTAATCAGTAACCGAGGAGACTAACTAGCAGGTGATCAAGACTGAACTGAAGCACATGAAACCAACACACGAACACAAGACACAACAATAATAATACTGATAATAACAAATAATACTGACAATAACCTTCATAATTGAACAGCGATGCTGCCCTGACAAATCGGTTTCGCTGTGCTGTGTAATGGAGAAGATTAATGGATGGCAGGTTTTTCGCTGGCTGCACTACAGGAAACCCTTTATTGGAAATCTTTTTCCTAATCTGAGAAATCTGCTGAATTATCGATTGAGGGATTTTTTTTTAAAACTGTTACTTAGTTTGTGATATCTTAAAGAAATATCTGAAAGGAATAACCACAAATGAAAATTCTGTCATCATTTACTCAACCTCGTGTCATTATAAAGCTATATGATGTTCTTTCTCCTGTGAAACACAAAAAGAAGATGTTAGGAAGAATGTTCACGCTGCTTTTTTCCAAAAAATGAAAGTGAATGAGGTGGAAGCTGCCAAGCACCAAAAATAATACAAAAGCAGCACTATAAAAATCGAATAAAAGTAGTTCATAAGGCAGTATATATTTCAGGTCTTTTACCACTTTTATGATACTTTTCTGAACTTTTTGGAGTCCCTGATCTATGGAAGCCACAGAATTAAACATTTTAAAAGATAATTGCGACTTTATCTCACAATTGTGACTTAATATCATGCAATTCTGACTTTATATCTCCCAATTGCGTGTTATAAAGTCAAAATTGCGATTTTGCAATTGCGAGTTTATATCACAATTCTTACTTTATAACACACAATTGCAACTTTATTCACGCAATCCTGACTTTATAACTTGCAATTGCGACTTTATAATTGCAACTCACAATTTTCGGAATAGTGAGATATAAAACCTTGCAATTGTGAGAAAAAAAGTCAGAATTGGGAAATAAAAAGCAATTACCTTTTTTATTTTTTTGTTCTGTGGCGAAAACAAGCTTCCATACTGATATGCTTTCATTGTATGGAGAAAAAAAAGCAGTGATATCATTCTTTAAAATTTCTGCTTTTGCGTTTCATGGAAGAAAGAAAGTCATACAGGTTTGGGACATGAGGGTGATGGACTTTTCAATTGGGAGCTAATTAACTGGTAACACTTTACAATCTTTTGTTTACATCAGTTAATGTATTAACTGAAATGAAGTAGCAAAGATGCATATATTTTTTACATTATGGTAATATATATGGGTATTTATTAATATACAATTGTTCTTTGTTTGTTCATGTTAGTTCACAGCTACTTAATAAAACATTAATAAAAACAAATACAACTTCTAAATGTATTGGTAAATGTTGAAATTAACATCAACTAAGATTAATAAAAAATGTTTTATTGTTAGTTCATGTTAACTAATGTTAATAAATTAAACATTGTTGTCAACTGTAACCATTAAACCTTTTAAGTATTGTTAACCTTAGTTGTAATGATTTTAACCCACCTTCCAGAGCACAGTCGACAAACTCATAAAGAAAACCAACTTGGCCCTTTTGATTGGAACCAACAGTTGGAGAGACCAGTTTGTAGAAGCCATCACTGTCAGCTCAGGTAGGTCACTGAGAAAATGCTGCCACATTTTACCATTAATTCTCTACATACTTTAAAAACAACCTTTGCACAGTCCCCTGCAGACTTGACTTGATGGATTTGACTGTCAGAATGCTAGAAAACAAGGTTATTTTGTTGCTTCATCTCTGGAAGGATTGTGCTAATCGCTGCTCAATGACTGCGCTAACTTTGCAACATATCTTTAATTAGTGGACTATTGCAATTTAAAATGTGTTGGAGCTGAATGCCTGTCTGTAGCCAGAGAGAAATGCATGTGAGTGTTTCATCAATTAAACACAGTGTCAATCATTGTGTCAATCATTTGCTTTCTCATCCTGGGCAGACAGCTCTCAGGATTAAGTTGGAGTTACCAAGAACCAGTATGGCATCTTAATTTTATTATTTAATTATGTCTTCATAATCTTTTAACTGTAATCTTACCAAGCTCTCATATTTTTTTACCTCCTCCTCTGTCATAATCTAATTAAAACCCAGTGGTTAAAATCAAGACTTTTTGCATCTTATTTTGTTTGGAAATATGTCACATTATGAAAGTAAAATGGGATGCGAATGTGCATTGTAGATATTTTTGTCACATCCACAAATTTGGATCAAAATTGTTATTGAATTTCATACTCTTAGACTGCGAAAAGATACAGGAACAATGGAAGGCGATTCTGTATTGTGAATTTCATGGGCATTGTTTCACACATCATTCAATGGTTAGTCAAGATTTCAACATTAGTTCCAGCACGAAAAAAACATAAATGATTTTTAAAATATTTTAATTTTAAAATTCAGTATTTACATTCTAACTTTAAGTATTATTATTTAATATTACAGATTTTTCACACCATATACAAATATTTTTTGTCAACAAATGTTAAGTTTAGGGGTGCGGAAGTTGTGTGTTTTTGAGAGCAACTCGGTCTGTAACAGGGAAAAAGACATCAGTGTGTTTCTTATGGGTTTGTTTTTTTTACCCAGAATTCTTCTACCATCAGTCGTGCTACCATTGTGAGCATGACCAAACACAAGCCAGCGCCAGTCTCTCTAAAATGTCAAGGCCTTTTGCTTTCACCCTCCGTCCGCACAGTTTTTGAAGTGTCTTTCGTCATGTAGCACAACGTATTAATAAGGAAAGCAAAGCTCTGGGACTCTGTCTTTTGCCACACACGCACATGCAGTCAGATGCATACACAAACACTCATTCTGACAGGCTTGACTGAAGCTGACAGAGCTTGTTAGTGCAGCCTGAGCCACGGGGAGAGAGAGGGAGGGAGATCATAATCTAAATTCCTGGGGAATATTTCTCATAATTAGACATTAGGCGGTTTATAGAGGGCTGCACTGCAGTGCTCCAGTTGTGAATCAAAATTAACTTTCTTTGTCATGATGATACTGTATTATGTAAAAGAATCATTCATATTTCTTGTCATTACAGAACCTAAATTCTTGCACACCTAAACTTAACATTTTTACAATATTAAATGTAAAAAAAGAAAAAACAATTAAATATTAATCGTAAATATTACATTTATATGGTGCAAAAAAATCTATAATAGTATTCTTAAGTATTAAAAAACTGTAAATAAATGTAAAATAATAAATAATTGTCTTAAAATTCTAAATGTAATTTTTTAATTATAAAAATGCATTTTTTTTATAAATGTAAATATAGAAAAATACATTTATATTATGTAAAATAAATGTAAATATTGGATTATAAATTTAAATTAATTTAAAGAATAATTATGTTTTTTATGTTTTTAATAATTAATTAAAATGATCGTCATGTTTTTTTTGTGTGTGTGTGTGTGCCAGGGCTAGTGTAAATGTTGACTAACCGGTGAGTGATGTGCCTAACATTGCCTTTTACATTCACAATATAGCACTGCCTTTTATTATTCCTAGCTTTATTGTTCAGACAGTTATCTGGCATTAGCCAGACATGGTTTCTTGAGCAAAAAAAATGTAGGGCAGGACTTTTCGGTAATTGATTGGATGGTTGTGGTTTGCTGTTGCTGTGAACTCATGTGAGTGACAGCTTGTCCCGCCCTTCTCAGAGAAGAGAAGAGATGTCTCTGACAGAGGGAGGGCAAGTTATTTTGATTAAAGATTATGAGGGCACATGATTTAAAAAAAAAAAAAAAGCACACTGCACATATACTGTAAATCATTTAAAATCTGATTGGTTTGGACTATTTTGTGTTACAGTGATATGTTTATCACACACTGATGTTCCCTAGAGAAAGAGGACAGCCTGTCTCTTCACAGGAAACAAACAAACCAATCCATAATTTAAATCTCCTCTTCTTTTCTTGTCGTCAGGGGCAGATGATGATGAAGAGTGTGGGGAAGAAAAGATGCCATCTTGCTTTGACTACGTCATGCACTTCTTGACTGTGTTCTGGAAGGTTCTGTTTGCTTTCGTGCCGCCCACTGACTACTGGAACGGCTGGGCGTGTTTCATCGTGTCCATCATCATGATTGGTGTCCTCACTGCATTCATTGGAGACATTGCATCCCATTTTGGATGCACTATTGGCCTGAAAGACTCTGTAACTGCGGTTGTGTTTGTGGCGCTGGGAACCTCTGTACCAGGTACTCACATTTCACTACAAAATCAAATGAATTATAAGATCAATTTACAACTAAGCACATTTTCCCCCAAATGTTATCTATCTACATGTATCTGTCTATCTATCTATCTATCTGTCTATCTATATGTCTATCTATCTGTCTATCTATCTACCTTTCTACAGTATCTATCTATCTATCTATCTATCTATCTATCTATCTATCTATCTATCATCTGTCTGTGTCTATCTATATCAGGTGTCACCAACCCTGCTCCTGGAGGGCTACAGTCCTGCAGATTTCAGCTCCAACCCCAATCAAACACACCTGGACCAGCTAATCAAGCTGTTCAGGGTTGCTTGATAATTACAGGCAGGTGTGTTGGAACAGGGTTGGACCTAAAGTCTGCAGGACAGTAGCCCTCCAGGAGCAGGGTTGGTGACACCTGATCTATATTGTATGTATATATGTATATTATTTATATTACATCAAATAAAATAAATAAAAATATTACGAAAATTATTGACAGATGCATAAAAAAAAAGTTCAATAAAAAGTAAAAAATAAAAATGAATATTTATATATTTTTAAATAAAATTAAAAACAAATTGAAAAGAAGAAAATAGCAACACAAACAGTTACCTGGCATCACAGTTTCCACAAAAATATTAAGCAGCACAACTATTTTCAATATTAATAATAAGAAATGTTACTTGAGCACCAAATCAGCATATTAGAATGATTTCTGAAGGATCATGTGACACTGAAAATTCAGCATTACCATCACAGGAATAAATTCCATTTTAAAATATATTAAAGTAATAGAAATTATTTTAAATTGCAAGTTTTTACTTTTTAATCAAATAAATTCATCCTTGGTAAAGCATTAGAGACTTCTTTCAAAAACATAAAAGATTATACAAAATAATTAAACAAAAATATTTTGAATGGTAATGTATATTTAAATCAGCCTAATTTAATGGTAACAAAAAGTACTTTAAAATAATAATTATTCAAATAAACCATTTTTATAGTAATAAATTATATACCATGCGATTAGATATGCATGCAATCATTTTACGTTTTTGCATATTTTATTACAATGAGAATTTGGAAGGAAATGTGCTTAAATGTCTTGAAAATATTGTCACAATGCTTAATGGTCCTAAAAATAAGCTTAAAGGAGAAGTTCACTTTTAAAATGAAAATTCTGTCATCATATACTCACCCTCATGTTGTTTCAAAGCTGTATGAATTTCTTTCTTATGCTGAACAAAAAGGAAGATATTTAGAAGAATATCAGTAACCAGACAGTTTTTGGGTCCCAATGACTTCCATAGTAGGAAAAAAATATACTATGGAAGTCATTGGGACCCAAAAACTGTCTGGTTACTGATATTCTTCTAAATATCTTCCTTTTTGTTCAGCATAAGAAAGAAATTCATACAGCTTTGAAACAACATGAGGGTGAGTATATGATGACAGAATTTTCATTTTAAAAGTGAACTTCTCCTTTAACTTCCTTTACACAAACTCCTGATTTCTTATTTCCTTATTTGGATTTCTAGGCAAAATATGAACTGGACATGTTCTTTACAAGTTTCACCCATTTATTGACGGAGCTGTTTTTGCAGCTTGACAATATTTATTCCTTTCTGTCTTTCTCTCACCACCTCTTCAAAATCAGACACATTCGCTAGTAAAGTGGCAGCCACCCAGGATCAGTACGCTGACGCCTCCATCGGCAATGTGACGGGCAGCAATGCTGTGAACGTCTTTCTGGGCATCGGAGTGGCCTGGTCCATCGCTGCCGTATACCACCAGGCAAAGGGCGAGTACTTCCGCGTGCAGCCCGGCACGCTGGCGTTCTCCGTCACCCTTTTCACCATCTTTGCCTTCATCTGTGTCGCCGTCCTCATGTACCGCCGCAGGCCCGAGATCGGGGGGGAACTTGGTGGCCCGCGGACTCCCAAAATCCTGACCACAACGTTGTTTTTCAGTCTCTGGTTGATGTACATCATCTTCTCCTCCATGGAGGCCTATTGCATCATCAAGGGTTTCTAAATCAGGCACGAGATTTAGTACATTTTCGTCGTTAAAATCCTTGTAAACAGGAGGAAAGGGTTCAAAAGAAGAGTTCAAAGCAGCCGCGGAGGACTGCAGGTGTTTTATTGTGTAATCCACTGTATGTTTTGTATGTGTTTGAATACACGTGTGTTTCTGCTGTCGAGATTATTCTAGTCTTCAAAGAAGAAAGGACGGACTAAAGGGACTTTCTAAAGCTTTTTAAAAATTGACATCGTTTTAGTTTATTTTTTGACAAAGCGGTAAAGATTTTTAGGAAAAACGTAGTATGGAAGTGTTATTGATTTGGTTGACTGATTAAGCTTTAAGGCCCTTTCACACCAATAAACTTAACTATATTAGTGTCCACACCAGCAGACAATATCGTTCTGTTTATTATAAGCTCGTGCTGCAGTTTTGTTGTCTGCTGAGCTCTTAGGAGCAGAATGGATTCTGATTGGCTGTCAGTGTTTTTATCGTTCATCAACTGCACTTTAAAAAATTGTTTTCTTACCACAACTTTTTATCTAATTTTTATCAAATCAACTTAGACAATTAATGTGGTTCAGATGACATAATATTTTTAGTTTCTATTTATTAAACCAATCTTCATTGTATTAACTAAAAATAATTATTTCAATGAACTCAATTTTTTAGGCGACCTGGTAACTTACTTTTTTTTAAGTTAAACCAACAATAATTTTTACAGTGTGGGAAAAAAATTGTTGTGAAAGTGATTCCAACCATATTGTTTCTCTGTGCCGTTATCGTTATAGTTGTGGTGTGGGCTCTGCTATTCTTTTACATATTTAATTATATATATATATATATATTATAATTATAAATGTAAAATTATAATAACTATATTTTTAGCGTTATTGGTACAGTTATCGTCCTTGGTGTGAATGGGCCTTTAGACTGAAATCTGTATATGACAACAGCAGATTCAATTTGATTCAAGTGTCATCTAAAATTCCAATGGCATCTAAGATGTCATTTGGCAAAATGGTACAAAAACAAATGACCTTTGAGTAACAATTTGTCACTCTGGATCCAGTGGTCACGCAATCACTGTCATTTTAAATCTCATTCATATACTTGAAACATTTTGCAGTTCAATAAGCAGAAATCATTGTGTACACGAACTCAATATCTGTGGTTAAAGATGAAAATAGTGCATATCTGCAATGAACACTTTTTGGACCTACAAACGGGTGTTTTAAACAACGAACGATGTCAAGAGACTTTTTTTTTCCCTTCAGATTTTAATGCATAAAAGTGTGGATTTGTGAGTATTATAAGCCTTTGACTTGATTTTATTTGAGATTTACATAATTCAGTGTGTTCAATGTTTTCAAGTAACCTAAAATAGATTTAGAAAAAAAAAACACTGTGCCACCTTCCAGCCTGGTTACATGGGACAGTGTCTCTCAGCTCAACTCCACAGACTTTCATAAAGGAGCCAGTTACTGAGGACAGTTGAAAATAATATTAAATGTACTGCAATATTTTGTGTGTGTCCGAACTTGTATATTATGTTTTTTTTTCATGAACTCTGAGACGTTTCCATACGTTTCTAGTGCAGGTATCAGTAGTCTTAGTACATACAATCAAATCAAATCATCAGTCAAAAAGATCTGTGAGAAAATTTGTACAAAAGCAAGTTCAGAATCTGTTTTAATTCTTTTTAATACTACTATATGAGGAATGCATGTTATCTCTCCTGTTTTTTGTGACTTCTCCCTTTATGAAGGCTGTATTTTTTGTTGTTGTAAATCACAGTACAACACATGTATGATAGAAAGTCAACTGAGACACTGGGAATATGAACTTATTGTATATAGTGTTCAGTCGTCTAATAGAAAATTCAGAATATATGACTATTTTTACCCATTTGAGGACACGAGTGCACTGGTAAAAGCTTATTTTTTCCCACGTGTTTTTTTTTTTTGGTCAGGCCATATCACTGCGCGCGCACACAAACACACAGTCACACACACACACACACACACACACACACACGGGTGATGGCACTATCTACTCCAGCACGATTCACTCGACCCCCCCAGCCTAATTTTCAGTACAATTCGCTGATATGTTGAAGTAGTTTTCCCTCGCTTGTGCGAGTGCTCGATACCTGTAAGTTTCATTTTGATTAATGTCATCTGTATGATAATACAATATTTTTATTTGGAACATTGTTTATGGTTTCAACAATTTGAGTTTTGTCCTTTTTTGTTTTTGTGGCATACTTGACAGAAGGGTAATGCACAACATGTTACCGCCATGATACCGCCCTCTTCCCCACCACAACAAAATTAAACTTAAATTGCAGAGTTTAGACAAAGGTTTATGATTGATGATAATATGGCGCCCTCTTGTGGCAGAATACTTGAAAGTCCTATTCTGCAAAAAAAAAAATGTACTTACATTTTTAAGTACAATCAACTTGGATTTTTAAGTCTTAAATTACATTAAACGGACTTAAAAAAAAAAAGTTAAAAATGCTGAACTTATTTTGATGAGTTAAAGCAATGTAAAAACATATTTTGTCATAACTTAATTTTTTTTACAGTGCGTATCCATTATTTTATAATGAAAATAATTCTTTACCAATGCTTCATTTTCATAAACAGGGCTGCCACAACTTTTGACCATTCAAGTTCCATTAATGGTGATACTGGGATTTTAAATAAATAGAGATTTTTTTACTCACAAAGAGCATTTAGTACATTTTATACATTTAGCCCAATATTTTAGAGCTGAGCATAACTAGAACAATTTGCATGCACTATAGAGCTTTGGTTTTAAGATTTTTTTCAATTTTTTTTTTTACATGATTACATGACTTTTCCAGGCCTGAAAATGACAATTTTAAACTTCCCTGATATTTTCTGGTCAGTGTTGTTCATTAAAATAAAGCTGAAATAAATCAAATATAAATATTAGATGAAAGACTTAAAATGTTGAATTGAAATGAAGTACTAAATTGACTAAAGTAAAATTAAATATTATATATATATATATATATATACATATACACACACACACACACACACACACACAGAGAGAGAGAGAGAGAGTCCAGAATGGTCCATATATACAGCATGGTACTCAATATAAAATATAATGGGAAAATTGGGTGTCAAAATTGACATCAACAAATTTGCTACTCTAATCATTTTTAGCTTCAGTTTTGCTCATTATAAACTGCTTTTCTTGAATAATACATCATAGCCAATGGCTATGTGAGGTGAAATAATGGCATTGTTTAATATTTCTGCACAGGTGGCCAAGTGTTCCTCTTGAAAAAGAGAAAGCAGAAAACATGCTGGCACTGCTTA
This sequence comes from Squalius cephalus, assembly GCF_949319135.1. Classification (NCBI taxonomy): domain Eukaryota; kingdom Metazoa; phylum Chordata; class Actinopteri; order Cypriniformes; family Leuciscidae; genus Squalius; species Squalius cephalus. The sequence continues at coordinate 25,006,619 of NC_137143.1, read as the reverse complement.
AAATGAGCCACCATATGTCTGACAAAAACAAAAGCACGTATAACAAGCCGAAATACTGCTGAAGTTCACACGAAACGGTTTGGTTTCTTCATAGACCTTTATTTCATCATTATAATATTTTATTTACAATACACTTTCAGAAACACAGTAGAAGTTTTGAGGCAAACAGTACAGTGTCAGGGATATGTTACTGTTTTTGGCTCAGTTTGGAAAACAACATCCTGCATTTAATATAATCCTCGTCGCTTCATATTAGTGTTGCTTCGTGGAACTGAAGGAATTGTGTTTTCAGCAATGACGTGACGTCATGAGAGGCCTTTCATGAGCGAGGCTGGTATTCGAGAGCATCCACTTTAAGCATGCTGCCATATTACGATTGCGTTCAAGTTCGGAATCTTCAGAGACATTTCATCCAATCACGAAATTGCATATCCACATCTTAGATCTCAAGACTTCTCGAATCTCTTTGATTTTTCAATCTTTTTGAATATCGGCCACCAGCTGTTACCCAAAGGTGATATAGCCTATATGCAATCATGCCTTTATACATTTGTCTGATGTGGTGACAACGGTGACACGAAGTGTCCTGTTCATCCCTGATTGAATTCTTTAGCTGTTTTTTTAATTTGAAATGTCAGCTTTAGTTTTTTTGAGCCAATGGTTAGTCGACTTGTATCCATTTGCACGTGGTTGGGAAACCGAAACATATACTTTAATCACATAATAAAAAAATAATACTGACCATGATCAGAGCAATCATTTGAATTTCAGATGGTTTGCATAAAAAACTGTGGCTCAGATCCTAAGTGTCATCTGATCCAGAGAATGACTGCATCACAACAACCCAAAAACATACACATATCCATTCAATCAAAGGTTTTGTTCATTATATTCACACATACTGTATATTTGTGTGTATTTTCTTTTTTTTATGTGTGTGAGATTTGTTAGCAAATGTGTGTAGAAGACACACAGGAAATCCAACAGTCTTGATCAACACATCTCAAAAGAGCAGGGATCAGAAATCTACAAGACATTCAAAACTGCACCATACAGCATGAAGTCCCACTTGAATCTGTTTTCCTAAAGCGCCAAGTGCTGATTAATGTTTTGCCGAGTCCTCCAGGCCACAGGGGGCGCTCATACAGATGACTCCCTTGCCGTTTTGGAGCGGAGAGCCTTTGTGCGGCTCAAGAAGGGATAAGTTGTGCAGATGCAACCTGACGCCACTGTTAGGCCCAGACTGACCCATGCACAGAAGATGGACCATCCGTACCCGTGGTCTACGTCGCCGGGCAGGCCGTAGATGAAAGGAGGGTTCCTGGATAGGTCGTATGAGACACTGGCTGCGTAGGTGCACAGCGAGATTGTGCAAAAGATTCCTGTGGGAAAGAAGAACCTTTGAGGTTACTGATCCAACACACGAGAAGAAGAAACATCTGAACTCTTCACCTCATGTGATATGAAAAGAGTGAGAGAGAGGAATTATAACTGGAGGAATCATTGTTTATTTATGTAATGCAGTGATAGCTCAGTGAGGGTTGTTTGTTTTAGTGATTTTTCTAATCAATCAGTTAACAATTTCTTAATATTTATTAAAAATGATAGATAGATAGATAGATAGATAGATAGATAGATAGATAGATAGATAGATAGATAGATAGATAGATATAGTTTTTTGAATACTATAAATTCGGACATACTATTTTGGTTTACTGTTTTTTTTGTATATTAGTATGGAAGTAAGCATATTGTATTTAGACGCAGCGAATTTAGAATTTTAGACACAAGCTTTTTTGAGACTGCTTATCCAAAAAGTTGTGTTTTTGGCCCTGTTTTTTGCCTTTATTAGACAGAACAGTGTAGAGTAGACAGGAAGCAATGTGAGGAGAGAGGGGAACAGGATCAGGAAAGGACCTCGAGCTGGGACCGCTGAACTGTATGTCAGATGTCCACAAGGCTATGGCCACATTTCTGAAGGAATCAGTTGAATGAATGATTAATTGACTTGGGTGTAAAGATAGGAACTGCATTCAAATATGTGTATTCCCTTCTATTTGGCAGGTGAAAAACAAAATGCGAAAAAAGTGTGGATCTGATGATGAACACTATGAGGCCACAGAAGAGAAGTTGTGAATGGCAGTTAAACGACGCAACTGACGCTGTAGGTCACATGACAATGACAACATGGCGAATGTATGTATCATGTCCAGATTTCATTCATACTTCACACATTCATACAATATAGAATGCCATGAATCTGAAATTGCATACTGTCAAGTATTTATTAAAAAAGGATGTTCTATATATTACGAGATAGAATGATGCTGCGTCCAAAACCGAATACTTCCCTACTATATAGTATGTATAAAACAGTACGCCAAAAGTGTAGTTTGTCCGAATACATAAAGTCCCTGAATAACCTGCTACTTACGGCGAGATTCTGAAGTGCACATTCATGGACACTTTACTATCCTGTGAGGCCGCGGGAGGGATATATGAATGGAAGTTAAGCGACGCAACTGACGCTGGTTGTTCACGAGACAGTAACAAAATGGCGGATGTAGTACGTCCAAATTTCATAAATATTACCCATATTCACACTTCATATTATAGAGCATACTTTTTGAGTCGCAAAGTAAATTCAAATGTAGTACCTACAAAGACAGTACGCAATTCCGGACGCAGCGCACTATATCCGCCATGTTGTTACAGTCGCGTGACCAGCGTCAGTTGCGTCGCTTCACTGCCATTCATCCTCATCCTGCCAAATCATCTCCTGTGGTGTCATGGGATAGTAAAGTGCTCATTGAATGTGTCACAAAGTAATTATTCAACACAGTATGCCTGTTTTGGATGCAGCCAGACACTTCCTGAATTCCTTCCTGATTTCCTGAAAAGGTTTCCTGAAAAGGTGCACAGAAGCTGTTTGTTTGAGAAGGGGAAAGGGGAGGGGGCGCGGAGGCGCCGGCGCGGATGACAGTTCACCTCTGGGTCTCTCCCAAATGGAACGGACGGACGGGGGGGGGGGGGGGGGGGGGTTCGGGAACGGGGGATCCATATAGTTATCTAAGTAAGTCACACCTCGACTTTCTTTCAAATAACGCACATTTCATTCATAATATTATAAATATCGAAGGGGGTCTCGCCCAGGGTGTAATTCAATGTAGAACCGCCACTGTATACATATAATATATACATATACATAATATATATATTTCTCATCTTGCTCACACACGCATATATATATATATATATATATATATATATATATATATAGCAACAAGACAAGGGAAATAAGACAGAAGGAGAGACGTGGGAGAATGAACAAGGTAGACAACAACTTGGAAAGGAAAGAGAACCACCTACGAGAAAGCGTGCGACTTGGCAAAACGAGTAACAAGTAGCCAAAGAAAAGGATGAGAAAGTTAGATAAGTCCGAATAAGCAGAATTGTTTACCTGCCATGAGGAACAGGAGTCCAGACACATGCTGGGTGAGGCTTTCCTCCCAGAAAAATCCCACGGCGGCCACAATGCTTCCACACAGCATTACAGCAGCAGCCATGCCCAAGAACCCTGCCGTGATGCGCCGCAGATCTGAACACCACAGAAAAACACACTGTTTCCATAACTACCACCCACTTAGCCAACAATTCACACTATATAGCTATGGGTAACACCTTATTATTAGGAACTTTCACTGAGCTGTGTGGGCTCTGTCGCTTCTGGTTCCATGCAAAGTTTTGGAGTTGCTGATCAATGCAGATATTGATTCGGTAAGTTTAATTTGGAGGTATATCACATTAAATCACATTATAGAATCTGATTGAGACTCATGCATGGAGGAAGAAAAGCTTAATTAGGAGGCATTTTAACGAGGGCTGTAATTAAGGCTTGCAAGCTCCCTTGAGACTTGCCATGTTACAACATCACAAGAGCTAATAACATTCCTTCCAACAGAAAATGACATTTGACCAAGTTTGTGTACACAAAACAGTACCGTGGGGCACATAATCTTATCATGGAGATGCGAGAAAAGGTTATGATTGCATATTAATGACAGGAAATGCAATAACCGCATTAGCACAAAACACATGAGCTGTATTCTTATTGTGGAAAGGAACAATAGCACCCAATGGCATGTCTATCTTATAATTTAAAGGCTCGACCCTTTTTTTACAATAGCCCGTATACCTTTAGTTTAAGTCACAGTTGTGAACCCCTATTTGCTATTGCTAACTGATGGCATTCTAGAGAGCATTTGATTGGTTTTTGGGCAGTTTTTCCAGAAGAGAAAAACTTGTACATTTAAATAGATACAACAAAGTTTTATGTTTTATGGGTAAGAAAACTTAATCACTTTTAGAAGAAAAGGTTCTATATTCTGTCAGGTGTTTCAGAATCGTTTCCATCATGGGATCATTTTACGCGGATTTAGCTTTAATGAATTCATTTTGATAAAATTTTATGAATTAAAAAATACTTTATCACTAGGAAAATAAATAAATAACCCGTTAAACATGAAAGTATCATGTAATAATTTAAGACATTTTGCCTTAGGCTAACCTTTTTGGCATAAATGTTGATGTTAAAAGAAAATTGAGTTAAGAACCCCATTTGAAGATAATGTAGATAATGTTAACATAAGTATTTATAATAGGCCTGTTTTTATTTTCCACTCAATAAATATAAATCAATGAAAATTAAATGCATTGATTATATTGAGTTTAATAATCAGTTATATTTTGTAAAAAGTGATTAGTTGACAACTTAAGATTTATAACTTAAAAAAATAAGTTATATGGAATTGTCAAGTTCACATAACTTAATTTTTTCAATTTTGCATGAAGTTTATTACCGAGGCAACGAGTTTCCTCACTTTTTAAGTTAAGTCAACTGATCACTTTTTACAGTGTGCTAATACCAAATAACATGTTAATTTCCTGTCAAATACAATTTATTTTCTATTTTTTCTTGTTAAAATCCAGATCCTCAGTATGGTCCTTCGGTTCAGTACAGTTTCAAATATACAATGTGCATTGACAATAAGCACATTATAAATAAATTTAACTGAAATAGTAAAGAATCATAATCAAATCATTGTCAGAGCAAATACTTCCACGGCAGGCGTCCTTCCCATCATCCTTCTGTATTTTTACATAGTATTGCACTGCACAGTTTTCACTATGCAAAGCACACTTAACTTCAGCTTGCATGCACTGCTTAACATTCAACGCATATCAAGAGCTACACAAGTGAGGAAGCTTTGGGAGACTTACGTAAGAGGTGCCACTCGTCCTGCTGTATGGTCCTTGTCAGGTTGAGAGGGATGTTCCTGAGTCTAATGGGTTGGGAGAAATGGTACTTGACAGATGTGCATCGTTCTGCAATACCTGCAAAGGGATCACACACTCGTTTAGGACAAATTCTGCCCTTCAGATACAGCTTTGTAAAGGTCTTACCAATGAAATCCCTCCCAGATCTTCTGGCATGTGATGCTAGTTGTTCATAAGAAACAACTTCTTGCTTCACCTTAAAATCCTTGCAGTGCACTAATCTCTGCTACTTTATTGGTTTTGTTTGTCTTTCCCTGGACGTTCCTGCACTGGGCCAAGAACAAGTATAGAGCCAAGCACTGCTGAAACACCGCCTCCCCGACAGAGTGACCTTCTGTCATTATTTCTGCCTGGGTTCACACCATACCCCACAGATTTGGCAGGCGTTGTGAGCTGAGTAAAGACTGCAGTAATCATGCAGAGAGCCTGAGATGCATAGTAAAGTAAAAAGACACTGTCTGGGTTACGGTCAGCGACATGACACAATGAATTCAGTCTGGCTAGTTCCGATCAGTTTTTAAAAAACGTGTGGGTGAAATTGAAATGAGCCTTCTCTGAACTGACTACATTTAATTCAGAGCCAAGCCAGTGAGAAACCTCGAAAAAAGGCTAGATGTGCACTTATGTATTCACTAATGAATTCAACTCTGTAAGTTGCAGCCATGTACTTATATGAATACTAAAACTACTATTCCCAACCTGTTGACCAGTTTCCCATGACTTTGCCTATTGTGATTACTGCCTAAGGTTTTTTTAAAGTCAGAGATTTTATTTAGAGATTGCTCTCACAAACAGCACTTTCTAGCTAATAAAACATTTTGAGATATCTATTTTTAAAACACACACACACACACACACACACACACACACACACACACACACATATAGTATATATACATACATATGATATATTTTTATAGAATAAATATTTTTTTTAAATAACAATTAATAAAAAAATGTATACATTTAAATGTATGTATATACACACATATTATTAGAACAATATGTTAGAACCATGTAAAATACATTTGCATCTCTTTGTTCTAGCATATATTAAACATGCCATCTTATAATATATATATATATATATATATATATATACATATATATATATATATATATATATAATTTTTTTTTTACATATAGGCCTATATATATATTTACATATTAAAAAAATACAGTATTTTTAAAAAAATGCTAATCTGTGGGTTGTAATTATAGTTCTAATATTGGCATGAAATGGAATAATAATTATTTTATAATAAATTGTACTCCTATTGGTACATATAAATATCACTAACATCAAACATCAAGTCACAAATGAGGAGCAGAAATAAAGGGAATTTTGATCTTCCGGTTGGCATTGTGATCTGATGAGAAGCTCTTTAGAGTGCCTTTCTTCTTTGATGGGCTGATTCGGGGACTCACAGTAATAGACTGTGGCACAAATCAAAGCCTGGGTGCTGAAGGTCAAGTGATCTGTGGCTTTGGGCTTTATTTGAATGCAAGGTGGCACACGGTTTCCGCTTTTAATCTTGACATGATCAGATCTCTGTAATCTGTATTGACTATGAATCATCATCACTCATTTCCTGTGCTTTTTTTTCACCTTGAGACTCTTTCAAATGAAACTTTAGCGAACCAGCTGGCTTGGTTGGCAATTTAATAAAGTTTTGTTCTGTTGAGATCTATCATGCATGAAATTGATTTGCAGAAAGTGCCTTTGCAGTAAAATAAACAGGTCAAGAGAGAGACAAAAAATGTCAGGCACTAGTGTCAGCAAAAAGTCCATTAAGCTTAAGTTTGGATAAGTGTCAGAACAAAAAGGATTAAATCGATATTTCTTCCAGGAAACGATTATGCATAAGCGGCTATATATTCATCCACACTCACCTATGTTTTTGACGCAACACACCATGCAGACCATCATCATCATCATCATCATCATTCACAAATACAAAGCCAGCAAAAGCGTCTATCACACAGCCAGAACGGCCGATGGCAATGCCAAGGAATTAACAATTCAATCACTTAATATTAACAATTTTCCCCCAGAAAGAAATAGGCTATTTGGAATGATGAGATAATTTCGTCTGTTTACCAAACACTTTTTTCCTATTCACTCTGTTTTTCTCTTTATAGAGCCGGCATAATTAGGCAATGCAATCCAAACATTTTATAAAAATAACAAATAATAAAAAAAACATTAATTTATTAATGCACTACTTGTCACAATAAGATTCAGATAGTGCATCTTATGTTATCAAATACGCTAAATAACCAGTCAGAAGCTGACTACACTTATTTAAACGTGTCACGATTCTTATAGCCTAACAATTTCGGATTAAAACTAATAGCGTGTTCTGATTCGCTGAAAAGAACCAGCTCATAAAAAAAAATCATTTTTTCGGTAATCTGACTTCTGTGGTCGCGCTGTCTCTTTCATCCTCTGAAAAGAAACGGCTCATTAGAATCATTCGTTCAGGATTCGAACCACGCTAGTGCCACTGTATGTTTTGACTCAACTATAAGGAACCGATTCATAAGAGTCATGCGTTCGAGAATCGGATAACACTAGTCGCGCGTGTTTGTTCGCGATGTAGATTCAATGCAGAAAACACTGCCGTGTATCTGTAGAGAGAATACAGATTTGAGAACCCAAACAGAACTGAACTTCATCAATATTGTTCGTTTCTGGTAGGATAGCTATAAAAAAATCAGAACCGGTTCTCAGCTAGCCAGAAGCAAACATTGTGCTCAGTGGATTTTTTTTTCTTTTGCGTTTAAATGAACTTTCCACCCAGGTCTTACCCTTAAAAATGAGTTTGTCAATATCCCCGTCCATTCCCTGGAAGTAGCATTTCCTCCAAAGTCCAAAGTAGGTGGAGAAGAGCGGGCGCCCGCACTCCGTCTCCAAAATGCCCATGCCCAAAATCGCCCTCCAGTTCTCCAACAGTTCCTCCTCTCGACTCCCTACATGGATGGGCTTCATGGGAGCCAGGTTGCGCTTCGCATTCCCACTGTCCACCAAAGGCAGGTGATAGATGGGCATCTCCCTGTTCTTCTGGTCGTTGGACTCCGAGCCGTACTGGTCGCAGTTCTCCTTGTGTCTCCTGGTATCGGTTTCGTACCAGTGGTCGGTAAAGATCGCCGTGACCAGAAGCATGAGCGCGAGCAGGCTCATGGACAAGCTGATCGCCGTTACAAGAGCCCGTTTCTCCATGTCTCCAACATCCGCGCAACTCACTCAGTCATCTCTCACATGAAGCGTACTTTCCTCGCCTTATTCCGGGACAATGCGCCGCTTTGAGCAGCGATCTGTCATTACAGGTGAATGAGCGGAGTGTGTCTGCGCGTGCGGTACTGTGGGCATCTGTATGGGATGCGCGATGGCCGTGCGTGTGTGTTTAACTGCACTCCGCTCGGCTTTTGTCCATCTTCCTTTATCCGCAGTAGCCGCTTGTCTTACTTTCCTTGTTCCTGAAAAGGATGATGCATCCGCGTAGACCAAGATTTCATCGTGCAACTGAACGCGCGTGTGGGAATGTCAAGGTTGTCGCGCGCCTACTGTGCCAACAATAGCTATGGGTGTGTCAAGGATACAGGCGAGGCGGTTTCCTGCAAGCGCGCGACTGAACTGTTATGATGATGATGATGGTGATGATGATGGTGACTACAGTTTGATCAGGCAAACATCAATGCAGCAGAAGACCATTATGCAAAGGGGAAAAACAAATTAAGAACTTGATTAGACTGCAACATATGTTATCCAGTATGTAGTAACAAACAAAGGTAGCTGTTTTAGGGTCAATGTCTGTTATGATAAAAATGATCAATCTTTTAATGCAATACTTGCATCCATGTTTAATAACATCATAGCCAAGTTAGCCAAATATTTTACAAGTAGTTTGATTTATTTACTTTTTTTAACATTCAATGAAAATAAATACTTACCTTGTCCCTCGAATACATGAGTATATTTGGGAGTTAAGAGTTACTCCATTAGACCTGACCAAATCATGACTTTCATAACAAGGTCAAAATACTCTTAAAATAAAGGTTAGAATGGGTGTTGGGAGTAGCGGAGGGGGGTAACAGTGATGTCATAGAACGACCATTTTTGAGTTCCCCAAATAATCTTTCCGTGAACAGTTTTTTTCTTAGTGTGAAGAACATAATCTAAAGAACCTTGTTCCACTTTCCTTTTTGTGGAATGGAAAGGTTCCATGAATGTTAAAGGTCCTTCATCGAACCATTAATGACAGTTAAGAACCTTTATTTAATTTTTTTTATTAATATTTTTTTATTGATATTGTCGTCGTCAATCAAAAACAACCTGGGAGTTGCACACAAGCCATAAACAAAACAAAATCAAACCAAATGATAATAATAATAATATTATTAATAATAATAATGATAATAATAAAAAAGGGAGATACATGCAGAATGTTCATTATAACACAATGGAGGAAAACAATAAGCAACAAACAAATATCCAATATACATCCACAACCAAAGGGTAGCCTTTATAAACAATTGTCCCATTATGGATACATTCTGGAATCTTCACTAATCCCTATAGAGACTTCAATGATTCTTTCCACATTTTATTAAATGACACAAGTTTGCTCATAAGATTTTTTCTAAAGATATAAGATCCTTTATTATAGCTAGCCAATCCGTATAATGGAGGGCTATCTCCAACCCATTTGTTCATAATGGCCTTCTTGGCCAACATCCGCAAAGGATGGACAATGTTGAGGAGGAAAAATGCCAAGTAAACACATGTCTGACACGGCTTGCAGATTGAAAGCCAAAAAGTTCTTATTACATTCCCATCAACAATGGAAAAGCATACCAAGGGAATATTTGCACTTCATACAATTAGGTGATACCTGTTTGTTAAATTTGCTACATCTATGGCGACATATAAGCCTGATGTGTTAAACTGCATTTCTCTGAATTTGTTGCAGACAGAAATAGTTTCATTTTCCCATGAGACAGAGTCAATATCAAACCCAGTGTTTTTCCTCCAAGATTTTTGAAGATCAATAAGCTTATTCTGCCCATACAATTTTCACAATTTCTAGTGCTAACATAGTGTCTAACTAAAAAAAAATTATAGAAATCTTTTTGTGCAATATGGAAATGGAATGTGAGTTTATCAAAGGTTATGGGTTTACCAGAAGAGATCATATAATTTATTCCGGCTTGTTGCCATGAGAAAAAATATGATCCCATTTTGGGACACAATCCATCTACCAATGAGGAGAGAATAAGGGCTGTTTATAATGAAATAATCTTTTAATAGTGGACCAAGCTTGCAAAGTTGAAAATATCAATTTCTTAGGAAACTAATTAAGAGGTTCCGCATAAATCCATAAAACAAAGAACCTTTATTTTTAAGAGTGTATATGCCATTGATATGTGCATTAAAATTAGTCAGATATATGAACCAGGCCAATATCTGGTCATTGACATAGGCTAAATAATATCTATCTCAAACCAATAATATTTGTATTAAATATTAAGAAATTGATAACCGATTGATTAGAAAACGAATTAAATTAACCCTCACTATCACTGCATTACATAAACAGACACAGAAAAGATAGAGAGGAATTGAAAATGAAACAATAAAAATCTGAACAATGGGTTGGAAACCATACCTAGAACAGCCAGGAAAGAATACCTCTCTAATACACGCCATGTTGGTTGTTTGATAAATGCCGTCATGCTGAGACCTTGATCTGTGCCAGTGCATGCTTTAATAATCAGTCAATAAATTGCATCCTGGATGTGTGCCTGGCATTTGAGAAATAAATTAGACTGAATAGTCCTGGCTCATAAAACCTTCATAACAACCACATGGTGTAAGTACAAATGTGTTCAGAAGCTCACTCTTGGCACACACTCCTCTGTGATTCGGAAATAAATAGCGCTGAATCACAATCCTGTCTGAGCTGAAAGAGAAGAAGATGGAGGAAGAAGTATGAGACTGTTTTGTAAGTCAACCACATGGAGAATCCTGACAACTGTTAATCTGTCAACTGTCAGTGATTTGTCACATATTTGGAGAGATATATGTGAGAAAACAGACCTCAAACTGCCTTGTTTAACTCTCGAAATGAAGAAAATCAAACCACAACCAATCACTGTTATCATCACATACAGATCAGAAAGTAACATACATTTCGAAATACTAAAATGTAAAACAACTACAACCAATGATCTGACAGTGAAGGGACATTTCTGTACAAAATCTCACTGGTAACAGCTTTGCAAGGAAGGAAATTTTATAAAGTCATCAAAATCAGTTGCCCCCTGTTTTCCCTGTTTACATAAACAAATTCTATTCTATTCTATTCTATTCTATTCTACATTGAATACTTGGTTTCTATTTTCAGTGACCTAACTTTGGAGTAGAAGTTTTGACCTCTCTGCATGTGAATTCATCTGAACTTAGCAAAAAAGTCTGTGACAGTCATACTTCTGCTTTCTTATGAAATAATATGATACATGAAGTCATCACATCGTTAAGTTAAAGTATTGTTATAAATTATAATGAATGTTATGTTATGTTTTATTTGATTAATGTATAATAGGATAATTCAGGTTTTTTTAATTTCATAACTATTTCTTTACTTTTTACTGGATCAAAAGAGCACATCTTTTTAATTAAAAGTTATTTGTGTACTGTAGGCCTTATATTGAAGATAATAAAAAATATCAAAACAAGACAAACTAATTATCAAACCAGTGTCACTCACCATATATAAACTTCAAAAGAAGAAAATGAAATAAATAAAACGCCATTCCAATAGAGTGTTGTGTAAAATATTCCTCAGAAGCAGGTTATGTACTGGTGGCTATGCGCTTCTGGTCATCTGATCCAGCCCATCCTCCTCCTCCTGTCTTCATCCTCCCATTCCAGACATTCTCCACTCTACGAGCGCAGCGCATGCGCAGTGGAGCTCACGGGAAGCCATGTTAAAGTTAGTGAAGTACTGCGACTGAGATTCCCTTCTGACGCCGTATGTTTATTTTTTTGTCCGTTTTTCTCCTTTCGTCCGTGTCAGGGCTCCCAGCAAATCTAACATTGATATTCAGAGGCCGGAGTCCCCATGATGAACTCTAGTTTCGATCTGTCCAGGCGAAATCCGCAAGAGGATTTCGAGCTTATCCAGAGGATAGGCAGCGGGACCTACGGGGATGTTTACAAGGTAAAAATGTGTTTTCTACAAACAAGGCCCGTCTTTTGGACTGTGCAGTCCACATTTAAAGGACCCTATCTTTAGAATAAAACCAATGTGAGGCAAATGGTAGTTTAAATGTTGTATCTACAGTCATGAAGATTGTACTTCTCTGAAGTGGACTGGGACACTGATCTTAAAGGTGCACTCCGTATTTTTCTTTAGAATGAAAAAAATTACATTCAATTTGAAAATGAATAGCACTATGGAGAAATATATTTCAAATGTTGTACACTAATATGATATGAAGACTACAGACCTATAATTTTTCTAGTAAAAGCTGTTTAATTTTACTTGGAGGGGGTCCCTCATGGGCACTGCCATGTTGACATCACATGACCAGACCTGTCATGCTGTTTTTGGACTATTACTACTACTAATACAAATTAAAAATAACAATAATGTATTTACTTTATAGTGCTTTAGCAATTGCTGAGTGGGAAATGGAATCTATAAACAAGCAGTACAAAGTACCAACGCAGCCTGGTAACGTTATATCAGCAAGTGTTGAATCCAAGAATGCACTTTTTATGGATGTGTAGATGAGACGGAGAGAAAAAAAACCTGCTATGAAGCGGCAGCAGTTAGTGAACAAACTTCATGCATCCAGACCGAAAGGTGTCAGAACAAAGTACTAAACCACTGGTACTATTGAGACAAATAAGAGCCGAACAGAGTAAAAACTTATGCTGTGTTTCCCAATGGACCTACTTATGCTAAGCCCTAAAAGTATGTACTCTTTTTGTGAAGGAAAAGTACATACTCCATATTTAATTTCCTACCAAATTGGAGAGAAAAGAAGTAGCATGTTGATCTGCCAGAGTGCCAGACAGTCGTGGGTCTTTCATGCAGAGAACTCTCCTTAGGCCTATATTTTTGCATAATGGCGCATTTAAAAGTTAATGGCCAAACAGATCTTTGTGAAAGTTCATATTGTTGTTGCAATTTTTTATCAGGTTAAATGTGGATTATTAGTCACTAAAACCTCTTCATCTAAACCTCTCTACTCAACCGTCGGTCTCACACATCTGCCATGTTTGTAGTTATTTAACACTTTTTCTTCATCCTTGTAATTCTGATTAAAGTCCTCCTCCAATGCACAGTGGGTTGTGGTGGGCAATATTAGCCGTTAGAGTGTGCACAGATCCACACTTCGAAAATCTAGGCTACCTGAAATGGTAGACCATCTGAGGACTTTTGGCATACTCTTTTCAGCATACTATGCTTTTGGGACACACTTATTCTAATCTCACATACTATTTAGGATGGATAGTATGCACATTGGGACGCAGGTTTAGGCTGCATTGGAAATGTGCATACTTCCCTACTATTTAGTAGAAAAGTACCTGGATGACCTACTCCTGTTATATGTAGTACATACTCAGACATGCAATTTCGAAAACAGCTTTACTGAGTGCACCTTTTCCGAACTATCTTAACTTTTGCCCTACTTAAAGGGACAGTTCATTCAAAAATGGAGGTTTTGGCATAATTTGCTGACTGTTATTTTGTTTCTTTCTTCCTTAAAACAGAAAAGTAGATGTTTCACAGTATGACAGTCTCATTCATTATTAATTTCCCTTTAGGAAACACAACAGTAGCATCAAAACACTGATCTGTGAAACTCTTGTGCAGATAAGCACACTCATTAACTGTTTGCAAATTTGACATAATTTCCTGTCAACTTGTTGGGTTTATTCCCAGTTTCTTGCACCTCAGTTTGAGTACGACTGAATAACATTATTGTGTGGTTTTGTTGCAGTGTCACTCCCATGAGTTGTTGCAAAATTGTGCAAGAGATGACAAATATTTGAGGAAGGCCTTGTAATATCACAGCTTATGTCTGTGGTTGTCAACTTGTCACTGAGTCTAACTCAAGCGCCATAGAAAGATCGGTTTGGTGACAGCTGGACAGTTGATCACTGAGGCTGTTGTCTTGAGTGGTTAACTTGGAAGTTGTTTACAAGTAGTGTGAAATGTGCTGGATTATCCGAGGCTTTATCCGAGTGAGGCTTAAGCGGTAGGTCAGTGTCACCCTGCAAGACTTTCACCTGTCAGTCAACACTCTTAAAAATAAAGGTTCTTCATTAGAATTCCCTGAAGAACCTTTAACATCCATGGAACTTTCCACTGCACAAAATGTTCTTTATAGTGGAAAAAGGTTCTTTAGATTTTTGAAATGTTCTGCACACTAACTTAAAAAAAGCCTAACTTTTGACTGAAAGGTTCTTTGGGAACCTAAAATGTTTTTTTTCCATGGCATCACTGTGAAAGCCCCCTTTTGGAACCTTTATTTTTAAGAGCGAAGGGTTGCACATGGCCAACTTTTTACATATTTACATAATTATTTCACATAGACATAATTACTTGTATTTAGTCTGCTTTCATCCTATCTTCAAGTCAAGAGCAGCATGTCAGTCTTTATTTGCCAGAAGAATATTTGTTTTATCTGACAGAGCGTGTTAGGATTATGTAAAAGATAGCCTAAGTAAAACTCTGTTTATGCTGATTAGAAGGATTTTAGATAACAGATGATAACAGATTATGTTGGCTACTGTCTGGTTTAACAGCATTGAGTGCAGTTTATCTACAGACATGCAGTTATTTACAGTCCTTGGGTATTTTTCCTTGAGAATCAACTGTAATCAAGAAGGTAACCGAGTATTCTAGATTGGAGGAGATGGTCATTTAGAAACCCATATTGATTGACATATTGATATTCTGAATATTGGTGGGGATGTGGCCTCTTTGGTGTATATGATTGTTGACTGTAATTCATTTTTTATTCAATCATGTCAATCATGCAGTACTTCATGTCTAGAAAGTTGTGAATAGAATTTGTGTGATAATGCTTTTTTGTGCTTTTTGCAACCGATTTTAATGAATGTAGTGGCATAAGAGAATTATGATGGAGAAAAAGGATGGTAAATTACCATATAATGTCCAAATGTTTAAGACTTCTAATGACAGTGATGACAAAGATGGTTAAACTTAAATGAAAATTCACCCTATATTCTACATGCATGTTACTGATCCTATTGTGAACAATCTTGGATATGTTTCTTTTTTTTCACTTCTTAAATTCTATCATAACTCGATTTTCTGGGAAAATGTTAGACCTCTTTTTGGTGATATATGCTGCATTTCTCCAGTCATTTAATTTGCTTAAACCCCACCCCTTTCTTACAGTCGACCTCAAGCTTGCGTTCAGATCTGCTTCCATCCAATTAACAACCAGCTGATTGAACCAAGTCCCCAACCGCCATTGTTTTCTTTTTCAATAATCCATGTCACTCAGATGTAGCCATATGTCTCAATACGAAAGAATGGAGCTGTCGCTACTTTTGCGTCTTTTGCTACTTTCTACAGACTATTGCAGCAAGCCTACTTAAAAGGAAAGCTTACCCCAAAATCTTTCTCTTGTCGTTCAAAACGTACGAACAGGTATGAACATCGGTGGAACAAAAAATACATTTTGATGAATATAAAACGTTTTTTTGTCCATGCAATGAAAATCAACGTTTTCCGAAACAACATTGGACCCCACTGACTTTCATTGTATGAAAAAAAGAAGAACACATTTATCAAAAATATCTTTTGTGTGAAGAAAAGTCATACAGGTTTGGTGAGTAAAAGACGACAGAATTTAAATATTTTAAATATTTGACTATCTTTAATCCTTGACCTATTTTATTCAAAACAGAGCAGGGCATTAGCTTCAGCACGGTTTGCTGATTTAAATACCACACTGTTGTCAACAGGTGTTTTTCCTGGTTGTTTGTCTACTGGGTCTGCCTGTTTTTCGTAACGGTTTGAAATAAATGTAATGCCAGCATGCACCTGATGGGTTTTAAAGGGCCTGAAAGCATACAGAGATGTAAAGTATTGATTGAGCAAAAGTAAGCATTGAACAAAAAGCCTACTGCGTCAAGGGTAGGGATATGACTAATTACCCAGTTTAATCAGTATATATTGGCTTTGTGTCAAGCCTTGGTGGGGCTATTTTGATAGTTCTGTGGCTTCCCTGCATTCGAGTGGTTTCGTATTGATTCCATTTTTATGTCTACGGCCTGAGGAATCGGCAGCAAACGACGGAAAGAAAGCAAAGGGATCCATATGTGTGAGGAAGAAAGCGAGAGTGAGAAACTCATCGGTAAAAGAATAAGTGCAAGTCTAAACTCTGCCCTGAGGTGTAATGCTTTGAGGCAGAATTCATCGCTTCTCTTTCAGGAGGTTGCTGTGGAAAGACGATTGTGGGAGCAAATCTCTCGCTATTCGGAATCGTGCGTGCTTGTGACTTTGTATGTGTTGATTCTTTTTCTTGGCCTCCTGTTGAGACACAAATTCCTTTCTCTCACTGGAAGTTTGGCTTCTCACTGCACGAGTTTGTTCGAAAAGGCCAGGTCAGTCTAAACAGTAGTTCTGCAGAGCTGAATGCAGCTTGATTTCAGTCCAGCCACTAAAATGCATCAGATAGAACAAAAAGGGAGATGTTAGTTCTTGTCAGCAGAACAAAATCTGTTTATTTCTGGACCGAGAGGTTTGATTTCACAACTCTTGCACATGTATCATTTGGTGAATCCAGTCATATTAGTTTATACCTTTCCTTCTCAGAGTTTGTGTGAAGTGGAGTGTCTTGTCTTCATAAGGAACATCCATTCAGGCCTTGCCTTTGTTTGACCTGACTGGATTAAAGTCACGATTTCACCTTTATTCGGATAATCTCTTTCATCCTTCACACCCAGGAAGTCTTGTGTTCCCCTTAAAGACGAAATCCACTCATCCTGTCATTCCCGATTGCAACAGTCACCTTCAATCACACAGATTACACAGGAAGATGGTTCTCCAAGTGTCCTGCATCATGCATTTGTGAAAACATTCTGACTGGATGAAATTCAAGATGATAGAGTTTCCGTGATATGTGTGCCCTATGTGTGCAGAATCGCTGTGCAGCTGATGTGAGGGCATTTCTGAATTGACTTTGTCGGGAAAAAATGATCATTAATTATTCACCTGTTTCAACAACTGGGCACTGCTCCATCCTGTAATACTATAATGCTTCTGAGATTTGTATCGGCTAGTTTAGGGACATGCTTGCAACCTCTGACTTTCAATAGTCCTGACTATTTAAATATACTCTGATAAATAAAATATAGCCTATCTGGAATTAACTGGAACAATCAGCTCTAATATTGATTATCATCATGTGGAAAATAATTGAACCATGTAGGCTAACAGAATACCTAAGTTGAACAATTATTTTATTTAACTGGCTGATACTGCCGATTCACTCTCTCTCGCTCTGAGATGTTCAGTCTTTTTCATACATTTGTTGCAGTTTTACTCACAATCTAATGATATTGTGATATATTGATGTCTGTTGAATTCTGGCTTTTATGTTATTGCTATAATTCCATAGATGTCCATTGTAAGTGCATTGGTGTTATATTTTATTTTTATAAACTTATGAATGAAAATGGATAGGATTTACTGGAGCTTAACTCTAAATATATTTATTCAAAAGTTTGGGGTAGGTAAGATATTTTTTAATGCTTTTGAAAGGAGTCTCTTATGCTTATCCAGACTGCATTTATTTGTTCAAAAATCCATTAAAAACAGTGATTTTGTGAAATATTATTACATGTTAAAATAGCTGTTTTATATTTTAAAATGTAATTTATTCCTGTGATGGCAAAGCTAAATTTGCAGTCTTCAGTGTCACATGATTCTTCAGAAATCATTCTAATATGCTGATTTGGTGCTCAAGAAATATTTCTTGTTATTATCATTGTTGAAAACAGTTGTGTTGCTTATTGTCTTGTAGAAACCGTGATACATTTTTTTTCCCAGGATTTTTTGAGTAGAAAATTCTAAAGAACAGCATTTATTTGAAATAATTGAAATTGAATAAAAGTATTTATTTATTTCAAAATTAAACCCAGCCCTAAACCTTTGATTGGTAGTGTGCTGTATATAATTTTATTTAGGCCTATACTTACAGTAATTTGGAGTGTGACGATACACTAAGTTAGCTCATGAGACGATACGATACACGATATCGAGTTCACGAGAACGAGACGACGATATTTTCAAGAAACACTATATTTATTTAAGAAATCTTCAATGACAAAATATGACTGGAAAAAATAGTACGACTGAAAGTCACAAAATGCAGTTGATGCAGTCGTCTTATTATATCGTGCAGCTTTAGAAAACTATCTAATAATGCGGTTCATGGATTCCCTTCCATGGAATTCTGATATTTAATCGAGAAATCGTGACAGCCCTAAACTAATCATCTTGTAATGAATGTCACTTCAGTTCTACTTTCTGAGTATGAATTATCATATGCAGTAAAAGACAGAACAATATAATGCAAATGCTGTCAAAGGATTTGCCACAAACTCTACTCAGTCATGCTGATATCGCTAGACAGCTTTTCACCTCGACGAGAAATATTGTCACATTTTAATATCACTTGGCACAAGATTTCGTCACACCCCTAATGATAACAAATAATCATATGTATGTCTAATTTTTTATTATATAATATTATAAAAATCGTTTTTTATTTATTTAGTGATATCTATTGGCATTATATCAAATATTTTAGATTTTAATCGAAACAGCAACAGGTATGATTTTGGAAGCGCTTTGCATATGTCAGTTCCTCTTGTTCAAGTTGTTTTTTTCATTGTATGAAGGATTTTCGTACCTTTTCTACCTTGTTTTTGTGACTCATTAGTCGGAGCGAGTCACAGTCCTCAAACCTTCTCCCTGAGGAAACCTTGAAACACCTCTCAGGAGTCTCACAAAAGCTGAGGTCAACGTACTCCAGCCATCACATATTCTTTCTTTCATCACTTTTTGCAGGAAGCAACTGTCAACACCTTTGCTTACTCTCATGTGTTTTATGCCTTCGCGCCTTTTAGAAGTTCACAACAGACTGGATTACACAGTCTCTTTTAATAGAACGTCCTTGCCATCTAGCCTACTTTTGAGCGGCCCCGAGATCTCTGCACAATCTGAAAACTAAAGCAGTTTCAACCTCGCCGCAACCTTTCAATGAGTAAGCAGAAATATAGATCTGCATGACAGAGTGATCCACTGTCCTACAAGTGCGGCCGAGGAGAGAAATTGTATTCTGCCTTTGTGAGTGTGAGCGACTGACATTCTACCTTTGTTTGGACAACAACGTGATTTACTTAATTATCTTTGGCGTTTGGTAGCGGATTTAGAGTTAGACTTATTAGACAGTTAATCGACCGTGTTGTAGTAACGATTCATAAACTGTGTTGTTGGTGGGAGACTCAGAGGAGGCGGTCGTCTCAGTTTTACTGTGTACATAATCACGTTTTAGCAAGCCCAGGCACGCTCCTGTCGGCGCGCACTAGAATTCTTGATGCATTATGTACTCTGCGTTTAACTGCAATACAGCATGAATAATGAATTCGATGAAATGTTTGATAACACCAGCGCAGGAAAGACATTAGAGAGGAAAACGAGTTGTTTATCAGAGGTCAGTGCCGCATTGGCACAGTAAATTGTTAATACAAGGCATCAAATTTGCCAGGCATTGCAGAAAATGATTGGCCTAGATTCGGCTGGTCGGGGGCCAAGCTTGCAGTGATTTATCCACCTCTCTGTAATTACCTGACATGGCAGCTCGAAGCCCCACTGTGTTCTGCACCTGTTCAGGTGGAGCGCTTGGCTGTTGCTCCGCGCCTTAGCGGACATAGGAGAGTGTGTGCGCGTGTGTTTGAAGTCAAAGGGTTACGCGCTAGGAGGCTGAGTTTTAAATTTATGCAATGGTTGTGTGTTTTTGTTAGTTAAAGGGATAGTTCACCCAAAAATGAAAATTCTGTCATTAATTACTCACCCTCATGTCATTCCATAAGATTTTTGTTCATCTTTGGAACACAAATGAAGATATTTTTAATGAAATCTGAGAGATTTCTGTCCCTCCATTGAAAGTCTTTTCACTCAAAACTCTGACAGTCCAAAACATTCATAAAGAGATCATAAAATAAGTCCATATGAATCGAGCGATTTAATCCAAGACTTCTGAAGAGACTCGATCACTATATATGATGAACAGATTTTAATAGGGTTTTATTCACACATAAACATTGATCAGCAAATGAAAGTAGCACTCAAATATGGTAAACAGAAGCTCAAGCATGCTTGCTTATATCGGTGAATCTGATATAACAAAACCGATACCCGATTATGGTAAAAATGCTAAAATATCGGTTAAACCGATTATCGGTCAATCACTAATTATCATCCCACATTTTCATCCCAAAAAAACAACAACAAAAATCATGGTTAGATATAATAACATGGAAATTTTCCTTTAAAATCATGTCAGAATATTAATTATTTACATTTTGTGGCTATACTTTTGAAACTGAGCATTTTAATGTTTACGAATTGATCCCATTCACTTTCTTTGTAAGAGCCTCATGTTAATCTATAGAGTTTTGCTTTATTTTAAGAAAAGCAGGACTGAGTCAAAATCATTTTTATTGTAATCAATGTTAGGTGCTGTCGATTGAGCCTTACTTGTACTGAACCCAGAGTATTCCTTTAACCCGCAGCGTTGTACCTCAACCCATTATCGCAATCCTAAACTTTTCTGAAAGCATAAAGAGGTGTAAAAAGTCAAAGTGGTGGTCAGGATGAGTCTCAATTTTTTTTTTATCCCACAATGTCATCAGATCCGGTTATGTTGTTGTTGGTTGGTTCCCACGATCCTTGACTTTCACCTTTCTTGGGCCGGTGGTGGGCTCATTATAAAGGATCATTAACACATCATTTTAAACCACACCAGACAATATGATTTGCCTGATTGCAAGGCGAGGTATTGACCGCTGGGCCTAGATGCTTGATGAAGCTATTGATCAGCACTAATCTGCATCCCTCCACCACGTAGACACAAGCAGATTATCCTGGAAAGGAATTATACTTTGCATTTCACACAGATTTTTTTTTGCTTATTAATTACGATTTGGCCTAATTAAAAAGCTTGTGAGTCATGATATGCAATTTAAACCAAAAAAGAAATATTATGCATGGGAAAAATGCAACTGTGAACATTTTTCATTTTGACTTCAACCGAAAGATGAAAGTTGTTTGTTTCTGGATTACGAATTCTTTTAATTATACATTTTGCTGTGTGGTTTTGCACTGATGAGTCAAAGCAGGGATTTGATTTAATGTGTTGATATTGCACAACATTTCATGATTTTCGTACATCATTGTGACACCCACCATCCGCTCTGTGTTTATAGTCGAGGTTCGATTTCAGCACCTCATATCTTTGAGCTGAAAGGATTCAGCATGTGGGCTTCTTTCAAAGCAGTTCGCAACAGGAATTTGAATATGCGGCGGAGAATCATCAGCCTTCTGGAGGGGAGCTTTCAGTTGTGTTTTAACTTTTTTGACATGCACCTCAGAGTGAATTCTCACACGATCCCGCCAAAGCTGTATCGCTCTTGACATCTTCGCATTAGTTACCCGGGATGGCTCTATGTTTTGCATCATCCTTTTCAGATCATATCACTCTGCTGCTGATGTTTTTCTGACTTGTTTTCGATAAGCGAAATCTCTTTGAAAGATACTGATTATTAAGCACGCATTAGAATTCTTCACTTGTTCTATTTGTTGACTGCAACTGTCAAGTTAAGGCCTAAATAAATGTTTAATTAAAAGTAATTAAAGAATGTTGTATGAAAAATGATGTTGATCAATAAGGATGTGCAAAACAACTTGTTTTCAAAGTCAACTGGTCATGAGTTTCCAGAATGATTAGTTAACTAATCTGTCTTAAAGAGGTCCTGCATTAAAGGGCGTTTGGGTTTGCCTGACCTTCTAAATTTGCATTAGTACATTAAGTCGTGCTCTTTCGTTCACTCTTTCGCCCGAATGGAAGTGTCTCGAGATGTTTTTTTAAAAGTTGGACTAATTTTAACTTGACAAAAACAATGCTTGTAGCGAGACGTTCAAATAAGTGTTGTGTTTGCATTTCGATATAATCTTGCATTAAATGGGCATCTTTAACCATGGCAACTGTCCATGTGCATTTTCACCAAGAATATTGTGTTTTCCATGCAATGCCAAATACAAAATGTAACTTTTAAAAACGCTGCATCTCATCATTTTTCTTTGGCTGTTATATTACAGCAAAACTCATAATCATGATTATTTTGGTCAATATTGAAATCACTATAATTTAACGCAATTAGTTGTGGGTGATATGAGTAAGTTTAGATTAAGACAATATGAGTAAGTTTAGATTAATTCTAATTATAAAAGTAAGTTTTGCAGTTTCACAATTATTTATACCAATTTGATTTTTCAGCAAAAATTAAAACTAGGTTAACTAAAAAGTCCTCAAATAGTTAATAAAGACAATAAGAATAAAAAAACAGAAGGAAATACAAATTCGTGTCTCTTTCACGGCTTAATGCGCTTTTAATAACTTTTAAAGAGGCTATATGCAACTTTTTCCCCAAAATAAACGTAACAATAGCCTTTTTATTTGACCATTTATGACTCAAACATCTCCTGATGAGCATACTGACACCTTGTCAGCTCACAGCGGGTGCACCTATAAGCCTGTATCCATTTTGCGACAGTCAGTGATCTAGCTGATATGAGAGACTTTTCACTGGAGAAACATGTTCATAGTTTCTATTAGGGCTGCACGATATTACAAAAAAACTGGCATTGAGATATTTAATTTTTCTTCGATATATATTGCAATATGACTTGAATAGCTCTGTTTGAAAATAATTAATCATTCTAGAATAATTGGGATTTTGTAGGGGAGTGAATCTACATAGAAAAAATTACAAATTCACAAGCATTCGCACCGGCACCTGTTATTTTTAAACATCGGTGTTAACACACAGTTTATAGCCTTCATATTTACTCCAATGAACTTGCCCCAGAACAGCGACAGATGGACTGACGCCGAAGTCCAGGCACTTCTCAACCTTTCCGTTGAGGAAATCCAACGCGACTTTGAAGAGACCACCAAGCCAAACATGATTATGTATTTCTGCTCAGCTGGAGATATTGGGCATCAACAACACGACAAATGCTATACTTTTTCGTATAGTTTACTTTCTTTATAATAACGTATTAGATAGCACTGTTAAACCGATCGTAAACTAATGAAGAGAGTTCTCAGCGTTGTCAAAATATAAGTCCCACACAACAACCAGAGCAGCAGGACGCAAGTGACGACTTGTGTCACTTCAGAGTTCCTACTGGCGGTGCGAATGCTACCAGAAAAATTGCCCTAGGAGAAAATGTTGTTTTCCTGGTGACTAGTTCCTATAACTGAGGTCCCATAGCTACTCAGTGTGAAAGCCCCTAGAACGAAACCACACCGCTGGCGCTGTGACGGAAAGGAAGTTGCTTAAAGAAGACAATAAAAAACAAATAAAAGCATTTATTTGAAAATAAAATGACTAATAACAAGAATATATTCCGTGGTGTGAAAGGCCTCAAACACGTCCATCTGAATAAATAACATGACATGGAATTTCACCATATCTATTTTCTAAATGCATGTTATTGATCTTATAGTGAACGATTCATCCATGCATTTGTTTCATTTTGTACGACGTACTTACGACGTACGAAAAGATCTGTCGCTACTTTCTGTTCAAAGATGTTTTCCAAAGGGTTTTACAGTGAAAACTTTTTTTCACTGTAAAGCGACAGTGAGCGACTTTTTTTGGATATTTATATATGGTCAGTGGATGAAAACTTCTACTCCCTGCAGCCCAAACAAACTGTCAGTGAAAATGTAGACTCTTTAGTTTGACATTTTGTCATTCCTGATGCTTTTTTCACACAGATTTTTCTATCAAAGTGCACTTCATTAGTGTATTGTTACTATGGGACATCGTCAGCCGTGTTCTGCCCGGTAATACTCGGCTCAGTCCCCCACCCCCTGTTTTCACTGCTGCCAACGCCTAGCTGTCAGATCTCACGCTGTTGCTAAGAGAGGGGAAAAGAAATACTTTGACCACTTCGCTGATGACATCTTAATTGAATCCGGGCTAATTTTGTCTAATGTTTTTCCTACTGCCACATCGTGATTAAATAATGTCACGATGGACTGAACAACTGAACAACAATTTTTTTTTGTAGCCAAAATGAGTCTGTCCATTGGTGTGGATATTGAGGATGTCATATTTCCCCCCCGTCTTGATCAGTAAAGCAGTCGTTGTTTGTATTTAGTTTTTAAAGGTGATGAAACTCTCTCTTGAATCATGAAATACATGAGCCTCTGCCCATGTGACTATACAGATTTGCGGCAGGCGGATAAATTAACATTCTGCTCTACGAGCACTGATCAGCGGTCTTTTCAAAACAGCAAGAAAATGCAGAGTCCATACTGACACAATGCTAATGCAGTATGCATCCATTCGATTGCATGTTAACCCTATTTAAACCTACAGTTTAGTTACAGGTATTATTGACAATTAAACTATTGAATATCAATGTTAAAGGAAGGCTTTAAGCTTATTCTTACCCAATACCTGATTTGCAGAACCACATGCTAATCATAATTTTATGATGCTTTTAGCCACTCATTTTTCAATGTTTAAACTCATTCCGCAGAATTTTGAAGATTTTCCCCCAAAAATGCAAAAGAAGTCTGCAAAATCAGGGCCTGCTGATTGCTCTGATCACATCTGAAGTCTTTCAGGCTTAATAATAGTTATTAACATTGAGACGTCTGTTGAATAAGTGCTGTTGTTGTTCTCTTTCAGGCTCGTAATGTCACTACAGGAGAGCTGGCTGCTATCAAGGTCATTAAACTGGAGCCAGGTAAGAAAATCTCTTCCCTTTCAGACGAAACCGATTTTGTTCTCATCTGGTGTCTGTTCTGTGATCTATTATCATATTCTCTCTCCATACACTCCTAGGCAGACTATTTTAATTCATTTAGGGCAGTTATTTCAAGTCTGGGGTCTTTAGGGGGTCTTCAAGCTGATTCCAATGGTGTACTTGAGAAGATTTAAATTTAGCTGTCTAAAACAGAAATTGATTTGTATTACATTTGTACATTTATTAAAGTACCTAGTTATGATTCCCCCCCCCCCCCCCCCCCCCCCAAAGAAAAGAGTAATACTTGTGAAAAATCTAAAATATTAATTAAAAAATCTGGGCTCTTTAGGGGGTCTTCAAGCAGATTCCCATGGTGTACTTGACATTTCTAGTTACTGATGAGGCTGTAGGGGTACGTAAGACAAAAGAGGTTGGGAAACATTATGGTATGGTGAAGTAGCTAATGTTTAGGATTGGTGTGCAGAAATTTGTAGGCTTGAACTCTATGTGGAGTGAACCATGAGCTTTCACCAAGTGTCCTTGAGCAGGGCACTTAACCGCTTAGAAGGTTATTCTAAGGGGACATTACCTGTAGTAAATGTACTATACGTCACTTTGGATAAAAGCATTTGCTATATGACCTCTTACTTCCTTACTAAATGAGGGGAAAAACAAGAACTTTGCACTCAGTCAATAAAGTCCTTTGGAACATTCATTCTATGTTTCTTCCTTGTTCATCTTGGTGTTAGGTAATTGTTTACTTTTTTCATGCAAATCAAATATTTGAACAAGTTAAATAAAAAAAATTAATACAAAAGTGCTGTAGACCCATCATGTTTCAAAGTTAGGATACCATCCTCTGTGTCCAGATGCACAATGGAGGTTTCACGCTCTGATCAAGGTAAACCCAGATTATTTATGTCAGTGAAAAAGCTTTTGATATAAAACCCAAACCAAAGTAGGAGATGACATCAAATGGGGTCTGGGGTTTGATACGGTTTGACAATATTGAATATCATTGTCACAGTAAAGGATGTACCTGTTTTATCCACCAGCCACCTGGATTGATGAATGACATTTTCTTGCCTTAAGGAAACCAGTGAAGTGCGTCTTTCATTTAGATTTTTTAGCGATTCTCTTTGTGTTCTGTTTTGCTGTGCCAGCAGTAACTGCAGGAACAATAGCAGACCTCAAACCTTTTTTTTGCTGGTTTGAGATAAAACCCACAGCCTTCTCCTTCTGATGGCTTAACTTCCCCAGCATGTTCTTTAAAAAAAAAAAAATTATGTCCAGTTAAAGTTTCACTTTGTGAAATTAAAGTAACTAGAACAAACTACAACTGGTAACCAAAGTTTGTTGTGTGTCCATACCTTGGTTGGTAATGGTGGTTCACCCCACATTTTTTATGATACTAAACCTATAGGCCTGTTTTTTTGCAATGAGAACGATTGAGCTACTTGGTTTAAACATTGACTAAGAATTCAGTAGCCACTCACATTCATAGATGCAGATGCACACAGTGTATTAGTCAGCTTTCAGCCTCCATAATTACTACATGCCTTTCATACCAGAGACGAGAGAGAATGAGAGGAGAATGGGGGTTTCTGGAGGCCCTGCGCTTTGCTTTCTCAGCTGTGGTTCGAGATAAGCGAGGGTTTGCATGTGTTTGTGTGGCTCTTCGATGCCCCTGTTGTAATAGGACACGTTGCCGTGCCAGATATCTGTTAAGCGGGGTTTCATATGTAAGGGCTAGATTTAGTCTGAGTGTTTTTGAAACACCTGCTCAGGCTTGTGCCCAAGCTGTTAGTTTTGAACGGGCGGGAAATATAGTGTAAACAAATTGCAAATATTATTGAAGAGTATGGAAAAACAACCATTAACTTTTAAAAGTTGACTGATACATGCTGCTGGATCAGTTTTTCATTCTTGGTTCAGATCTGAATGGGTGTCTTTGAATGCAAGCTAGAAAACTAGAAATTTGATCTTGATGGTGCAATATGCTAGTCATAGCTTTCAGATTAATTATATTTCAAACTTCGATCAGAACAACAGCATATTTGTGTCAAGTGAAATGTTAGTTTTTATGGGATTGAAAAATGCTTTGATGCCTTTCTATGACAACCAGTAGTGATCTAATATGAGTATCTATCTGTCTGTCCGTCCGTATATCTGTCTCCATATATATATCTAATAGATGACAGACAGATATCTATCTGTGTATTTGTTTGTCTGTCTATCTATCTATCTACTGTCTCCCTGTCTGTCAGAAAAATAGATAGATAAATAGATAGACGGACAGACGGATATCCATCCATCCATCCATCCATCCATCCATCCATCCATCCATCCATCATGTCCTCGTTTATGTGGCGTGGTGTTAGCTGTCTGTGCTCGTCGTTGTCGTCACAGTGGGCAAATGAAGGCTGCTAACTACTCGTACATGTATAGTAGTCATGTGCCCCAAGGGCTGCCCTTTATAATGTCTCGTTAATTGTGTTGGTTTGCAAGCAACGTGCTGCCAAGATAAACAAAATGAATCAGTTATTAGTCCCACATTTACCTTCACCTCTCTGGCGAGTTAGTATGAAGTTAGCCTATAATTAGATAAGGATATTAACATGAATGTCCCATGGATATGGTTTATGGAGATGTCTTTGTTCTTCTTTGACATTAATTTACAATTCTGATTAACATGCAGAGTTTCTTCCTGACGCATTGGACCGCATAGCCGTTTTTGCTGTTCTAACTCATTAATGTCTCTGAGCTGGCCTTTACGAATCATGGTGGGGGAGGACAGCACACACTTTCAGGATAGGTCTCCTCCCTCTCCGGCACTGTGGGGATCAGGACATGGCTTTGATTTTTGGCTCATTAGTTTCACATAATCAACAGGGGATCGTCTAAAAAGACCCAATAAATGGGTTTGCAAACAGACATGCCAACACAGACATCGAGACCTGGGGAGAGTTTATGTAGGGGTGTTCGGTGACGTGTTGATGTGCGGTGAGATTCATTCTTGGCCTGAGATGAGAGGCGCAGTGACCAGGATTCAGCTGGATGTGCTCTTATTTCTCTGTGTGTTGTAGATTGGTTGGCTCGAGCAATGTAGGTCTCATGCATTTCATTCAAAATTGATGAATCTATGATATTGGACTTCAGAAAGGAGCAATTTGCCACTTTGAAACAGGCCTGTAGAGGGAATCAATTTTGGGTGTCTTTTTCAGCTTCCTTCTTGGTTTGTGCTCGTTTGTGTGTATGCGGGCTCACGCATCTGATTGTGTGCTCGGACGCTTGTGTGTATAGGCAAACACTGGCCTGCATGTGTGTGAGTTTGTGCACCTGCTTCTGTGTATTGCTGAACAGCAAAGGCTATTCTTACCATAAAAAGAAGGGCGACCTCATGAGCAAGCACTTACCCTGCCTTGCCTTCCCTCTTAATGTCAGCTTGTTGTGTAGCATATTCACAGTGACAAGCTGTAGAAAGTGTGACGAGGCAAAATGTTCTCTGCCGACCAAGTGTGGACACTTAAAATCTACTGTTTCACCTCTCTGCTTCAGATTTGTTCTTCTTGGATGTAGAAGGATAGGTGGAAAACCTTGATTTCCTATTATTTCTGTTTTTCATTACCAGTTAATATAATTGGCTGATGCTGATATAAGTGAAAGTAAAGCTTGATATGGAACATAATACGGATGCTAAAATATTTATTGAAGATGCACAAGATCTTATTCTCTATGAAGAATCACTTGTCATTCGCTATGCAAATGTGGTTGCCAATGCCATGTTTGCCAAGGTTTTCAGTGCGATGTTATGCTTTTATTTTATAAATATATAAATGCACAATTTGCAGTTCAGTATGAGCATCACATATTGATTGTGAGCTTTAGAACTTGAGTGAGTTCATTCATTGAAGGACTATTCAATTGAACCAAGTGTGAAAGCACCCTTAGTCAGACCAGTTACTTAAGTTTGAGACTTTTTGTATGATTCATTAAAATAACTATAGTTTCTAAGTCTGTTACACCACCAAAGCGTATTTTTCCAATTGTTTTCAATGGGAACGTTGCGTTTTTTTAAAACAACAGCAGCGTGACGAGGCACTGAGCGTCTGTTTCATGCTGAGCACTCTGCGTTTTTTTTCCAATTGAAGAGTTGAAGAATGTTCAACTTTGGGTAAAATGCAGCGCTCAGCACTGTCACTTTTTACCCAGCCGTCCAATCACAGTGGAGGAGGGATTAGACAAATACCACAGCGGCCAACCAGACGACAAGAAGTACAACAACTGAACAAAATCATTGAAAACAAGATCCAGAGCGAATACTTTACATTGTATCGACATTTTTATATTCAGAAACAAACTAGGCCTATATGGGAAATTGAATACTAGCAACACTTCTGCTAATGTTTCGTATATAGCACATATAGCGAATCAACTGAAAAAAACGCTGTGCCACCGAGGTTTTGTGTCGCGAGGACAACTCAACTTAGGCTACGTTCACACTGCAGGCTGAAACGACCCAATTCCGATTTTTTTGCCCCTATGCGACCTGTATCTGATCTTTTCATGACAGTCTGAACGACACAGATCCGATCTTTTCAAATGCGACCCAGGCCACTTGGGTATGTGGTCCCAAATCCGATACATATCCGATCTTTTGAAATGCGACTTCAGTCTGAACGGCCAGGTCGCATGTATCCGACCCGCACGTCATTGATACGCGAAAAACGTCATAATTCTGCATTGAAGTAGTCGTCGGTTTGAAAACGGACTGCATATTCGTCGAGCTGAGGTAAATCTGCCGAACGGGTCGACCTCGACGAGCCCGTTAATTAAAAAAAAAAAAAAAAAAAGCCCACGGCCATTATATATACGTTATGTTAACTTATTTGTGCTGAATCTGATATTAGATAGGTCAGCGGCTGCTGTCTGGCTCTTGTGTAACGGTCGCTGCGTGCGCTCGTGTGTGTGTGTGAGTGAGAGAATCACAGTTAGTTAAAGCAGAGACGGGCTCTGGTTAAAGTTTAGCTACTTCCGCAAACAACAAGTGACGTCGTTGACCGTTGAGTACTCTTCTGCGCATGCGGGTCACTTCTGAGTCATTTCACGTTCACACAGGAGATCACAAAAGGTCGCATTTAATTGGAAATGTGAACGGCCTTGCAAAAAAATCGAATTTTTTCAAAAAATCGGAATTGAGCATTAAGCCCTGCAGTGTGAACGTAGCCTAAAAGATGTGTTTTCTTGCCAATTTTTTTCCCCGAATTTTTTCTCTTTTTATGTCATCACATTCAATTCAGACCATAAACTCATATTCATAGCTCAGATAAAATATGATTTCTTTTGCCATATAGTGCTAGTGATTCAGCTACCTTTTTATATGACTTTTCTCCCATTTTAATGTCCGCCAGGCAAGAGATGTTCGTTTCATGTGGCTGTGTCTCAAAGTCTAGTGAGCTACCCATCTAGACATCATGTTTGGCCATTGTAGATGCATTTCTGATGTAAACGATAGTCTCTGATATATTCAGTAGACACAAGTCATCTTACTAGATTTTAAAAAACAGCCTATATTTCATCTTCCAACCTGATGTTGAAAAGACAGGACAATGTTCCACCGCTATTCGGAGTGACATTAGGTGTGTGCGTGTTTGCATGCTGTGTCTTTGTTGGCTCTGATTCCCGCAAGACATGTTAAGGGAAGAGAAGGAGCAGGAGTGGAGGTGGGTCTGGTATTAGCCGGCTGGGAGCACTGAGGCACTGCGGGCGTGCAGGGCAATCATTTAAAATGCATGGGCTCGGAGGTCGGCTGCCCTCAGAAATGTCACTCGCTGTAATGGGAGGGGAGAGTGCCAGAACCCAGAGTCCCTACAGAGTCAGATGCGTGTGTGTTTAATGCATGTGTTGGATGGTTTGTGTGTGTGTGTGTGTGTGCAGTATGGAGACTTGCATCCCGGCAGGTGCAGCTGGTGCTCTGTCAACAAAGAGCTTTAGAAAAATATGCTGCTGATGTACGCACAATATTAGGGAA
Organism: Squalius cephalus; assembly: GCF_949319135.1. Classification (NCBI taxonomy): domain Eukaryota; kingdom Metazoa; phylum Chordata; class Actinopteri; order Cypriniformes; family Leuciscidae; genus Squalius; species Squalius cephalus. The sequence continues at coordinate 24,975,146 of NC_137143.1, read as the reverse complement.
AAGTGGGTCCAAAGTCCTACAATGGGAAAACACAGGCTAGATTTACAGACCTACGTAACAAATCGATGTTACAAAATGTGATTGATTGTGACAGGGGCCAATATGCAAAAAATTTCCTCCAGGAAGCTATTCAGGCATAAGGTAATGTATTTTCGTTGCCTGTCAGCTATAATAAAGCATTTAGACGCAGTGATGGAAAAATCGAGAGTAAATGATCAGGACAAGAATGTATTCTTACATTTTCCCCAAATGATTGATAGTCCATTATTTTGACAAAGTAGATTAATTGGCCAATATTTTGAGATTATTAAAATTAAATTAGGATTGAAAGAATTGCTGAAGGCTTTGTTCATACAGACATACTGATGGCAACTCACACACAACTGATTCAGTCTCCTTCTCTCACTTGTGATAGATTTCAGTAATGCCATTTGACCATTGTGAAGGATAATCATTGTATTTTGATCAATATGCAGCCTTGGTGAGCATAAGAGACATCTTTCAAAAACATAAAAAAATCTTACCAACCCCTTACTAAACTTTTGGACCATAATTCCGTTCATACAGCACACATCAACCAAAATTTGGCTGAATCTTGTAAATGTAAAGTAGACACTTTTGTTAAATAATGTGCTTGCTACTGTATTTCATAACTAGTTGTGTATTGAATATTTTTCATATTTAGCTACTGCTGCTGTTTGAATGTAGCCCTTGTGTTAGTTCTGCAATCTGTCAACTGCCTTGTCTTGATAATGTTTTTTTTTTGGTTGATAAACTTGATAAAGTTTTTAAAGTTTTTAAAAAATATCTCATTGTACATTGTAACCTAATTCAGTGGCTTTATTCTAAAGCTGCCCATGTAGAACAGTCAAAATTGACAAGCAATTGAAAAAGCAATATGATATCTTTCATCTTCATATAACACTTGACATCAGAGATGGGTGTTTTAATAAGCATTGAAAATTTGTGGCAAACTGGGACTGAAAAAACACCCGTTTGGGGACACGAGTGCTAATGGTGACCAAACCTCTGTTAAATGTGTGAGACTTAAGGAAATACACCCCTCATACCAATCAAGCTCTTTTAATCCCCATCCTAGAACACACACACACTATCTCACTTTAACACTTACACACATTCTGTCACGTCAGCGGAGCTGTGAGCTGTTAGCTGTGCACACACATATGCGCGCTGACACACATGTCTAATGGAGTGACAGTTGAGCGCCTCTCCCTGACAGTCTCTGTTGCTATCCAACACCTACAAACATGCCCAAGAGCACAAACTTGTCCCATTTCTGTATGCGATGACATGCTTTAATGAAATTTATGCATGAATTATTTGTTATTATTCAGATTTTTTTCAGTTTGAACAAAATCATGACGGTGCTCGTTGCACCTTACAGTTACATTCAAATTCTGGTTCACAATAATTGGAAAACAATAGCTAGAAAAGTTGAAGGTTTCTCTCTGGTACAATAGAGCTCTATTATGTAACACATATTAACTGAACATGTTTGAAAAACGATATATTTAATTTATAATTTTTTCTTTGTAGTGTGATTTGAGCTGGAGAGACCACATTTATGATACCATTTGATGTCAGATTGTTCTGCTGATGTTATTGAAAATGTTATTGAAATGGAGATTCAAGTCAATAGGAGCTTTCTGATATTATTATATGTAAAAATCTGACTCGAAAGTTTGTTGTGTCCTATAGAACTTGGGTCTGGTGGACTGACCTCTACAGCAGTGTCATCTTTTGTTTTTTAATGGGAATGAAAGCGAGGCTGTGAGGGATAGGCATACATCTCTTCAGTGTGTTGCACTGTTATTTAATGTGTTTTTGGTTTGTTCTGATGACGAAACACTGCAAAAATATCTTTCCGAGAAATTTCAGTAGACAAAAAAAACCCCAGAGAGTATGAGCTGTGGAAAATTAGAAGTGATCTAGAAGCTTTATACAGCGGATGCCATTGAAAACATGGCAAGTCCATCCCTCACAGTCTCGCTTTCATACATAAGGTCTGGGTCTGGTGGACCTCTATAGATTCATGGAGCCGTTTCTAATGGCGAGATGTTTAAATATTGAAAGGTGCATTTTCTTGAAATAATCCTCCGGTGAGGCTACAGTCCAAATTCAAAGAACCTTGAAATCTGAATAGGAGTGTTTTGCTTTATATATATATATATATATATATATATATATATATATATATATATATATATATATATATATATATATATATATATATATATTATTTTTTTTATTATTTTTTTTTATATTTATATTTAAGAGGTTTTACCTCTTAAAGGTGCAGTAAGCGTTTTCTGAGAAACACTGTTGTGTTGATATTTGAAATCAACTAAAATAAACACACCCCATCTCTTCATTGCTCCGCCCCCAAAATGCACAAACATGCAATGCAAGTGTGAATGTGTGTTTAAAAAAAAAAAAAATTGTTTATCATAGCTGAAACGAAGCTAAATAATGGTTAGCGAAAAATAAAGCGAAGATGAGGACCGAACGACAAGGAAGAACAAAAAATAAACACACAGTACACAAGAATACATACAATTGGTTGTAAGTCGCCAGCAGCACATCAGCTTCAGACGATCAGTGACACTCAAAACTGTCCTGTTACTATAGCTAACATTACAATTGCGTATCTTGGTTCTGTTAAACAGCAAAACCGATGTTACTCACGTATGGAGCAGAAATAATGCAGCCTCGGCATCCGTTTTTAGGTCTTCCCGCTTAGGTCTCTCCAGCGCTAATTTATGTTTGTTCATAATAAAAAAAGATGTATTAGTTTATGTGGATGTTAACATTAACTAAGGTAAATAAATTCTGTAAGTTTAAATTTTGTCATGGTATCTAATGCATTAACTAATGTGAACCTTACTGTCACCTTTTGAAATATATTGTATGTTGAGAAAACAAACCAAAAGTTTGATGATTTATCTAAATATTTGTCCAGTCTTAACCCCTTTATCATTATTATTATTATTATTATCTCTCAGAAAACCATCTGCCTTGAGCAATGGGAAAGACTGCAAAACTGTGCTTATCGAGACATTCCATTGTAGTCCTTAAAGTCTGTTAATTTATGCCATTATCCTTTTTTTTATCCTTCATGTTGATTAATAATTTTGAAATGGGCAAGAACAATTTGCTCAAATGTCTCAGGATCAGAATCAATGGATGCTTGCAGTTGTTGCTGTGAGTTTGGAGTCTGTTTATTATCTTATTTCTCTCTAATTAGTTGTAATTTAAGCCCACTTTTTTGTTTTATCATTCTCTGGTGGTACACAGAGAAAAATCCCACTGATCACTGTTCCTTTTCTGTGTTATCTGCAGCCTTGCCTCGTGTCCATGTACAGTAATGGAATTTCGTTGGGAAATTTACCAGACCTCTAGATGGGCTTCAGCACTTCACATAGAAAGGCAGCCAAGTTTTTTTTTAAGTTTTTTTTTTTAGTGTGGCTCTTAACTGTCCATTCTCAAATCAATACACACTTCCCCCCTTGTCTGACCAAAGGCAGACACTCATAAATACACTAAAGTACATACCACACTTCTCTTGAAGGGATAGTTTACCCAAAAACGAAAATTGCATTTATTTAGATAATCATTCATATATATATGTGTAAATAAAAGCCTAAATGATATCTGTTCATCATATAAAGCAATCGTGTCTCTTTAGAAGACTTGGATTAAACCGCTCGATTCATGTGGATTTATTTTATGATCCATTTAGGAACATTTTGAAGCATGAGAGCTTTGGGTGAGTAGACTTTCAATGGAGGGACAGAATTTGCTAAGATTCGAAAAAAAAAAAAAAAATCATTCATTTGTTTTCCAAAGATGAACGTAAGTCTTACGGGTTTGTAACGACATGAGAGTGAGTAATTGATGGCAGAATTTTCATTTTTGGGTGAACTAACCCTTTAACATAGCACATATACCAATGATATTCATGTAACTGCTGCTCAGCAGGAGCTTTTTTGCCTCGAAGCTGGACGTTCTACCCATCAGATATGCATAGCTGAAGCCTACACTGTGAATAGTAGGGTAGCTGCTTCTGTTTCCCCTAAATGAGGTAAGAGGCAATACCTCCTGCTGTCCCTCGCAGCGATCTGCCCCATATGAGCAGGGAAATGTCACTGCCTCTGCGGAACGCTCACTGGATCACTTGCCCCGGCAGGAAGTACGTGTCACCTGACCCCACTGCTGCTACTTCACACTTCCCTCAGGGAGCGAATGTCTTTTGCACAGACCTACACTTAAAGGACATTATGCAAAACTTCTCAAAGCTTCTCCTTCCTTTAGTCCGTGGGTTTGGAATTAAAACATTCCTCGGAATTGGTCCTGAATTTAACAAGCAAACTTCAAACAAACACAGTCCCTATATTTTTCATTTCAACATTTACCGGTAATTTTATTTCATTTCATTCCGTGATTTTATTTCATTATTTCATTTCATTTCATTTCAGTATTTCATTGCATTGCATTGCATTTATTTAGATTATTTAGATAATCGTTCATATATATATATATATCGTTCATATATATATATATATAATAAATTCCCACAATTTAAAGGTGATATTTTACCCTGTTTGCACATTATTTTTGCTGTTTTATTTTTGGTTTTGCAATAGTGGGGCAGAAATTACTTTAAGTACTCAAAATAGTTTTTATTCATTTCAGAATAGTTTACAGTTACAGTAAAACTTAAGCCCAAAGTATACTTTATTTTTTAAGTGTACGCTGGCATATTATGTGTGCAGGCGAACTTGTAGCCTTTCAAAGTGTTCTCCATTTAATAGCGTGTGTGAACGCAGACGGGTGACACATGCGCTCTAGAAACTTTTGTCTTTGTATATACATAGTATTCGAAATACAGTAAGCGAAAAGTCCCCAAATAGCCTACTACTACCGCCGAGATCCTGAAGTGTGCATTCGATTGACACTTTACACGGGAGGGGGTTTATGGGGGGTTTTAGGAATGGAATTGAAGCGACGCAACTGACGCTGATTTTTCACGTGACAGTAACAACATGGCGGATGAAGTACGTCCAAATTTCCCATATTCGTACTAAATAGAGCATACTTTTTTTAACGGTCGCAAAGTAAATTCATATGTAGTACCTACTCAGTACGCGATTTCGGACCCATCGTTTGTTTTCTTCTAAACTAAAGTTGCGGCTCACACAAGCGCTTGTCAATGCGGGCGTCTGTTATTGTTGCAGTTTCCGGCATTTTGTTGTTGTTTCGTCTCTTTAGTTTCTTTTGTACTGTGAAACAGCGACCTGGGCAAGTGTCGCCATCTTGTCAGTGCAAAACAAATTTAATGTGCATGTGCCACCTGCTCATAGAATGTAAAGTTTGGGCTTTAATGTGATGGTATCAGATGATAATACCATGGTACTGTATGTTTTACATTTACATACCAAGGTTTTTACCTCAAAGAATAACATAATGAAATCATGGTCGATTCCAAAATGTTCCATTTTGTACTGTTTTGTAAGTAAATACTAAGTGACCTTTCATCTTGTAAATGCGATTATTGGTGCCTGCACCCAGCTTGGGCTGTTCAGTTTAATGGCGAATTACGCAAGTTAAAATATTTATCTCTGCCCCTCTATGTGGGAGTAAAAGGAGTGTGTTGCTAGTGTCAGTGGGAGAGAACAAGGAAAAACCGTTAAAAAACTTTTAATGAGCCTACAGCTTCCATCATTAAGCAAGCAGTCACAACAAAGTGACTTTGTTCTCTTCTGCTCTCCTCCATCTCTCATAATCTGTCTCTCCCTCTCTCTTCCTCCTTGTCTCGCTCTCCGCTCACACACACACACACACATTTACAGAGCAGAGCCAGAGATCAAGGTCAGCTCAGATGGAGTCGAGCCAGAAGCCCCCACACAAGCATTATGGGTGATTGCCTTCTCGTGTCACCCATCAGCTGAGATCACATCACTTCCAATAAGTTAGCAGAATTTCAGATATTCTGTCTCTCTCTGTTACTTTTGTCTTTCCCCTATTTGTTTTTCCATCTCCTCCTTTTTCTTTTACAGCAACAAATAAATGTCTCTGAAGGAAGAAGGCCCTTGCTCATGCTCTTGGCTTTTAAATAAGCTGAGCTAAAATAACTAAACTTTACCGGGTTGAGAGAGAAAGGAAGTTTAGAATGGGGTGTGAATCTCTCCATCAGCAGTTGGAGGGGAAAACCACAGCGATGCATCAGGGGTCTGATGCTTTCTGAATGCTAAAGAGAGCTCAATGCTTTATAGGCACTATATACATAAGCGCCTGACCCTCCCTGTAGTCTTATGCATGATTAAACAAAGCATCCAATCCTTCGATTTGAAGCTTTCATGAGGAATGGGTTTGAATTTTTATATGGATCTGCCTTATTTAGAGGTGTTTTCTGAGACATGTGTCACTGTTACTTCTGCAAACCCCTAACCCTTAAAAAAGTGTCCATTTTAATCATCTTAAAGGAGAACTCGGCAACTCTAGCGAACTCTAGTCACTTCTTCGCTGATTTTTCCTTTTGTTGTCGCATGTTTTCCCCACGAGCTCCCCCTACAGCTGTGGGGGGGGGGGGGGGGGTATATTTCACAACACGGTCGTAAAAAACTCACTTGCGGCGGCCTCCTCCCCCTCTCTACCGCTGCTCATGTGCGTTTGTTTTGATCGGAGCAAGCCAACTGTATCTTGTGGAGCTATGTCTACCAAGGTGGGTAATCTGGTAATACATCATACATGCGTGTGTGTTTATGTCGAATTGCCGTAAAGCAATTCGTGTTTCGCGCTCGTTCTCGTTCTCTCTTCTCACGAGACTTCCAATTTCTATCTTGCCGGGACGGTAGTCCCCAAGTTGCAAGGTTGGTTTTCCGCCTGGGAACGCTGGGGGGAGCAGGGAAAGTCACCAATATCACCAGAACAGGTTGTTTAACCATCCAAATGAATTCTAGACAGTTTTATTAAGTTAAAAAAGTTGCCAAGTTCTCCTTTAAAATGTCCAGGAGAGTAAAAGTTCCATGTACTTTTTAATATATTTTTTTATAGATGTTTTCTTTTACTGTCATTTTCATTGAAGAATATAATTTTATATCATTTTTAATTATATTATATTAATTATATTATATTTAGTGCTTTCAAATCGATTAATCGCATCAAACATAAGTTTTTGTTTATGTAATAGGATATGTGTGTGTGTGTATATATAAATATAATACATGTATAGATTTGACTGCACTAATTATATTATATTACATTATATTACATTAGAATTTCCTACCATTTAAAGGTCATGTTACATTTTAACCTGTTTTTAAAAAGCCTACTGTCATTATTTATTTTCTCAGAAATTGTACTGTTATTTATCACTGAAGAATATTATTTAAATTGCCATTATTTTATTTTATTTATTGTTTAAATGTGCATTTTGTTATTTTATTTTGATAATAGTTCATTTATATTATATTATATTATATTATATTGCATAAATTCTTTTATATATTATTTGCAATTGTAACCTGTTTTAAAAAAGACAACTGTCATTATTTTTGCTATTTTGGTGATGCTACTTCAGAAATTACTTAAAGCAATCAAAGATTACAGTTACAGTAAAACTTACTTTGATGGTAATGCCATGGTGCTTTCAAATATACCATGGTATTGTGTTGAGTTTTTACATTTTACTCAAAGGAATACCATGGTAATGAAATCATGGTAGATTCCAAAGTGTTGTACAAAAACACTTTTTAATCAACATGAATGAATTAGCTGAATAATGTTTACATGCTCACCTTGTCCCCATCTCTCTGTTTTCCCTGGACAGGCGAGGACTTCGCAGTGGTTCAGCAGGAAATAATCATGATGAAAGACTGCAAGCACTCTAACATTGTGGCCTATTTTGGTAGTTACTTAAGGTATAGTAATGACCACTTTCCTGACCACCCTTTTACTGTTCTCCGCTCTCTCCTTACTTACCCCTTCTTTCAATCGCTCCCCTCCTGCTCTGTCAGTTCCTATTCCTGTCTAAGGCTGTTGAGTTGACACTGTGCTCTGTTGGCTGGGTCTCTCAGCTGCACTGCAGGAACAGCCACCTCGGTTTCTGATAATTGTACAACCTGTGCCTATGAATGGTGTTTTAAGCAAGGTAGATCTCATTTGATTTTGGTGGCAAAAAGCAGGACGTTAACATTGACAGTATGATGTTTTCTCAAAGTTTGGTATTACATGACACCTTCATCGCCCACCAGGGATCTACAATCTTTAATTTCAAGACTAGAAGTAATTCAAAATGTTAGAAGGTTAAGCTAAAATGATTTTAATTTCTTCTGGCTAACTTCTTGGTGAATGTCTTTTTTTGCTTTAGTGACAATTCATGTTTTTCTCTATGAGCAGTTTTTGATTACATTAGTCTCATGTAAACATGTATAACCTAATGTTTAAAGTCTTCTGGTCATAATATGGCTATAAAATTGTGCATTTATCCTAGTACAATGTCTCATGTAACTTTGGGAAAATAGGTATAATAGATACCATATATCAATACAGCTTCTATTTAACTTTTTCTGTGTATAAATAAACTACCATTCAAATGTTTGGGGTCAGTAAGATAAAAAATATATATATTAAAAAAAAAAAAAAATTCAATGGATCAAAAGTGACAGTAAATACATTTATAATGTTGCAAAAGATTATTTCAAATAAATGCTGTTCTTATGAGCTTTCTATTCATTCAGATTCTTTAGAATCCTGAATTTCACATAATTTTTTTCAACATTGCCAATAATAAGAAATGTTTCTTGCGCACCAAACAATCATATTAGAATGATTTCTGAATATGATTATGTGACACTGAAGACTGGAGTAATGATGCTGAGAATTCAGCTTTGCCTTCACGGGAATAAAGTACATTTTGAAATATTTTACAAAAGAAAAGTTATTTTAAATATTAATAATATTTCACAATATACTGTTTCTGCTGTCACTTTGATCAAATAAATGCAGCCTTGAGCATAAGACACATCTTTAAAAAAATCATTTAAATTATTTTACTGACCTCAAACTTTTTTTAAACATTAAAAATATATTAATTCTGAAGTTTGAACAAATTGGACGTTACTGTGCAGTGAAGTATCTGAAAACGGCACTTGAATCAAAGAATTTTATCGTGGTCTTCCTCATAGCTGTAGGCAACTTAGGCGGCATATCTCTTAAATATTAGTCTAGACATTAGGCACCTTGAGAAGTGGAGAAGGGTGTTTTTGATAAAAGCAGGTTGCTTGTGAGTTATGACTGTCTCCTACTTGCTGTGTCATGACCCAGAAAAGTGTGCATCCTTCCACTCTCCCTATGGGGCTGCCAGGGGACTATTTCGAGACGCATCGATTGAAATATAATTTGTTGGTGTTTTTCTTTCTCTGGCTTTTCAGGAGAGATAAATTATGGATATGTATGGAATACTGTGGGGGAGGCTCATTGCAAGACATATATCACGGTAAGATACACCATACAAAGGTAAACAATCAACTGCTAACTCAGACTCACTCGGTGGTCAGTATTTCAATGCTGTGCAATATCTCCTTCCCATTCATTATTTAAAGGAACAGTTTGCCCAGAAATGACAATTCTGTCATCATTTATTCATCCTCACTTAGTTCCAAACCGATATGAGTTTAATTCTTCTGTAAAACACAGCATGATTCATGTTGAATAATTTTCTTGGTCAATTTTCTTTCCATACAATTCTTTTCCATGAGGCTTTCGAGCTTCCAAAACGATGCAAAAGCACCATAAAACGATCGCAAAAGTGATCCATATGACTTAAGTCAAAGAGCGACCTGTACATTGTTCATAATGTCTCTTTTTGCATTCCAAGTGCAAAATGACATAAGGGTAAATAAAAACTCACATAATTTTCATTTTTGGGTGAACTATTCCTCTAAAAGTCCCAGTGTAAACAATGTTGATACGATGTTTGCAATGGTTTGAAAGTTCTTCTCGTTTCCGATGCCAGTTTTTACATAAATAGACTTTCCTCTCCTCCAATTAACAATCTGATTCTTGACAGATGGCCTAAATATACAAATCTTTTCTTACGTTGGAAAGCGTCCCTCTGTATGTTCCCAGGTGATAAATTTAGCAGAGCTCAGTTGAGTGGCCTGTCAGATCATTAGAGCTCATTTTCACGGCAGCTGTCGGCAGTTCTGTGATTCTCTCTGAGCCTCTGCGTGAGGTGGGGGTAGATGGTGTTATGCGACTAACGTGTTAGCTTAGTGTCCAGCCTCACATCCCACGTTATCTGCCCCCCCGCTGCCACGGTTGCACTCGGCTGTAGGGTCGCAGGCCTGATTAGAGCCGAGGCCGACCGGCTCCAGTCTTCCCACACACAACACATAAAGACATATAGAACACATGAATCAAGTTCTGCTTGGACAAACATGTTTTTAAATAACTTTCTGAACTAGTAAATGATCAAGTAAAGGACATTTGAGGTAAAAAAAAAAAAAAAAAAGGATATACTGGACATTTCTGCTGAATGGATGAAAGCCTCTACACCTGTTTGGACGTAATTAAAGAGCAAACCTTGTAAGAATTTGTCTTGAATGCACTCTTTATTCTTTTATCTTTACATATGTCGTAACATTTTACAGAGGATGGAATATATACACTTTCATTTTAAGAAATTAATACTTTCTATTCAGAAAGGATGCATTAAGTTATTCAAAATCACAGTAATTATTTATAATTTTCAATATTCAATATATTTCTGAAGGATCATATGACATTAAAGACTGGAGTAATGATGCTGAAAATTCAGCTTTGCATCACAGGATGTGTTATAAAATATATTCGAATAGAAAACACTTATTTTAAATTGTAATGATATTTCACAGTATTAATGTTTTTACTATATTTTGATCAAATAAATGCAGTCTTAGTGAGCACAACAGACTTCTTTCCAAAGCATTAAAAAAATCGTACAGAACTTTTAAATGGTAGTATAATTCACATAAAAAAATCTTTTAGTCAATGTGAAATCAAAATTGATCCTATTTAATTTGATGCATGTTTTTGAAAAGAAAAACTTTAACTTTAGCGTCTTTTCCAGCAGTTATAAGAACGGGAAGGAAAGGTTTCAGTTGAGCATGGTTTGTCACGGCACGATTTCAAACCGTTCTCGACATCGCCACTCAGGATTGGTCACTTGTCTGTTGCCTGGCTACTAGTTTCACTGTAGCTGACCATGTGTGCTATTTAAACGAAGTGAACATTAGTTATCAATAAAATTAAAAGAAATATCTGGTCAATATCTTCTATAACGCAGTTGGTATTTACATCTCATACCGTCTGTTAGCTCTTGCACCACCAAGACAACAACTGATGCATTTGTATTAAAATCCAAAGAGCTCCGTTATCAGCTCCACAGTCCCACGGTAAATGAAGCCGTCCAACGAAATGGAATTGTTAAGCAACGAGAAAGTTTTGGCCCAACAGTGGAGAAGCGGCTTTGTAATCTTTCATCACTGGTTTAACATACTTTCCTTTTCTGATGACATCACCGTGCCCTCTTATTTTTCAACCTATCACGTTACCACTATTTGCAGTCCAGTCAAGTCCTGGTATTCTTTTCTCTGAATATCTGGTTTCACATTTAGAACCAATCACTTTACAGAAGTAAAATGGGTTGCGGACACCATTTGATAAATTTAAGACCCTTCTGCTGTCTCTTTCTCTCTCTTCCTTCAGCCCATTTAGTATTCGCTCCTTCCGATTAGCACGTTTCCTGTTTTTTTTTATATTTAAATCAGCAATAAAAGTCTCTATTGACTTAAAAAAGATTAACTTCTCTGTCAGAGGCTTCAAACCGTCAGAAATCCTACATCATTATGGGCAACAGACAGATGAGCTTCTCAGACGCCTTGTGAATTTTCTTTTGCTAAAGTTTCAACGTCTGGTATTTTCATCAGTAGTCCATTTTAGAGTTGTAGGGTAATTCAACTCTATATTTTGTCAGGTTGGAAATGTGTAATCAGTCACATTGGGTTCTTGATAATCTCGTCCTTGGTCTGCTGGATGAAACCCATTAGTGGTGCTTTTGTTAAACTGTCGTTCCAGTGTGGTATGGAAAGGATCAATGTTATATATGTTCTCTTGGTTTAAACAAGTTCAAGCTTAAGATAACTACTCTGCATGCCTCATTCTTCAACTGATGTGTTTGCACTTTTGTACACACTTTTATATTGTTCGGATCATTACATTTAAGATGTTTTGGCAAATATTCTGGAATTGGATTTTTTCAGATGTACTTAGTAGATTACATTAGTGCTAAATGTACACTAAATTTGTCTCCACAGTTACTGGGCCTCTAACAGAATCACAGATAGCATACGTAACAAGAGAAACCCTTCAGGTAAGCCATTTTACCGGACTCTGTTTTGACAACTGAAGCAATCTGTTGTGACCATGAAAGCTACTTTTGAATTTTTAATGGTAGACATGTGGGCCGATATTTCATAATCCTTGTTCTGTCTCTAAAAAGGCAGTTTGTAAATGTGTTTTTGAGATGAATATGAATTAAAATGAGTTTTAATCATGGCTTTCATTTCAGGGTTTATATTACCTACACAACAAAGGAAAGATGCACAGAGACATAAAGGTAATGTCATTTATTCCTGATTGATTTTAGCTTTTGTGCGTCTAAATGAAAGACTCGATCGAATTGATTGATTTAATTGTACTCAAATGGCAAGAAAAAGTTGAATGACAGCACATAAACCCACCTCCTGCTACATCTATCAGCAAATCAAATCACCACCAGGTGTAGTTTTTAGCAAAAATGTATGTTTTACCTTGCAATGAAAAACTGTTGTGTTTTAAACAGTGATTATTTTAGTAAATCTGTTTGGTGTCGCTGACGGCACAGAAATTACACACATCAGCTTTAATGATTCTGATTCATTAATGATTCGTCTTTATTTTTAGGAAATGATTCCTTTAACAATTCTGCCATTATTTTGCAATTATGTATGGTGCTGCTAGTGGTGCAGAAAGGATTAGTTTAGATTAGTTGCTCCAAGGATTGTATTTCATAGTTTTAATAAAGCATTTCCTGAATAAAAGTATTAACTTCTTTAAAAAAAAGATACCGACTCCAAACTTTTGAACGGTTGTGTATGTTGGCTGTTCAAATCAACAAATTATTAATAATTTGCACCATAAGCTGTGTTATTGCTCATATACATTGTCACTGTAAAGGAGTAAATAAAAATAAGCACTCATTACATCTAAAATTCATGCATCTCATGTGTGCTATGGCTGTTTACAAAAATGCCCTTAAAGTAAAGCCCTTAGTACCCTTTAATGGCGATTTGGTGAAGCCAGATGTGCAATCACTGGTAAAGAAAGAGAAAATGTGTTACCTGGCCAAAGGAAGGTGTAATTAGTATGACTCAGATGGTGCTTTCACATCTCTGATCATAGATGAAAGCAGGTGTTGAAAGAGATTTTATAGGGGGGAAAAAAATAGATTCTGAAGTCTGTCAGATACATTTTTCATTCCATCTTGCAAACCTACCAGTAAAACATTCAATAATGTGTTATAATTGCAATGCATTATAAATGCAATGTATACTGTATAAATATTTCAGTGTCATTTCATGAAGTGTTTTTCCATTTGAAATAGGGTGCCAATATTTTATTGACGGACAATGGTTATGTCAAGCTTGGTAAGAATTATTATTTTTTTCCCATTGTGATAAAAGTGATGGGTAAATGAAGTTACTTACCATGTTACCAGCTCAAATCATTAAAAAAGTGCGAATAGCTTTGTGTTGTTGACTGTGAGCATCCTCGCTGACCTCTTGTTGTCACGTTTGATCTGCTTTGGCATTACACAGCTCTCAAATTTCATAATTCATAAGACATAATTATAAACGTGGTAGTGTGAGCTGCACACAACTCACATGAGAGGTGTTTGTGGGATTGTAGTAAAGATGATATTTTGTTTCTTTTTCTCCGCAGCTGATTTTGGTGTATCTGCACAGATCACAGCCACACTAGCAAAAAGAAAATCGTTCATTGGGACTCCTTATTGGTATACAGCAGTTTTTTTTCTAGCTTTGTTGTGCCACATACACCTTACAATCATACATGCATCCATGCAATAAATTATTTATAATAATAATTTATAATAGTTATCTTTTATAATTATAATAAATGTGGTTTCTATGACCTCAAATTTGTGAAAAATTACTCTAATGACTATTTAATTAATACAAAAATGGTCACCAGTTGTAAACCCTTCACGTTATACAGTAATATCAATTTTAACCTCATATCATTATGTTGAATAATAAAAAATCCCATATTATTTTGTTAACTACCTGAAATGATTTTTATAAAGAGACTTTTCACAGTTGAGTTAAAAAAAAAAACACAGTTAATCTTTCATAATTCAGTAGTTTCCTACATGGCCACAGAAGCCTTTTCCACAGCTTATGTAACCATCATGTTCCTAAATATACTGTGAGTGATGATGTGGTCTGTAACCCATGATAACAGGATGGCCCCAGAGGTGGCCGCTGTGGAGAGGAAAGGAGGCTACAATCACCTGTGCGACATCTGGGCTGTGGGCATCACCGCCATTGAACTGGCCGAACTACAACCTCCCATGTTTGACCTTCATCCAATGAGGTGAGTTTAATCATCTTCAATCAGCCTGGCACGGTTTAAACAGCAGGATGGATCTGTTCCAATTCAAAAAGAGCTGTTTTTTTAGCTGTACAGTTCAAAAAGGACTGTGGCAGTAACATGATCAATTATAAATTATTGAATAATAAATTAGATTGCCATATTATTTCACAGTTCTGGTTCAGATAAAGATTCCACTTAAAGATGTTTTAATATATTCTCTCATTTTCACTTTCTCATTTAGCTCGATCAGTGACATGAGTCTGTTTGTTGAACGAGTAGAAAGAGTGTTTGGGAAAACAGCTTGAAATTTTACAGATGTTCCGTAACTTATACCTAAAATGTCATAAAAATATTCTCTTATTCATAGAAAGTGGACAAAATGGATTTCATTTCTCGACTCTGGCTACTTTAACACAAAAATAATACACACACAATAGTACCATGTCCAGAGTACACGTTAATACACTTTGATACTTCTTTGCTAGTGCAAATAGTTGTTCTATTATATTTTGAGCATTTTTTGTAATTGCTGAATTCTCACTCTCACACTTGACAGTGAAACTATATCAATGTTTTAATGAGTTGAGATGCTTTAATTTACTCACATTTTCTTTCTAAGCCGAGCTATTTTTCTGCTTGTGACATCAACACTTTTTTTTCTCTCTAGAGCTCTGTTTTTGATGACGAAAAGCAACTTTCAACCCCCCAAATTAAAAGACAAAGTTAAATGGTAAGTGATAATTACATTTTCAGGCAATATGTTACCTGGGTGTGTAAAATACTTGATACCAAGAGAGATTTCAGTGTCAGTGAGTTTCTTCAGTATGTTTTTTTTAAATGCCCTATTCTTTAATATCATCAATCACCAATGAAATTTGGGCCAAGCACTCTCATTTGCCCTAAACAGTTACTTTTATGCATTTTGATTTGGTTGGACTTGACATTCTCTTACCTTGGCTAATTATGAGTCTGGTCAGGTCTTCTGCCGAATAGTTTCTTCTCCATTACCTTGCAGCTCTGTTAAATCAAATTAGCTTAATTACATTTAAAGCTAACAAACTGCACAGCCTCGTGGTCGAAATGCTTGTTATGAGTGAGATTTATGAAGACTCTTCTTTATGTTCTGGAGGACCAACAATTTCCACAATTTTGTTAAATTGGCGTTGACGAAAAATCCAAAGAAGCGGCCACCGGCTGACAAGTTATTGCAGGTAGGAGGGGCTTTTTGCATTTTGTGTTTCTCAGTTTCATAATGTTCGCATTAGTTAAAATTTGGATTTTGAATTGCATTTGTTAAATGTATTTCATAATTGAACAATATAATTTGATTTCATTATAATTATTTATACAATTAATAATATTTATTGATTTATTAATTAATTATATTTATACATTTTATAATTTTCTTTTTAAATTATATAACTTTCAAGACTAAGACAAAAGACATATCTTTTAAAGAACATCTAACATTGCCATTTCAATCGTCTCTACCCAGCATCCCTTGGTGTCCCAACCATTGAGTCGTATTTTGGCAATTGAGCTTCTGGATAAAGCGAACAACCCCGACCACTCGTCCTACACAGACCTGGATGATGACGACCCAGAGCCGGAGGTACAGTATATCTCTCTCTGTGTGATTCTCAATGTTATCACAACTATCACTTCAAGAATGACGGCCCCATCGGGACTATTATTCACAAACAGAGCCCAGAAAATGCCAGCTGATCGAACTGACTACGTTAGCCTCTCAATCCCAAGAGCGGGGATGTCAGTTTGATGAGCCCCGTGAGTCTTCGATACCTCAACCGTTTTATTGCGGTGATATGTTTCACTGGCTTACTTTCTTTATTATTAGCCTGTAATGGTTGTTTTAAAGGCCCCTATTTGTTTCGATTGTCTCTAAAGTTAGGTTTATACGCAGGCGTCTCTTCCAGTTGTGCCACAGGGCTTCCTCTGATAAAGATTTGTGAAATCATTTGGCCTCTTCTAAAGTCCCCCAGCGAGAATGAAGACTTTTAAGGACATAGTTGTCCTTCATTTCATCTCTCCTGTTCTACCCATTTCCCCAAGCATCAATTCATGCTCACTTCCTCTCTTATTCATTTTTTCCCCTCTCCTGCTCTTGAAGTTTAAATACAGAGGATTGTTTTTACCAGTGTCTCCTCTCTCCCGGCGAGTCCTTCGCTTTGCAGCTCGCAGAAAGGTATCAGGGGTGTGTGTGTGTGTGTGTGTGAGTGTGTGTGAACATCTGGAAATGTTTTGATTACCGGTAGTAAGTGTTAATTTTGCGTTGATGACTATAATGGCTTTGTGTGTTGTTAATTTTTTTTCTTATAAGTGACTAATTTTCTTTCTTTTTTTTAACCCAGACAAACATTTGTGCATGATGTGTGTTTTCTTGTTTGCTTGAATAGCTGTATGTTCGTGTGTGTGTGTGTAAGTGCTTGAGTTACGCAGGTATGGCCAAGGATGTTTTAGGGAGTTTTGCGCTCTTGTCGGATTTGGGATCGGAGTGTTGATCCCTCAAGGGGTCGGTTTTGGAAACGGAAGCTCAGTTCAAAAGCTGGATTTGGATCCGTTGACAAAAGATTTTTTTCTGGCCTCTTTGTGCTAAGGTTTGCTTCAAGGGTTTAACAGAACATCAACATCAAAGAGCTTTTAGAGAAATTTCTTGCGTCATGAAATGCAAATAATGTTCAATATTGGGGTGAATCTCGTGCAAAATGTCAAGAGCATGTCAAGGTCATATTTAACCCCTAAATATAAAGAAAATAATAAAAAAAAGAAAATAAATTTTTATTCTTATTTTTTTTTTTTTGAGTTTCGTTGTAATTGTCATTATTTTCATTGACTCTTATATTGTAAAATATTAATGAGAATCATACCTGGACAGTCATAAAAAAAAGTAAAAATTTTTTTTAATTAAAATAAAATAAAATAAATATAATTTAAATACTTTTATATATTGAAAATAAATATAATATAAATACATTTATATATTGAAATATTAGGTTTATAGATTATGCAATTGTTCATTTAATTTTGTTAATTGATCCTTGATTTCATACTTAAAAAATAGCATTTTTAGGACCACTTTTGAGTTTATAATTCTCATTATTTTCATAGATGATTCTCATTTTGTAATGTATTGATTAGAATCATGTCCAGGCACAATAATAAAATAAAAAAAATCACACTTAAAATCAGCTTAAAGAGAAAACAAATAAATATATAAATACATATAATCATATAAATATGAATCTTTATATAATTGTTTTATTTTCATTTTTGTTGATTTTGCGTGTTCATTTTTCAATTGTTTGGTTTTGTTTTTTTGGAGTGAGATATGAGCTAGACATGTTCTTGACTGGCTTTTTCTTTCTGGATTTATTTGATATCTATATGCTGTATAGATTTTCAAAAAGCATAGATATCTTTCTTAGTCACTGTACCATGTGGCTCAAGTGCTAAAAGGTGTGATAGAATATTCACAGGCGTCCGCTGAGGGAAGGGCGCAGTGTTTGGCATTCTGTCTATTTCTATTTCAGAGCCCTGCTGTGTCCTTGTTGTCTGAAGGTCGTGCGTCTGTTCCTCTGTCTTATCTCTCCTCATCACATCTACTTCAGCCCTGCTGGCGTGAAACTAAAGTGAAGGATGTCCTTCAGTGACCATTTAGTTTCCTGGACCCTGTTCGGGACTGTTTGCGTGTTTTTATGTGTGCTGCTTATGCATGCGTTTCCGTATGCACATGCATGTGTGAGTCTGTGTTTACGTGTGTGTTGCTGATGGAAGGTGATTTCTGATTCATGAATGACAGCAAACTTTTCTGGATAGTCATCAGGGACTGGGCTGTCGGACGCTCAGTAGGCCGTAATGATTTTCTCTTGGGCTGCAGTGAGACAGGACAGCAGCGTCAGACAGATAGGGATTCAGGGGGTCAGCATCATGACCCCTACTCTTATCAGAGAGCGATGCCTGGCATGTATTTTTAGCTTGTGGAGTTTGCCCTCCACTGAGTCCCTGGCGATGGCACTAAGTGATATCTGAAGTGTAAGCATTTAAGCCGCTCTTGTCTTAAATGTATTGATGTGTGCAGATTTTGCTGACGGGGTGTTTTTATCTTAACTAGGCTTCTGATCTGCTAAGAATGGCGCACTAATATGCAAGCTATCGACTAAGAGCATCTACAATCTTGACTTTTTTGGTTTAATGTGGTTTATGTATAAAAGGCTTAAAAGCCATGTCAAATCTGATTGCTTTAATAGTGATCGATCGATATGGGTTTTTCAAAGGCCGATGCTGATTAAATGATGGCAGCGTAATGCTGATATATACATTATGCAATGAAATGATGGCAATTGAGGCGTACCCAAAATTGCTGAAATAAAAGCACTTTAATATAATACATTTTATACAATATTTAATCAAAATTCACAAACTCAAGGGTGAACTGAGTGAAAACCATCAAGAAATGACTTTGTAATTCAAAATCAATAGAGACACATAATAAATTATATTTAGCATATTTTAAGTTGCATTAAAACATTTTTGCATTGTCACGTTTTGTCATTTTCATGACAGTTACACACTTTTTATAATTATCTATTTTTAAAAAGTCATTGGTAATAAAACAAAATGTTTTTGCCTAAACTGGATGATTGTTTACTGTCGTAAAATAATGGACATAAATAAAATGGAAATAAATAAGTTCTTGAATTAAAACAGGCTTCGTATAATAATCAATATTTACATTTTTTAAAAAATTTTATTGCGTGAACAGGATGATTATTGTTTACTGTCGTAAAATAATGGACATAAATAAAATGGAAATAAATAAGTTCTTGAATTAAAACAGGCTTCGTATAATAATCAATATTTAATTTTTTTTAATTTTTTTATTGCGTGAACAGGATGATTATTGTTAATGGACATAAATAAAATGGAAATAAATGAGTCCTTTAATTAAAACAGGCTTTGTTTTATTTTATTTTATTTTATTTTATTTTATTTTATTTTATTTTATTTTATTTTATTTTATTTTATTTTATTTTATTTTATTTTATTTTATTTTATTTTATTTTATTTTATTTTATTTTATTTTATTTTATTAAGACTCAAACATTTCATGCGGTGAGATTCACCCTATGTTGGCCTTTATTTAGCCACATAAACATTCAAATGACCTCATAATAACCATAACAAAACACTTTGATTTGTCATTAATACTCTAAATGACC
The DNA here is from genome assembly GCF_949319135.1 of Squalius cephalus. Lineage (NCBI taxonomy): Eukaryota > Metazoa > Chordata > Actinopteri > Cypriniformes > Leuciscidae > Squalius > Squalius cephalus. The sequence goes on along the minus strand of NC_137143.1, from coordinate 24,955,194 downwards.
TTTAGAGATACAATCTTCTTTATGTGCTTTATGTGCTGGTGTGTATTTATTTGTTCTTGTGTGTGTGTGTGTGTGTGTGTGTGTGTGTGTGTGTGTGTGTGTGTGTGTGTGTGTGTTTATGTGTGTCTTTTTCTTCTTCTCCCTAGCCTCCAGTGTCTGTTCCACATCGGATTCGCTCAGCAAGCCGTACCAGCCGGGAAGGGAAGACTCTGTCAGAGATTAACTGTGAGTGTTTGTTGGATTTCTCCCCTGGGCAGACCTGACAGGTGCTCCTGCTCTCCTGAGCTTGGCTGAGTGAATTTCTCAGCTTCAGTTCTCTTTCTGCTGGAGTATACCAGAAATTCTCTCTCATGATCTGTCTGTCAGTGTCTGCTGGGGGATTTCTTTGGATTCTGTAACATACCTACCAGACATCTACTGACTTAAAGAAATGTGTGGTTTTGAGTGTTCATGATATGATTATTTATGTTCAGACTTCAACCAGTTATATCAATGAGCTGCCTGATTGTCAGTATTCACTCACCCTCATGTCATTCCAAACCCGTATGCTGATATGTTTCTGTACAATACAGAAAAAGTTGGACTGTTGCTTTAAAAATAATTTGTTTTCTTACAGTCGGTCAGGTGAAGTTTGACCCTCCTATAACAACAGAGACGAAACCGCATCATGAACCGGTGAGTGAGCTGCTCTTCGATTTGGGGATTTCCTGTGATGGCAAACAATTCAACCAATCAGAACACACTTTATGCTTCTTCTTAGTTACATCTTATTAGCTCTGTTCCAAAACCTAATGAGCTGCCTACTGCTTACATAGGCAGCTTCTTTGTAAAGAATCTAATTAATTAAAAAGTTCTACATAGACAGCAACTTAGTGCGCAACACAAACAGCTCAACTCACAATTGATTTCAGTAGAGTTTGGCGTTAGCATGCTGCTAAGCTAATGGCGTGAGGCTCTGTTAAGCATAAAAATACACACATTTATTATTAAATAATACTGAAATAATGTGATGGTCCTTTTGAATGAAATAATTTTAATTGCCTTTAATATTTTTTTTTTTGCTTTTTTCCCCATCACATATTTTCATAATAATCATACATTAGGTATTATTCAAAAGCTTAAACACTCAAGATTCATCCTGTGAAAACAATGGAAAAACTACTTTAAAACATTTTAGAAGGCTCAATTTTAGTGAAATCAATATAACTTGGTTAGACATATGCATTTGTTTTTCTAGTAATTTCCAGATTTCAATCAAATTATTTTATAAAATATATATTTTGTATGAAATGTTTAGATCAGAAATTGCTTTAGATTTTACATTTTACTTTTGCTTTGAAGTAAACTTGAACTTATATAACTTTTTTACACTGTATTGCAAAGCTTTTATGAATTACAAACATTTAAATACAATATTAATAATAGTAAATACATTCATAATTTATTAATACAAATAATATGATAATAATAATCTAAAATGTAAAAAAAAAACAAAAAAAACACAACACTATTTTTTAATAAAAAAAATATAATGATTTTTAAAATGATTCACTTTAGTACTCAAGGAAAAACGTGTTTATGTTTAAACTATATTTTTTGCCAGTGAAGAATATGATCCCTCCATAGGGAGCTAACTAGGTTTTGGAACAGAGCAAATGTGAAACCACGTCAAGCTTAATTTGAAATCACTCTGCCTGTCTAGCTGTTCACAAATCTCATAACCAAGTGTAGTGAACACTTCCAAATGATTTTTCCTATAAGCTGACACTTACTATTATGTAATATTTTCCTCACGTACACCTCAATCCCAGCTCGTCTACTGACAGTGGCTTGTTTTCTCTCACACCATGTTTGACTGTTGTGCATTTGAGACGTCTGTCTCGCACCCTCACCACCACGATAATTGAAAGGTTAGATGCAGCTTTCCGTGGCATCTAATCAATACGACTTCCTTTAAGCGCTGCAGAAAAATGCAGCGTTGACTCATCTTTGTCTCATTTGAGCACTCAGTGTTTCTCATGTTGTAACTGGATTTGTCATCCTTTCATAAACCAGATCATTTTTAACAGCAGGACATCAAATTAATGTCGATTCCCATTGTAGCTTCATGCTTATGATGTCATCTTCTGAATGTAACCTCACATCTGAAGAACCTCACTTCCCCCACGCTTTGATTTTCTTTTGATTTCCTGGAGTCACATCAAGTTGCTCTGCTGTTTCTAAAGAAGCAGTACATAATTGCTGCAACTGGTGGGTTGTAAAGGTTTTTAAAATGTGAAACATTTAAAACAAATTCAAGTGATATCATTTCTATAATGGTACTACTATATATATATATTAGGGCTGTCAAACGATTAATCGCGATTAATCGCATCCAAAATAAAAGTTTGTGTTTACATAATATATGTGTGTGTATGGAGTATAATTATTTTCTATATATAAATACACACACATGCATATATATATTTAAGAAAAATGTGTTATTTATATATAAAATATTTATATATAATATAAATTATATATAATATAAATATATATACACAGTATATACATGCAAATATTTCTTAAATATATACATGCATGTGTGTGTATTTATATATAGAAAATAATTATACTCCATACACACACATATATTATGTAAAAACAAACTTTTATTTTGGATGCGATTAATCGTTTGACAGCCCTACTATATATATATATATATATAAATATATATATATATATATATATATATATATATATATATATATATATATATATAAACTACATAAGTTTATTCCTGTGATGCAAAGCAGCCATTACTTCGATCTTCAGTCACATGATCCTTTAGAAATCATTCTAATATGCTGATTTGCTGCTCAACACACATTTCTTCTTATTATTAGTGCTGAAAAAACAGTCGTGCTGCTTAATATTTTTATGGACATCATGTTGATTTTTTTTTTTTTTTTTTTTTTCCACGATTCTTAAAAGAACTGCATTTATTTGAAAGAGAAATCTTTTGTAACAATGAACAGTAAAAGTCTTTACTGTCACTTTTGATCAAATTAATGCATTCTTGCTGTAATAGTAAAAGAGCAGAATTATAATAATCATTACAACTTCTGTGAACATAATACCACCACACCACTTTTCAGCAGTTATGGACTGTTCATTTAATCCACAGACCTGTTTAAAGGTCTATTCTGGTTGACATGGTCTTTGCAAGCACATTTTCACCCAGCAACCACCCCAACCGCCCATAACCCATCAATTATTGTTTCTGTGAAACCACATGGACGTCACGTGTGTGTGATTAACTGAAGTTTCTTGGTCCTTCTACTAAACAGCCCGACACTGACGATTTTTTGGACTGTGCCGAAGAAATATACTACACTGCAAGATCTAATCTGGTATTTTTTTGTATTTTACTCTGTTATCTCTGTCTTCGCGTCCCCTATCTTTTTTTTTTTTTTTTTGTCTTTTACGTAGCATCTTGTCCGCTTCGCAGCGCTTGTGTAGTGAACTCATCCTCCCATATGTGACTTTCATATCTTTTGTTCATTTCATTCATTCATTCTGCTGCCTTATCATATTTAGATCATGGCAGTCTGTGTCTTCAGCTTGCCTGTATATAATTGCCTTTGTCTGTCATCCCAAATCTCTGAATCCATTTTATTTTGGTATTTCAGCCTCTAGCTTTATTAAAGACATGTCCCTCAAAGTCGATACATTGCTGCACTTTTCAGTAATCAAAAGCACTTTGAAATTGCAAAGCAAAGCATTTTGTGTAGTCGAGGCCTCCGAGGGGCTTTATTTTTAGGGCTTGTCACAATCAGACACATCTTGAAAGCGAGCAACAGTGAAGGAGAGGGAACGGAGAGAGAGAGATTAGGGTTAGACAGATGGAATGGATGTTGAGTGGGGCGGAGAAGGCAAACAAATGGGGAAAAACAAGAAAAGAGAGAGAGAGGGGAAAAAAAAGAGTCTGAAGTGCCTGTGCGTGTCCCACAGGGACGGTTAAACCGAAGTGCTCTGCAGGTCTGTGAGCGAGAGGGGAAAACATTGCCTCAGCAAGCAACGCTTTGCGCAACAAACCCAGCTCGCACGGTCTGTTTGAGGTATCAGCTAATTCTGCAGCAGGGACACAACCTCACCCCTCCGTTTCAACACCAAGTTATTGTAAACACCTACCGTGCTTAATAATAATTGCATACTGAAATCCAATTGGCCCCTTTCCCCCCTCTGTTTGCATACTGAATTGTGATTTGTCTTTGTATGCATCTATTTAGCTGCAAAGATGGTGTTGCATTATCTGTTGGTTCTTATACACAGCTGTCATAAGTGCCATGACATTGGCTCTATAGAGGCTCTAATGCATAATTTCATAATATCTAAGATATTCACAATATCATAAGTCTAAACTGTCATTAACCGTATTAATGATTTTTAAGTTAACAATTAAGTTGTATATATGGGTCAATGACGTGACGGGTCATTTTTTTTTGTCCAAAGGCCTTAATAATAATAAAAAAACAAATATATAACATCCAAAGTATGTAAGGTAGTACAACTTGATCTCTTTTACTGAATCCAAAAGGTTTTATTTATATTTTACTACATATAAAGGTATTTTAAAGATTTTGGAGTGTCAAAAGGTCATTCGGTAAAACCGATATAGTAAATATTTAAATGGAATAATATTGTTTTTAATAACTAAAGGAACTACAATAATACAAATATAAAGCAGATAAGGCTCTTTTTTTGTGAGTAGAGTAGTCCAATAAATGATTACATTTATGAGATCAGTGATAATTTGTTTTAATATTTCTTCTGTGGTACACACTATATACTATTTCAACATCAATGTCAAATCAGTTTTTAACTTTCAAATCAGTGGTTAAACCGAATGACTTTTTTGGTGACATTTTTTCCATCTTGTAAAAAATGACAAAAACAGTGTTAATTGATTGTACAAACCACCAAATCTTCTAGGTAACACCTAGGTTAACTAAAAAATGGTTTCAAATATAGTTATATCTCCATTCTATTTTTTTACACTTTTAAAAACCTTATTCGTCAATGACCCATATATATATTAGTTTTAGAACAAAATTCATTTGGCTTCTCGAACTAGACGGCAAGGTACTTAACCAGGTAACCCCTTTCACACAGCGCGTTGATCCTGGGAAATTGCTGTAAAATTGCTAGAGTGCCTTCTGTGTGAACGCAAACACGTCCCGGGATTGATGCCGGGATGGGGACCTAGTAACATTCCCGGGATCAGTCCCGGAACGCGCCCTGTGTGAACAAAAGCCAGGACCAATGCCGTAAGGGGTGTGTCGTAGTGCACCATCGCACGGGCCTTTCTACAAATTTTCCGGAATCTTTGTGTGAAAGGGGCTTATGACACATCATTAAAGTCTAAACCGCCTGATATTAATGATTTTTAAGTTAACAGTTATATTGGATTATGAATATTGTGGATTAAAATAATTTGATTCACACAAACTTGATTTAACATTTACAAGTTGTTAAATTATATTTTGTGTGTGTGTATAAATACATACACCATATTTTTTTATATATAAATCAGTTTTAGAACAAAATTAATTTGGCTTCTTGAACTAGATGGATACTAGATACTTATGACACTGAATTAATTTAGTATAGAAATTGAAAAGTTGGCCTACATTTTCTAGCTCATCCAACTTAGGGTTGTGGATACTACTTTTGTCCTTTTGGCTTTTTATTTTAGTGACTGGGAAATATTGAAGAATGATGTTGCATAGTTTGCCACGTTTTTTAAAGCATCACAGGGTTATGCCTGTGCAAAGAAACGGTTTCCCCCTTTTTTCATCTTTTTGCATTTTTTGAGTGACACATCCATCTGGTCTGAAGCCCACGCACTGAGGTGGCACAGCGAATCACATGCTTGGAATCGGTGTCTTTGACTGCGTATGAAGAAACCAAAAGGAGAGAGATGAAAAGCCGGTGACAGAAGCAGTGAAGCGGATACTCTGGGATGTTCTGTTAGCTTTTACTCTTCCATCCTTTCTCTCTCCGTCACTCTTTCTGAAAAGCCTCCCATCAGCAGAAAGGCTGCCAGCGAATAAGGATATGACAGTTTGCTGCGTAAAGGAAATTTGGTTTGTTAATCTGCAGGGCAAAATCAATGAGGTTTTGCATGGCTGAAAAGCTGCATTCCAGAGAGAGAGAGAGAGAGTAAGAAGGGAAAATGAGAGAGAGCTGTGGAAGTAGCGAAAGGGAGTGAAATAAATAAAGAGAAGAGTTTGAGGGAGATAAGGTTCTCAGGTTTAATCAGTGACCTGATTGTTATAGTAAAATCCTCTGCCAGAATATCTCCTCTAATGGATGAAGCACTATAGCCAACTTCCCTAAAGAAATAAGACAGCGTTTCCCTTAAAGGGATATTCCAGATTTTTTAAGACCTGATGTCTATTTACCACATCTGTGACATCACAGACTTGTTGTCTCGCTGCCCTATCATGCAATGACTTTGCAGGGAGCTAAGCGGTTTGATGATCTACAACAAAATAGAGCAAGCTTTGATGATAACTAAGCAAATATTTAATTACTACAATAGTAATTTCTTGCTAGAAATGACATCAAAAGTGGAAAACGTTGGTCAAAAACTTACATTTACACACAAACTGACCACCAACCACAACTTTCAGATGCCATCTATATTTTTTAGCTTAAACGTCACAGAATGAAATGCACAGGATTGTGGGATATCAAAAATGTATCAGATGGAAGTATCTCAGGAAGTGAAGCTAACGTTGGATTCGGACATGTTTTGATGCTTTCCTACCTTGGAATGCATCCTCCGAACGCAGCATTTTTCAGCTTTCTGACGCTTCAGTGCATATTGGGTATAAAAGTCTGAGATCACTTAGTCAGAATGGTTCTATTTTTCATTTTATTTTCCTTACAATTTTTTAAAATGATATTATCAGAATAAAAAATTTATTGAATTGGCATTGGAATTTAATAATAGATACAATATTGTACTTTAATTTAACAATAATATTAATAATTATTTTTATTTTTAAATATATTATATTTAAAATATAATGTTAAAATTGTCTATTTTAGGTGGAACTATGTTACAGATATAGGTGCGGATCACATTCCTTCAATCTCCTTTCTGGTATTCTCATGTGGATGCCAAGCTAAATGAAACTTGTTTATTTATTTATTTTAGTTGTTCATGACAAAAATTGCATTAGTTTCCTGGCTAGCTTCCATTATAAGATTACATTATTTTCTGTAAACAGGTTTCCTCCATACGGAGGGGTCAGTTGAAATTGTTGTTTTTATCGACAGCATGCCATCGGGTTAAAAACGACGTTTTATTCCTGAAATATACCTCACGTTGCAGGTATTTAATAGACACCTCCTCTGTTTTCTGATTCTATTAAGTCATGAACACAAAGTTATTTCAAGTTATTGCCTGCTTGAATGATCATATTGGTGAGTGGGAGGAGAGATAGCACATGGCCCAGTCCACCCACAATGCTCTAATTAGGAGGACATTGTGAGCAATATGAATTTAATTCCTTTCCAGCAATCTTGTGCAATCAACATTTCTAATTGTATTTCATCACAAAAAGAGAGAACTACAGTTTTTCTGTATTAAAAAGACAGATTGTCTATCTAGGGGTCCAACCTGTTAATCTCCCACGTTTTTTTGACTCTTTGCACGATTAACGTTTAAGTTGTACTAAAATTATTTTAAACCTGAAAAGGATAGTTCACCCAAAAATTTAAATTCTGCCATCATTTTCTCATCATTGTGTCATTTAAAACCTGTATGACTTTTTCCCCCCTCTGTGGAACACAAAAGGTGACATTTTGAAAAATGTCTGTTTTTGTGCATACAATGAAAGTCACTGATGTTTGGACCCCATTGACTTTCACTGAATTATAAAAACATTCTTCAAATTGTCTTTTGTGAAGTCAGAGCCCAAAAAGGAAACCATCTAATGAAAACTAATAAAACTAATAAAAAAGATAATTGTGGCAAGATGTGTGCTTGCTTGCTGATGTAAAGCTAATACACTGTAGATGAATGCTCATCTCATCATCTCTTCCATCGTTTTCACTCACTAAATATACCTTGTACGTGTAAAAGCATTATGAAACTGCATGTGGGGATTAATAATAATAATAATAATAAACAACACTTAATTATGAACAGAGTTACCTAGAGTTAAAAATTCCTGAATCTAATGTCAACGGCATTTCATGCAGGTCATATTATTCATGTTCTCTTTTCATGCATCTTTTTGAAGCTCTGTAAACACGCCTGCATTCCGCATGAATTGAAGCATAAGATGAATATATACTCTATATATGACTTTTTTCTTTTTTCTGCAGGATTTACAAATGGATTATGAGCAAGAATCCCCTCAAGAATCCATCATGGGAGGAAATAAGTAAGTTTCAGAACATGTCATACTGTTTTATATTAATAAAAACAAAGCTTTACTGCTGCAAAAAAAAAAAGGATTCAAACAATACAAATGAAATGTACCAAATATAAATATCTGTATATCTCTGTGTATTTGACATTCCTAAGAGAGTTTATTCACAGTTCAAAGACACATGCAGGGTTTGTTCATGTGTATTCATCTATTTATCTCACACCTGATATTGCTGTCTCACTAGTGTGACACTTTGTTTCAGGTTGCTTGCGTATGATCTGTATGACTGTCATTCTTTTAAAATGTACACACCCTGCGCATTGTTGACAGTCTTTGCCATATAGTGAACAGAAGGTCGAGTACACCAGATGGAGTGGCAGTGAAACCGTTCCCTCTGTGTTTGTGTGAGCGCCTTTGCATGTGCTCTGAGGTGTTGCTCTCAGCTCTTGTCAACAGATGGGTCCCGAGCACTTCGAGACACCCCCTTAGCGTCACAATTCACCGTATATGAGCACTCATCCACTCTCGTTTAGTCAGCTCCATGCATGGCTGCAGTAATCAGCCTCTGTTTGGTTAATGATGGAAACGATAACTGGATGAATGGTCTAGGGGCCTGTGCGCTCTTGGTTATTGAATACAATAAAATGAGAATGCCACTCTTGGCTCTGAGGTAGAGAGACATGACATAATGACTTATTGATTTATTTATTTTAAAAGTGGTTGTGCTGTATTATGTTTTGAAAGTGCACTGTACTTCAAAATCATAAATATAAAGCACAAATTTTAATCAAAATTATTTTAAGGATATTAAGCGTCATCCAATACTGGAGCAGTTTAATAATGACACTCACCATTGAACCGTTATACTGCCACCTACTGTTGTGGAGGAGAGATTGTCCAAAATCCACAACAGATTTTGGGTAACTGGTACTGTTGGAGAAATTCTGCATTCACAGAAATATTTGTCAACCAATTATTCAAAAAGTGTCTGATAATTGGGGAGTACTGAGATTGAAGTGAGTAGTGTACAGTTGGTAATTCAATTTCAAAATGGCAACCTCCATGAGGGGGGACCTACCTTATGTACAGTGGTCAACATTTGAAGTGGATCAAAACCTTCATCAAAAAACTTTCATCAAAGTTATACATGAATTTTTAACAATACCCGTTCTTGTCTTGGGACAACTTTGATTAACTTTTTTGATCCACTTCAAATGTTGACTATAAAAGAGAGTTCTATTAATATGTATGTTAAATGTTGTGAATGACTAATGGCTGGGAATCAAGAATATCTCTGTGTTCGGCCTTGGCCATCATGGTGTTTTCTCTATTGCACATGGTCCACAGAAATTAAATTTGAGCATTTTGGGTGGCTGTGGTCAATATTGCTATCATGTCTTTCAGTAATTTTACAAAACCTGCAAAATGTGGCATATTCATTCACTATTTAAATGTTATAGTTTCCATCGGGTTACACTGACAGAATGTTGAGCCTTCACGATGTATTTAAAGTAATGACGTCATCGTTATATTTGCATACTGAATTGCAATTGGATCTTCTTTCTTATACATTTACAAACTGAATTGTGATTAGTCAGTTGTTCTTTGTATGCAGCCGTAAGACATGCAGTGTGTTTGTCCACCTTGTGTGAACTTGTATTTTCTTGAGGAAATGTGAAGCTAGTTTTTATCTACTGATTTTTTTCTGTTATTTTAAATCCCTTTTAGTCCAGAAAACCTTACTGTTCAATAATTGAAGCGCAGTGTAGATAAACAACATTTGAACAGAGGTTCTAGACGGTCGGAAGCAGACATTCTCTTAAAATTTAACAACCAAGCATTGGACAGTTTCCCAGTGTCATCAGAGACAATTTAGCAGTAAATGCCTGTTTATTTAGCCTTAAATCAATGAAAGCTAATGGATCCCTTGATGTGTTATAAAACTGTTCGTCATGTGTTTCCACATGCTCTTTGCACTGAAAGAATCACCTGTTACTTAGCATCTTTCATTTGCTAAATTCTCTTTTTACAGGAGCCTCTTGAAATCTGTTGAAGAAGAGCTGCACCAGAGGTATGATGCCGTTGCTTTGTTTGTGTCCTTCACTCCTGTGCTCTCTCATAGCTCTCTCTTTTCTTTGGCTTCCTCTCTCTCTCTCTCTCTCTCTCTCTCTCTCTCTCTCTCTCTCTCTCTCTCTCTCTCTCTCTCTCTCTCTCTCTCTCTCTCACTTTCTCGCTTTCTCTCTCTGCATAGCTGGTTTTTCATCTGATCAATATTTGATGTGACCTAACCTTGCCCTTTTGTGCTTGTCCGAGTGGAACCAAAGGCTGATTTGCTTGGCAATGCTTTGTTGGAGATCTGTTATTTTTGCCACAGTATTAGTTTTCCATTCCTCAGGGGGAAATTAACCAGTTAGTCCCTCTAAATGAAATTTACTCCAGATGCATTTCTAGATTGATCTTTGGGATTGTCCTGCCATTAATTTGCCACACTTTGATTTTAGAGTCCATCTTTAAAGGGAATGACACTGAATCATCAAACTGATTATTATGCTACCAAAATGATTACTTTGCAATAGTGATGCATTCTTGTGTTGGAAAAAACAATGGAACATCTTGAGACAAGAAAATGTAACTTTCTGTTCATGGTGTCTTAAAAACATGGCGCTCATAGCATGAGATGCTGAAAAAACAGTGAGATGGATCACAAAGGTCACATAAAGAGTCTGTTTAGTGCATATTTATGTAGACTAGCATTTAAAAACTACACGGGATGCCCTATGTGAATGGCCCATTAGTGTTTAATCTTACCCATGGGAAGTCGAACAGTGTTGCTTCAAATTGATAATCTTCATTGAATGAGCGCCGCAACCTTCTCAATCCTCATTAGGGGGCATGAGGCTCATTTGGAGGATGATGATGAGGGTGAAGATGATGGTGATGATCATGATGATGAATTGCAACAGTAAGTTCTTCTGATTCTATAGCCAATTTCTCCCTGCTGCTCTAGGATAAAACGCTTCACGATCATGATGCACTGGCAACATTTTGATGCAAGCACCTGAGACATTTTTTTATGTAATCCTTTGTGACTCATATGAATTAAATTTTGACTTCTTTTCTTTTAAAATCAAATACTGTTTTTCAATTTCCCCTGTAAATGTTGCCAGTATATCATGGCCTTTTTAGTTCCATGGGAATCATTCTTTCATCTGTTTTCCTTTCTTACTGGACAGACCATCTCTTTTTTCCCTTTATTTAGCAATGCCATGGCTAGCAGACGTTCAAGAATGTTGTGGTTCATCCAACTGCTACTTTAGCCTTATTTTCCCAAGTTCAAATGCAAATGAACTACTATCATGACACTCATAGCGCACTCTCTTGGTGACAACAAGCTTTTCTAATACAAATGTTATTATTTATTCATCATCATGTTCCAAACCTAATTGCTTTTATTAGTGACCACCAAAAATGCTTTTTATTTATTTATTTTATTAAGCATTTCATTCTTCATAAGTTTTAGTGTTTCACGGAAAAAAAAATAACAGCATGCATGTTTGAAGTGACGTGAGGGTGAGTGAATAATAACAGAATTTTCATTAGAGTGAATTATTCCTGGTGCATTTGATTGCATGCGTATTTGTTGTTTGTTTCCTGTCTTTTATTGTACCCCTGTTGGTCCGGTGTCAGATGAAACCAAGCACAGAGGTCCATTAACATCCTCTTAATGCCCTCAAATTATGTTCGTCAGTTGTAGTATGATTAACATAAATTAGTAGCGTTGTGACTCAGCTAATTGGATGTCTGATTTGTCTCAGCACGAAAAACTCTACCATGAGGCCTAAGGTCCCCCCACCACTTCCTCCCAAGGTAAATATCCAAACAAGTTATTTGGTATAAAATGTTTTTAGTAAACCTTTTTAGTGTTGAAAACTTGCACTACTGTTCAATGGTTTGGGGATTTTTCTTTCTTTGTTGTTGAAAGAAATCATTACTTTTATTCAGCATTAAATCAATCAAAAGTGACAAAAGACTTTTACATTATTTTGAACTTTCTATTTTTCAAAGAATCCTGAAAAAAATGTATCTCAAAAATATGAAGCAGCACAACATGTTTAAAACATTGATGATAATTAGAAATTGTTCTTGAGCACCAAAGATTTCAGAATGATTTCTGAAGGATCATTTGACACTGAAGACTGGAGTAATGATGCTGAAAATTAAGCTTTGCTATTACAGGAATAAATTACACTTTACAATATATTAAAATAGAAAACAGTTATTTTAAATTCTAATAATAATTGACAATATTATTGTTTTTTTCTGTGTTTTTCGATCAAATAAATATCGCATTGGTGAGCATAAGAGATATCTTTTTAAAACATTTAAAAACTCTTTCCCACCCCAAACCTTTGAAAGGTAGTGTATGTTCAGGTGTTGTTTTGATTTAGCAGTTTTATTTTGAGCAACCAAGTCTTTTTTTTTTCCTTGAAGCAAGCTTATCGGAAATCAGTGAACAGCTTCTACAGTTTTTTTTTTACAGCTACTTTTTTTAGTAATCGCACTATTGATCCCGCAGAAGCCGGTAGCATGCTGCTAATTTTGTTCTGTCGTTTCCAGCCAAAGCCCAGTCCCGGACCTCATCAAAGCTCCTCGGGCGATCATGACGGTAACCAGGGCACTATAAAACGCTGCCCGGAGCCCGAAAGCCCGGCTCGATCATCCACCAACGTACCCCCTCGACCTCCGCCTCCTCGACTGCCAGCAAACAAGCTCAGCAGTTTAGGTAATGAGACCAGTCGGGAAGAACTTGACCCGTGGGAAGCCCAGGGGGACACTGGGATATGTAGTCAGTTCGACGAGAGTCTGCAGGTCTCGTTTGACGACGAGGAAGATCACGATGAGGAAGGAGACAGTAAGACAGGCCCCTCCCGTATTGAATTCAACTCTTCCCTATAAACGTAGTTCAACCCCAGTTACTAAACCTGTCTCTAAACCGTCCCATTGTTAGTTCCTTTAGTCAGCCAGTAGTGAGATTACATGTCGTCTCTCATCACTCTCTAAGAGAAATGCCGTCAATGGTGTTGGCATGTGAAAATGTCACACACCCACTGGAAGACATCATGAATCACCCACTCCACCCTTGTAATCTTTTCCTTGTCAAATTATTGTTCTCCTGTCAGTCATTGTTGCAGTCATCCTCTTGATTCATTACACTTGTCTTTGCATTGTGTTATAGTCTGGTTGCTGCAAATCACAGCAGTAGCTTAGTAATTACGAAACGTTTCATCGTAATGCTAAACCTCTTTGTGAATGTACATTCAAAGCACACTTTCTTTACATAACGTGATCTGTGTGCATCTCTTGCTGGATACCTATTTTAAGGAACACAGCTTTTAGGATTTATAAACAGAAACTAAATTGTGTACTATATCTTTTCTTACATACCCACAGGTAATGGAATTAGCCCATCTGAACACTCGCTCTCAACGGAGACACAGTCCACAATGCCCCCTGCTGTTGCTGGAACGAAGGACAAGAAAGATTTTCTAGTATGGTTCGGTTCCATTGCATTTAGTGATTCTTGCAACACTTACGGTTTCTGGATAATGTATCTTTGACATGTTTGTATATATATATATATATATATATGTGTCATGAAATATAATGATATTTAAGATCTTTAATGATCAGATCTTTAAAGAAATTAAATGATTATTTAATAATAACAAATCTTTGACATGTTTACATATGTTGTTTTAATGTGTGTGTGTGTGTGTATATATAATATATATATATGTATGCTGAACCAAGTCTGCAATTATTTAATCAAAAATACAGTAAAAACAGTAATATTAAAAGTATTAATTTCTCTCTCTCTTTTTAATATTGCTTCAAATGTTTGAATGTTATCATTGTTTCCACAAATTGTTAAGCAGCAAAAACCATTTTCAGCATTTATAATGATAAAAAAAAATATTGAGCAGCAAATCAGCATATTAGAATGATTTCTAATCAGAGTAATGATGCTGAAAATTCAGCTTGTCATCACAGGACTAAATTACATTTTTAAATGTATTAAAATAGAAAACAATTTTCTGTATCAGTCTACTTACATTCTCTTATTTTGCTTCAATTGTATTTGTTTTCCCCACAGAAACCCATCAGCAATGGTCTCCCTCCAACTCCAAAGGTTCATGTAAGTGGACATCATAGATTTGCAGATCTATGTCTCTGTATTGGGACTTAAGCGCTTGCCATGTTTTTTTATTTAAATGAATGCATGTTACCTTTTTGATGTGTTTGTTTTCTTGGATATAAACCTTTTGAACTGTGATTAATTTGGCTGCATCTGAGTTCTCCATTGCGTTTTATTCTCATATCCAGATGGGAGCATGTTTCTCTAAAGTCTTTAATGGCTGTCCATTAAAAATACATTGCGCTACCTCATGGATCAATCCAGACACACGAGGTGAGCTCAGTTAATATGTCTTAGTTAGAATCTGGCTTACAGGAAATATTAATATTTCATGGTACGTTATTATATCTATTTTGCCTACATAAGCATTTTTCTAATATCTCTGCTGAAAAAGTCTTTTTTTTTCCCCTCCCTGTTGATGCATTTCAGACCAGTATCTGATATTTGGAGCAGAAGAAGGCATCTACACTTTAAACCTTAATGAGCTGCACGAGACGTCCATGGAGCAGGTATGATGCTACTTTTCAGGCCTTTGCAAACAAATTTTGGAAAACTAATTTGTGTGATGTATATTCTTGTGTTATCTGAGTGTGGCGTGCTTCTTCAGTCAGTCGTGTTTGTTTTGTGCTAAAGCTATTTTTGTGTCATTTTCAGCTTTTCCCCAGGAGATGTACTTGGCTGTATGTCATGAGCAACAGCCTGCTATCAATATCCGGTAAGCTGTGCTTTAAAAAAGATCAGGTTTAGCAAATTATTCAGAATGAGTTTCTTTTTTTTTACAATTGCTAGAATATTTTTATTTTCAGGCCACACTTTACATTATAGGATGGAACTGCTTGTAATGTGAGAATACTAGAATAGTTAACTATAGTAACATGTCATATATGTCAAGTGTTTCCTGACATTGTCCTGTTTCCCTGTTTTTGAATATTGAAATTGTGTTTCCGCAGGAAAAGCATGTCACCTGTACTCTCACAGTCTGAGTGGCCTGTTTGAGCATGCTCGACATATGCAGAAACTCCCTGTTGCCATACCAACATACAGATTTCCTGACAAAATGATCCCCAGGTAAATGTTCAGATCTCTGTGTGTGTGTGTAAGGATGTGACCAAAATGTGCATTTTTCATTCTATGTTTTTATTTGTATTCCAGGAAATTCTCAGTGTCCAATAAGATCCCTGAAACAAAAGGGTGTCAAAAGTGCTGTGTAGGTAAGCAGATCCTGTACTTTTCTTCCTTCCTTTATTTCTAAATTCAGTAACATATATACTTTGGATGATGTCAAGCATATAATTCAGTTGTCTTTAAAGTGCCCCTATTATGCTTATTCAGATATTACCTTTCATGCAGTGTGTTGTGAGTGTAAAAGGTCTGCGAGGTTTCAAAGATCAAAGTGCACGACAAATAAAGTTATTGTCTCCCATAAGAAAGAACTGATTCTGAACTGCCTGAAACAAGTCGTCAGTACTCGGTAGGTTTGTAACAGATTTGCATAATGACAGCCTTTGGTCTTCATTGGCTGCCTGCGAACAGCGTCTACTTCGACCCGCCCTCAAACACTGTATTTGTAACTGAGGTCTGGAAGAGTTTGGATCATGTTGTCGACATGTCGAGAGTTGCATGCACTTTCAAAGGATGTGGACTCGCGCTTGAATTGATACGGTAAAACCGACGCCATTGTTACCATTCGTATCACTGTGTACAAGTGCTGAGGAAGCCTCCGGAGCTGAAGTTCAGATACGGTAATGTGCGTTTCATTTCACCAATCACAACAGACTGGGCCGTCTGACCAATCAGAGCAGAGCAAGCTCTCGGAAAGGAGGGGTTTAGAGAGATAGAATCCTTTATCGAACCGTTTCAGACACTGCGAGGAAAGTGGTGATGCTGCAATGTATATTATGAGAAAATGTAACTGTTTTTTGTCCTTGAATGCTTGTAAACCTATTGTTGGAGTCCTCCTAAACAAAATTAAGAACCTTTAAAATAGCATAATAGGGGCACTTTTAGGAAAATATAGTGAAATAGACTTTATTTACAGTATTTTGTTTCCATGTGTTGTCTTGTTTATTCTCAGTGAGGAATCCTTATACTGGTCACAAGTACCTGTGCGGTGCCTTTCAGTCCAGTATTGTCCTTTTTGAGTGGGTGGAGTCCATGCAGAAATTCATGTTGGTCAAGGTGAGCCCAGTGTCACTGGTTCCCATCGGCAAAACATTGTTACAGGGTGATCTGCAGATCAGCATCACACTAAAATCCATGGAAAAAGGGTTGGCAACTTAAAGTGGTGGAATTAAATATAATGTAGGCTTAGCTATTAGCTATTCATGTTTCCTTTAAGCTTTTAAAAATTGCTGATCTTCTACTTAAGACATGCTTTACTTGGCATATTCACATGCAGGCTGTTCCAAATTAAGCATTGACTCATTCCCTGCAGAGCATAGACTTCCCCCTGCCGTGTCCGCTGGAGGTGTTCGAGATGCTGGTGGTTCCAGAGCATCAGTATCCTCTCATCTGCATAGCTGTGAGCAAAGGGACAGAGCTTAACCAGGTGGTGCGGTTTGAGACCCTCAATCCCAACTCTACCACCAACTGGTTCGATTCTGGTGGGTTCTTTAAAACTACTTGGTAAATCCTACATTATGGGGACAACATAGGTCCCTACAAAGGTGGCAATGTCTGAAATCCTTGTCATTATGGGGACATTTGTTGATCCCCATGAGGAAAACTGCTTATAAAGCATACTAAGTGTTGTTTTTTTTGTTTTTTTGAAAATGTAAAAATGCAGAAAGTTTTCTCTGATAAGGTAGGGTTAGTGTAAGGGGAGAGAATATACAGTATTTGTATTGTATAACAAATGTCTATGGAAAGTCCCCATACAACATGAAAACACAACTTGTGAGTGTGTGCGCGTGAGTGTGTGTGCACATTTTAGATTTTAATTAATTTGACTCTTTTAGAATTTTAAAAATGCTTAATTCTAGAAAATTGTTAATGTTATTTCAGATACCCCACAGAGTTGTGTGATGCATGTGACCCAGCTGGAGAGAGATACAATTTTAGTCTGCTTAGATCGTAAGTACAGAACATGCCATTAATAACAGATGCATGCATATCAAAAAACAGATATAGTGATTAATTGCCTCTCTTCATCTCCAGGGAGCATTAAGATTGTGAATTTGCAAGGCCGGTTAAAGTCCAGTCGGAAACTCTCAGCCGAACTGACTTTTAACTTCCAGATTGAATCAATAGGTATGGAACTTTGGTACATTAAGGGTGTCCTGAAGTAAATATTCCTCCATTTTTACATACGTCTTCTCTAAGCTCATTGAATTTAACAGTTATCATTTAGGTATTTAAACACTTTTCTATGGGTAAATTCTTGTTTTATTGTAGTATCTATCTATTGTAGTAAATTCTCTCTCTATGCATCTATCTGTCCCTCTTAGTTTGCCTTCAAGACAGTGTGTTGGCCTTCTGGAGGCATGGCATGCAAGGACGCAGCTTCAAGTCCAATGAGGCAAGTCCATCTTAATATATATGAGAGGAGATGTACAGACGGCCTGTCAATAATATCAAGAGAAAAAACCCTGACCCCATCGTGAAGCAACAAACACTGCAAAAATATTACAATATATATATATAAATTATATATTAAATATATAATATAATATAAATGTATGTTTATATCTAAATTAAATAAGTTAAATTTATATTCAATGCAAATTAAATGCAATACAGGTTACTAATTAAAATGTATATAATTAAATATGATTAATTTGCAATACAGGTTACTTTTTAATATGGTCTAGCTGATATTTAACAACATATTTACATTTTTTAAATTCTTTCTCATTCAGCTATTTTAAACACACACACACACACACATATATATATATATGTATGTGTGTATATATATATATATATATATATATATATATATATATATATATATATATATATATATATATATATATGTATATATATGTATGTGTGTGTGTGTGTGTGTGTGTGTGTGTGTGTGTGTGTGTGTGTGTGTGTGTGTGTGTGTGTGTGTGTGTGTTAAAATAGCTGAATGAGGGAAAAAAAAAAAAATATATATATATATATATATATATATATATATATATATATATATATATATATATATATATCAATCAGGATCAGAATGTATTTCAGAGAGTGGTGTAATAATTTTTTTGTTAAACTGTATGACATACATATTTTGCAATCACATTATTCTGTTTATATTCCAGATTACACAGGAGATTTCAGACAACACGAGGATATTTAGACTGCTGGGTTCAGACAGGTATGAAGAAGCCATCTAATTATTATGTCATTATTTAATTAATATTGTACACTTTATTACTGGTGTGCCAATCCATGTTTTATAATGTAGGGCATATGTTCGCAGAAAGGGCATCAGGTCAAAGGTATTTGTTTTGATGTTGTTTCTTATAGAGTGGTGGTTTTGGAGAGCCGGCCAACAGACAATCCAACAGCACACAGCAATCTCTACATCCTCGCAGGCCACGAAAACAGCTACTGACCGCAATGCATCTTGGTGCAAAAACACTACATGCCGGAATGCAGCGTTACAAGAGGCTTTTAATTGAATGTGGCCCAATGACAACTAGCCACATCTCAGAAGAACCACAGATATGCTGCTGTTGGACAACTGAGAGCCCAGAGGAAGACTTGAATGGATTCAAAGATCTCAGAGAACAGATAGGCCGTAACCGCATGATGTACTACAGTATGCACTTTCACCCTTAACTGTTTTAGAGGCCTTGCTTTGGTTTGGCTTCTAGCAGTTTTAATTTATTTTTTAACTGAAACACACACATATACACTTTTTTTTTTTTTTTTTCAAAAGTAAGCAAGATTTGTTTTGTTTTAAGCCACTACTCTCACTTGACGCTAACCACACAAGTGCTTGAAAACACGTATTTAATTCATGTACATACAGACATAGTATTGTTGAGTTGTACTCTTTGCATTGGTTATGTAGATATCAGTACATTTATGTTGTACAGGTTTGTGGCAGCGTTAGCGTTGTAAAGGACTGTGAGATGTTGGGTACTACTTAAAATGACCTCTAGGGCCAGATAATTTTTGTTATATGCAATGGTTTAAGAATCACAAAGCTGAAGTGCCACTCTTTCCGAGACTTGCCTTCTTAATGTCTTTTCTGTTTGTTTTTTTATTGTAAAACCTAATCGTTTTTTTTTTTATATAAAGCCAAATTGTGTTTTTATTGAGCAACTTCTAATTCAGTGGCCCTCGTAATTGTTTTTAACTCTGTGGTATGCACTCACTTCAAATTTGCACAGTGTTATTAAAATGTTAATGTGTATATGTAAGTGTATGTTTAAAACCATGCAGATAATAACATATATAGATATATACACATGTATTTTTTTGTAAATGTGTATACATGTATAATCCTAATAAGCAATAAATCATTAGGATGTTTTTACATTATTTTGAAAAGTTCTCAAGCTTATGTGGAAGACATAACTGTCTGCATCCAGATGTTTGTATGTAATTTGAGTGCTGTATACACTATTTACAAGATGATGTTGGAATTTGTGAGTTGCTGTAAACTTTCTACAACATGGACTTTCTCTTACAGAACTGCCATTCAAAGTAAATGTAATTCCACAATAAGAACAGAAAAACATATTCCGTGCGTTCTCTTGTCTGTAATTCACAAGTTAATTCGATTATGGAATACGTTTTCTTTTCGTTTTGTGTCAAATGTACATAGTGTAAAATAAAATCACATGGTTTTACATACTGAGATGTCTTTCGTGTTTTAATAATAAAAGTATTTTGCTTACTTTTATACATTTTGCTTAGTATTTCTTGTGAAATTTACTAAATCTAATTATTAATATTATTATCATAATTGCTATTATTAAAAGTTCAAAGCGCAAACGGTCGTGCTCAGAACATAGGAAGCTGGATCAACACACACGGAAGGGGACTTTTATTTTGCTTCACAGTCCGTCTCGTCTCGTGACGTCAGAGAAATCATGGCTGTGTCCAGTGTGTTTAAAGCAGGTCTTTTCAATCACAAAGTTGCAATCGTGACGGGAGGCGGGACTGGGATAGGAAAATCTATTACTTCTGAGCTCTTACAGTTGGGTATGCATTTACTGTTTTTACTGATGGATTTGTCCTTGTAACTTATTTAAATCAGGGCTGCATACGATAACGTATAACACTAACAGTGAACTTTAGTCCAGATATTGAGCAACATAGCAATCGGCCAATAACTTCCAGGTCATCAATCACCAATTTAACTATTACCAATGCAATCTATTTGATGATTTTAGATCATAATTTCCATTTAAGACAGGTGAATTTGGTAACATATCTTGGAATATAAAATATAGAAAATAATGTTTTTAGTATTAGAATGTTAAATGATATACTATAGGAACAAACCCTCTGTAAAACGTTAATAAAAATTTGGTTTTGCCTGTAGTGTCTATATATATATACAGTCTCAAATATCTCCCAATATGTTGTAGGATGCAATGTGGTCATATCATCCAGAAAGCTTGAGCGTCTGGAGTCAGCAGCTGAAGAGCTGGCACAGAAGATCCCCCCATCCAGTCCGGCTAAAGTGACCCCTATACAGTGCAACATCCGGAATGAAGAAGAGGTGACAGTCTCATGATCCTGTTTTTATACATTGCCTTCATGCCAGAGAAGCATGTGTAAAATGTATTTGTTTTCAGCACGTTTATTTAGGAAGGTATATAGGAGAAATTCTGGTTTCTCCATCTGGCAATTCCTGTCTATAGATAATAGTAGGGTCATTCTGTATCAAATCAACCAAATTTCAGAAACTTCCCCAGCTCAAATTTTTTATTTTGTTCATACTTTTTTTTGTAGAAAGACAAACATAAATAGAGATGAAAACCAAAAATTTGGAGCCAAATTACAGGGGCAGAAAATGACTTTAGAAAGATTGATCCAGATATATTAATTACTTTCTAAGTAATAGTGGATTACTCAGTAAATATTCGTCCAAGGCATTTAATGTTTTGGCTTTTTTCTTCATTTATGTATGTCTTTTACCAGAAAAGAAATCAAAATGAAAAAAACTAATAATAATAATAGCTGGGGACTTCTGGTTGAGTTGAGAATGAGAGCTGCACGATTCTGGATACATTTTGAATCACGATATTTTGTTTTATTTGTTTGTTTGTTTCAAATAGAGATTATGATTGTGAACAGACAAGTTTAAGAATGAATTACTTTAAAAAAATCGGTTTGACTGAATGATTCAGTGACTTACTCATAAATACTTAACTTGTTTAATGGGGGGGGTGAAATGCTATTTCATGCATACTGAGTTTTTTACACTGTTAAAGAGTTGGATTCCCATGCTAAACATGGACAAAGTTTCAAAAATTAAATTGTACGTTTGAAGGAGTATTTCTGTGCCAAAAATCCTTCCGGTTTGTCACAAGTTTCGGAAAGTTTTTTTCGAGTATGGGTCTTCGTGACGTCAGCTGGGGCGGAATTTCCTTATATGGGTCCTAAGGGCACTTCTCCGCGGGCGCGTGCGCACTCGTAGACCAGACAGAGAGAGAAGAGAGCGAAAGCAGTAGTTACCTCATCAAAGCGCTCTGCTCAGCTTTTGGAAGTCGATGTCACCAAAGAAGTGGGTTTTTGGTTGCCAGGGCAAGACAACCCTGCACAGATTCCTAAAGAACCCAGCGCTAAGGGACCAGTGGATGGAGTTTGTTTTTGTGTAAGACTGTTTGTTCCCTGCATTTCGACGATGATTGTTTTATAAACAAAGCCCAGATCGACGGATTTGCAGATCGTCTAATGCTTAAGGATCGAGCAGTCACAATGATAAAGGTTCGCGGTCGCAGGCGGTGAGTAAAACTGCTTCAAATGTCTCTCTGTGTTGTTAGCTCGGCGCGTTAGCACAGCTTTATTAGCTTCGCCCACACGGCCCGCCTCCAGCCGCTCGTTTTTTTCCGGAAAGACTCGGTACAGCCTATCTTTCTTTTATAAATATAATAAAACTAAAGACTTTTTGGAGATATGAAGGATGCAATACTACTCTATAGGTACTCAAGATTAACAGGAGATTGAGTGAAAATGAGCATTTCACCCCCCCTTTAATAACTGCTGAATCCGCGTTTTTGAATGAATCTCTTGAATGATTGATTCAATGACAAATTTAACAGTCACTTGTCTCCACCTAGTGGCGAAACAATATACAAATTGTTATTTGAGGCGCCAAGTTACTTTCACTGTGTGATTTGCTCTATTTTGATCGCTATAACTTTTATCTCAATATTCTGTGACAATTTGAATATTTGTGAAACACAGAAATATCAATACTGTGTGGTTGACTGCTTGTGATTGAAGCTGACAACTGCTGTCTCTGGCTCAGTGCAGATTTGAAGAGAAGAATGGCTGTATGGATTTGAATGGATTGTAGGGGGCGTGACTTGAGGTAATAGGGGCGTGGTTTGTAGTACTGCGGGACGCAGTTGGACACACACACACTTGGATTTGAATGAGATTTTGTCAAGGGTTTAATTGGGTGGCACAGGCGAATTGTTGTCGCATGAGTGTTTGATCGCGATTTTTCACGATTAATCGTGCAGCTCTGCACAGAATGACCCTGTAGGTTTGGATTATAAAGTGCTGTGACTCTACACAGAAAATGTATTATTTAGCCTATCTCTCATTTTTGACAGGTGAAGAACCTGATGGCCTCCACCCTGAAGCTCCATGGGAGGATCGACTTTTTAGTGAATAATGGAGGTGGACAGTTTTCCAGCCCAGTGAACATGATGAGTGCAAAAGGATGGAACGCTGTGATTGACACCAACCTCAACGGAACGTTCTTATGCTCCAAAGAAGGTTCGGAGTGCGATGTGATGTGAAACGTCCATATGGTTTAGCTATCGGCTTCACTCTTAAAAATAAAAGTTCCAAAAGGCATTTCACAGCAATGCCATAGAAGAACTGTTTTAGGTTCCCATAAGAACCTTTCAGCGAACTGTTCTCAAAAGACCCATTTTTGTGTGTGTGTGTGTGTGTGTGTGTGTGTGTGTGTGTGTGTGTGTGTGTGTGTGTGAAGAACATTTTAATAATCTGAAGAAACCTTTTGTGCAATAGAAAGGTTCCATGGATGTTGAAGGTTCTTTATAGAGCCATACATCAGAGGCCAATAAATAACCTTTATTTTTTAAGGGTGTATTTGTGATTGTATGTGTAAATTGTAAGCCTTATTTCTAACTAAATAATGAATTGACATGTTTACAATTCACACCACTTCAAGAGCTACTCTCAAACTTTTGCTCTTGATTCGTAGCATACAATGCGTGGATGAAAGATAATGGAGGTGTGATTGTGAACATCATTGCGGACATGTGGAAGGGTTTCCCTGGAATGGCGTGAGTTGGTAAAAAATATTGGTTAATAAAAATATTGTGTATAATTATTACTTTATATTTAATGGCTGTTTCAATATATTTATCCTCTCATGGTAATGCATTTTGTCTCCTTTCAAAGCTATGTTTAAACTGCCAGACTTGTTTACGACAGGCACACAGGAGCGGCCCGAGCTGCAGTGGACAACCTGACCAAGAGCCTGGCCATTGAGTGGGCTGACAGTGGCATCCGGGTAAACTCTGTGGCGCCGGTTAGTGCCAGTTTGGAAACAATTGGAAAGCATACTGTATTTGCATAGTGTTGTCCAAAATGAGGTTGAATTGTTTGAATGAAATTCACGATTATTGATTTATCGTCTAATCGTGGTTATTCTATGTGATCGCACATAGATAACTATGTACAATAAGTGTACAGTTTAAATTTCAATCACATTTGGCCAAAGAATATAAAAAACACTGTTGTAACCAAGATAGTTAAAGGTCTTCCTTTATAGGAAATTATGGTTTGTGGGTTTCAGCAAACTGCATTATATTATATTATATTATACATTTTCAAAACATTAAAGAAAATCACATGTGCCTATTTTATTAAAATTGTATTATATTAATACAATTTAAGTTTAAAAATAAGGTATTAGGTTTACACTGTAAGTGACATGAACAAAACAAAATTATATAATTAATCGCAATTATTTGTATGGCAATTAATCGTCACAGGCCTACCGCAAAATGAAAATGCACATTATAAGCTAATTAAAGTTCACTTTTAAAATGAAAATTCTGTCATCATATACTCACCCTCATGTTGTTTCAAACCTGTATGAATTTCTTTCTTCTGCTGAACAGAAAGATAGATATTTAGAAGATTATCAGTAACCAGACAGTTTTTGGGTCCCATTGACTTCCATAGTATATGTTTTTCCTACTATGGAAGTCAATGGGACCCACAAACTGTCTGGTTACTGATAATCTTCTAAATATCTATCTTTCTGTTCAGCAGAAGAAAGAAATTCATACAGGTTTGAAACAACATGAGGGTGAGTATATGATGACAGAATTTTCATTTTAAAAGTGAACTTCTCCTTTAAATGTTGGGGGAAAATAGCTTTGTCTTGCCTGAAAACGTTTCCATAGTATTTTGGAAACCATAACCATTTGGTTATCCATAGTTCCAAGTTTTTACTAGTTAACATGTTTTTATTATATATAATGCAATTCCAATTCAACTGCAATATACACTCCTAATTGATCTGTCTTTTATCACAGAGACAGTGTGTGTCCATTTGTTTTTTTGTGTGTGTTTCTCGACTGTAGGGAACTATCATATCCAAAACTGCAATGGAAAACTACAAAGAGTATGGTCCTACTTTGTTTAAGATGTCAGTGCCATTTAGTCCGGCTAAAAGACTTGGTGTTCCTGAGGAGGTAACCTATAACCTATTATGATGTTGACGACATTTTGAAATAGCAGAAACTAATCAAAGATCAGAACATAATTACTGCTGCTATATACTCTACAGCTAAACCTGTGTGTGTGTGTGTCTATGTATATAAACGTGTTTGTGTAAGTTAGTGTTTAAATAATCTGAGATTGAAATAAATGTATGTTCTGCTCAGATCCTTAATATTTAATATGGATAATAATATATATATACAATATTTCTATCAGATATCACCAGCTGTATGTTTCTTGCTGTCTCCGGCTGCCAGCTACATTACTGGAGCAACCCTGAAGGTCGATGCAGGACAGAGCCTTTACCACTCTGTGTGGGAAATCCCAGGTACCCATATTTGAGCCGGATGAGAGCGTAACACATGCTGTATTTGTTTCGAAATCACGGACGGATGTTGACTTACCAAGAGTATTCAAATGCTTTCTGTTTCTGTTTGTGTCTCTCTGATCAGACCACAGTGCCTGGCCTCCAGCCCCAGATGGAGAAAATACAGACACACTGAGAGAAATCATGAAAATGACCAAATCCAAGCTGTGAATCATAACAAAACAAGTCTAGACTGTCAAACAGCTGCTCTTCATCACAGCGTGGGTGAAGCACAAATGTTGTTTTCTTTGCTAGGAATTGCAACGCGTCTTGACTGGCTTTTGAGTGATGCTCACTGATTTTTAGCATTATCATTGAATAATTCAACTCAAAAGGTCTTGAGGAACTGTGCTTAATCAATGTAAATATATGTAATAGTATGATATTGTGAATATAACATTTGTAATTGTTAGATTTCTAAAAAGAACATGTATCAGCTGACACCGTGAGATTACAAATATGTAATGTATTGTTCAAGAAAATAAATTTTCTGTTGAAAACCTTTAATTGCATTAAGCATCAGTTTGCTGGGTCATTTCTGTTATAAAGTATAGCTTTTTATCGGCGTAACAGTAAAATAAAATAAAAAACGTATATACCAGACTTTCAGATTTATGCTAGACACTTAAATCTAATTAAATATCTTTTGATTATTTACACTATAGTAAGAAAATGAACAGGATGCTTTAACTGTTTTGTTGTTTCTACAGAAATACCCACCAAAAATGTCCTGATGTTGACTTTTGTTCATTATAGCGATATTACGAAAAATAAAAATGACGTTTAAGATTAATGAAAAACAAATACATTACCAATGGAAGCAATGTTCCCAAGAAAACATATTTAGGTTGAAATACTTGTTTTAGTAAAAAGTGGTACAATTTAAGTAAAATCTAGAATATTTCTATTTTAAATGGCCAACTTAGCAAAAATTGAGACATTGAGATGATTTTTAAGTTTATTGTCAGGCGAAATGAATGATTAATCTGTTTTATTGGCATCTTACTAGGAACATGTTTAAAAATTGAGGCTCCTTCAGAGTGCCGGTTGCTAGGCAGAGCGCCGCATAACGCGAGCATGCGCACTGAGCGCTGAGCGCACGCCGCTGATTGGCTAAACAATGGCATTATCGGTGTGAGGGGGGGGATGCGTTGTCCTCGGTGTGGCACAGTCCGAAAAAAATAATAAACCAAGCTCCACAATGTTGCACGTGGTGAGTCACCCTTGCGAATGATAAACTGAACATATTAATCAAGCGACCTCTGCAGGCATTTGTTTGAGAATTTATTTAAGGTAAGAACCGTGTATTATCACTTCAGTATTGTGTAAATCAGAAACGGATAGGAACAGCGTGGGGTGTGACTTGATATAAACAGTAACGTATCCTAAAATGCAATGTAAAGCAACTAGAAAGTAACATATAACAGCAGGCTGTTGTGTTTTTTCCCTCTAATGCTAGAAGAGAGCATCTTTAAAGGGTGATTGACACACAAAGCAGGTGTGTCCAGCTGCACACTGACATCATATAGGAATTTTGTCCATAGTCATGGCATCTGCTGACATCACTGGTTTGGAGATGGAGGGAGAGATTGGGACAGAGGAGACCCCAGTGAACACGCTTCAGAGATCAGCAGAGGAGGAGGGAACCACCACTCGGAGGAAGAGGAAGAAGAAAAAGAAAGAGATCATCTACCGCTCTGACCTGGAGGATGAAGATGCTGGGGAGGGGACCTCTGCGAATGTGGATGGAGCCTTTAGTCCTCCACTTGACGAAGGTGAACATTATTTAGTTGTAAAAAAAGATTTGGATCTGCCATCCATCCATCCATCCATCCAAAAATGATAGTAAAGACATTTGTAATGTTACAGAATATTTCTTGAGCACCGAATCCGCATATTAGAATGATTTCTGAAGAATCATGTGACACTGAAGACTGGAGTAATGATGCTGAAAATTCAGCTTTGCCATCACAGGAATGAATTACTATTATAATTTGTAATATTTCATATTATTACTGTTTTATTGCATTTTTGATCAAATAGCATGTATTCAGCTTTAATGAGCATTAAAGACCTCTTTCAAACAATGTAAAATTTCTCATTGTTTCAACTAAGATTCAATGTAATCTTATGATCCCAACCTTTTGAACAGTAGTGTATAATTATTAATTGGTCAAAAATTATAAGCAGAATTATTTGCAGTTTTCTTGCAATTTTAAGTACATTTTGTTTACAAAATATAAATGTAATATATTATTAGTTATGAAATAAATGCTTGATTTTTGAGTGTAATTTAGTCAAGGCACGGTTTTCGTGTCTGCTTGCATGGACTGCATCCCACATCCCACACGATTGACGGATGTGTTGTTAATGCAATATTCTCAATATTTATCTTTCATTCACAGAAGAAGAGGATATCCCTCCTGACAGCCGTTTCGTGACCCTGACAGGCACCATCACACGAGGAAAGCGAAAAGGCCAAATGGTGGACATCTATATGACCCTTACTGACAAAGAGCTGAGAGAAATGGCACGCTCCAAAGAGCGTCTAGATGCAGAATGTGACGGGCTCGCGGAAGCCAAGCAAAAACCCTGCGCGCTGGGGGTCAGCCAGGGCCCTCATGTTCTTCTCTGGAGCCTTTCCTGCTCCCCGTTCATCTTCCTTCTCTCTTTCATCACGTCGTTTTACTACGGAACGCTCACCTGGTACAACGTCTTCCTGGTTTACAATGAGGAACGCAGCTTTCTGCACAAGATCACGGTGTGTCCCTTGCTCATTCTGTTATATCCGGTTCTGATCATGGCGTTGTCTCTTTGTATGGGGGTGTACGCCGCCGTGACCCAGCTCTCCTGGGTGTTTGGGGAATGGTGGCTGGCGGTGAGGGACCTGGAGAAGGGCTTCTGTGGGTGGATGTGTGGGAAGTTGGGGTTGGAGGACTGCGCCCCGTACAATGTGGTTGAGCTTCTGGACTCTGACACTCTCTCCGGGACCCTCCAGGGGAAGAGGATGGATGATGTTGAACACACTTCTACTTTGTGAGCGCAAAAACATGGAATAACGTTCTGGGTTTAATATAAGTTAAACTCTGTCAACAGCATCTGTAGCATGCTGTCGATTTTTTATTTTTTTTAAACTTATTTTGCTCAGGAAAAGCAAACTTTAGAACAAGTCAAAATGATTTTCGATAGCTTTTAACTTGTTTTCAATCCTGAGCCTTCATTTAAAGGGATAGATCACCAATAAAAAATGAAAATTCTGTCATTTTCTCACCCTCATGTTGTTGAAACTTTCTTTTGTTCTGTGGAATATAAAAGAAGATATTTTGAAGAATGAATATTTTGAAAGAACCAAACCATTTTGTTCCTATTGACTTCCATATGGACAGAAAATATTGAAACATTTCTCAAAAAATCTTCTTTTATGTTCCACAGGAGAAAGAAAGTCACACAGTTTTGGAACCACATGAGGATGAGTAAATGATGACAGAATTTTCATTTTGGGATGAGTTTTAAGGCAAGTCTTAATTTTGCACAGTTTTATTAATTAGTACATGTTGTTAGGAAATCATCTATGATTTAGTATTATCAAACATCACAAAATCAATTAAATACAGGGCCAAGTTACTCTAAGATTTCAGCACATTATCTTTCCATATCAAATGTAAAAAAAAAAAAAAAAAGGAATTATGGATTTTGAGGTTTAATGCTATACATTTGAATTTGAAATTGTGATGCAGTTCATAATGATATCCAAAAGCTAATTTTTGAATCATTGCTTAGAACATAAATCAAACTATTTTTAATTCATTAAATGAGCACTATGGAAGTTTTCTCATTTAAGTTTAATTTACATAGTACGGTGCATAAAAAAATAAAAAAAAATAAAAACTGCATAAATGTGCCCAAAACAGTCACTATGTTAAGCCTGTGAAAATGATTTATATTCAGAGCTCTCAAGTTTGATTTGGCTGAAGATTCCAGGCTTCCGGATTATATCCTTGCATGTTTACAAAGAATTATAATTTTTTTTGGCAGATATGCTTCTTACATTCTTATACTGTACATATTTTCCATAGACTACAGATTTTCCAGATATATGCCTTGTTAGGACAATCTTACTGTCAGTGATCTTAATCAGTCAGAGCTGCTCTGATATGGTTATCAAAGGCAACTTTAGCTATAGCCTACATCAAACCATCAGATTCATCTGAGCAGAAGAGTGGAGCACAACTGATGGAAAATAAATAAAATTGCAAGTTACTTGCAGAGGAACATTGTTTTTGTTTTCAACCACAGATGTCAATAGAGAGCCATGGTGTTCCTTTAATGAGTTTTTAATGTACAGCAGTTACCATAATGAATCTGAGACTGAAACATTCTTAACATCCTTAAGAAGAAGTGAGGCCCTCTCCTAGCCTTCATCACGACAGTATATTCTGTGATCTTAAGTATTCGAAGTATTTACCTTGGTCATGCATTATACACATTGCACAGCTGATGAGCAGCAAATTTTTCTTCTCTGACGATGTTCTCACACTATCTGACCGATACTTGCACTTGAACCAGACACTAAACAACATTTTACACTCTAAGCAGACAAATGCTTTTACACTTTGAATACTTTTATTATTATATATTTTTTTTTATATTCTGTTTGTATGTCCCAAATCACTGAACTGTTGTGTTAGTGTTTGAAACAGTGTAGTGCTTTGTGTTTTTACAGGTGTAACAACAATGGTGCTATAATAGTGTTCACCAAGAATATCAGCCATTAAAAACCACTAACTGGTTTACACACATTAAGGATAATGGTTCTGTTGTCCCAGAAGATCATATTACGATTTCAAAAACCTTTTAACTGGAAGTTCACAGATTATTGGGCACACCTACTTCAGATGAATTATAGTACTCATATCCGCTTCATATACAGTCATCATTTACAACTTTATCTGTTGTTTATGGAGGCATGTATTGTAAAATAATTAAATGCAGGGTTCCCACGGTCATGGAAAACCTGGAAATATCAGGGAATGTTAAAATTGTTCGAAAATCCATGAGAATATATTAAGAGCTATAAAGATTTTGTTTACTAGAAAATGCTCTTGTCTGATTTGTGAGTGAATTATTCTTTTGAGTCCCAAATCTGAAAAATTATACATATACTGCATAAAAACACTTATCCTGTAAAAAAGTGTGGGAACCCTGTAAATTACAAAATATCTTACCAGAGATCTATGCATCTGATCTGCATAATTTGAAGTCTGTATATTAAAAGAAATGTACAAAATGTAAAGACAATATTGTTTTAAGACTGGAATATTAAATCCGATTGCTTTAAAATATGCAAGTATTGGATGCTCTCAAATTATACTGTTTTAATTATGCAAATAAGCAGGTTTGATGTAAACCACCTTTTTAAATGAGAAACTGTAATCATCAATAGGTTCAATCTGTTGCACAAGAGATCCTAGGCTCTTTTTCTTTATCTTTGGGAACTTTTCCAACTGCTATACTGTAGGCTACAATAGACACTCATCATGCCGCTGATAATACAAGACCTTGACCTGTTTTTTGCAGTTATAGGCCAGCCTTAAACTGTTCTACAAAGAACACTTGAATGACATTATAAAAATTTGTCTTCTGGCACAAAGTAGTCTGTTTTTCTGTAAACATGGTTTCAAAGCACAAACTTGTTTTTTTATATATATACCATGTCCTTGATAAATGTTTTGTTTTCACACTTATGCACTGGGTGTGTACCACAGTTATTTCATTTTCAACACTTTATAATAAAGAATTTTATCTCCTTTGTTTCAATTGAATAGTTTAGTTTCCTTTCAGACTTAGTCAAAGTTTTTGCAGATCTCACACGCTGATAAAGGTGTGCCTCAGACGGTGCTATATCCTAATTGCCAAACCTTTAAAACAAAAATGTTTTATCATTGTTGACTGTCAACAATCATCCTCTCCTTCATGACCATCCCAGACCTAATTAAACCAGTCTGTTACAGACTTAACACTAATGAAGTGTAACGAGAGAGAAATGAGTAAAAAGCCTCATCCCCTGAATGAGTAAGAACAAATTGTGAATGAATGATCTAAACGAACCTAAATAGGAGTTCCTGTTGGAGGGAGTGGCTCGTTGGTAATCTGAACGGCTATTACTTTCACTTTTAGCTTTTTTAGCTAACATTGTACGGACAAGATGAAGCCACACGGCGTCAACGGTAATATATCGTCAAACGATATGTCTTTATTTCTTTCTGTTCGTTGTAATGGGATGTTTTTTAATAGCCTAATAGTTTATAATTTTAACTTTGTTTATTTATAGTTCCATGAAATACGTAGTTGCCACGTACCAGTGCGAATTGAGCTGGTTCTAAGAATCCGAATAGCCTACGTATTTTGTTTGACGTAGTGAACAACATGGGTAAATAACGCGAGTTTATCGCTACATAGTGGCGTAGTTTGTGCTTTTCGAATGTAGCTCTTATCTTATTTTAAAGGTGGTTCTAGATATTGCCATTTAAACATTTAGCTCCTCCCTCCCTAAACATTATAAAGGGACACGTAAGCGTTCGCTTTATCTCAAAAAGTCATTGTTCATAATATTTTAAACCATTCTTTTTATTCGGATCGAAGTCGGTTGAATATTTTTAGTGATGACGTAAGATCTGTTTAGAAACAGTTTTGTGTGTGTGTGTGTGTGTGTGTGTGTGTGTGTGTGTGTTCCAAAGAATCGAATTGCAGAATAATTCTTACGCCATATGGTAACGATTTAAAGCATGACAGGAATGTTAGCGTGGGTGAGTGAGTAATGCGGGACGCTGTGTGAAGTTTGGGAAAGTAACCAAGCATCTCTTCACAGGAATCCCCTTCAAAGTTGCACTTTCGCTTTTGTCCAAAATGCGGGGTGAAACCCCAAGTGGTCAATGCAAACCGTCATGCAATATACCACTGTTTCTTTATGTAGACTTGCAAATGCAATATATTTATTGGGGATATGCAGGTACTTTCTATATAGGGGATATGCAGGTACTTTCTATTCTATCCAAGACATCAACTAACATCACCTCTCTTTGTTCCACCTTTCTTCTCTTCCTTTTTCTTTCATTGTCTCCAGGAGATAAGCCTCTCTGCAGGCATCACCACCAAAGCTTTTGGCCTTCAAAACTGTAAGTGCTTTGACACTTGCAAGTGTAAATCCGAAGTGGCTGTTGATTTCTACAAGAATGTGATGAATGAGGCTGCGGTGGATTTTCTTCTTCTGTCAAGATAAATGCAATTTTCATTCTATCCTTTCTTCAAAAAAAAACAAAAACAAAAAATGCAAATATCTTTTTCCTTTTTTTCTACTGTTTTTCCGGACTTGACAAATAGATGTTTAAAATTGCCTACCCCCAGCTTTTAAAATGACCCAAGCTATAACCTACAACATCTATACAAGCTCATACAGTAAAATGGCGGATGGATTTTCTATCATGGTAAACAATGTGACCGCAGATCTTGACAACGAGGAGCGTAGGATCCTCCTGTACCTTTGTACGGATTTGTTCACCAACAGCTGTGTGGAAGATTTGAGAGGAGCTTTGCTGGCCTTTGCCAAACAGAGACAGAACCAAGCGGGTCAATCTCAGGCTGGTGATGCCCTGCTGATGGAGCTCATGTTCAGAATGAAACGCTTTGATGTCCTAAAGAAAGTTTTCGGCACCAACAAACAACAGGTAGAAAGAATTCTGCAGGAGGGAAGGGCCCTCTCAGATTACAGGTAATTTATCACATTCATTCTTTGATGTCTGAAGAAAAACAACCCATGTGGTTAAAATAATATGTATGGTAATGAAAAGTTTTATTTTAGAACCTGACATTTATGTTTTTAGGGTTATTAGAGCAGTCTCTTGGGAAAAACCCAAGCAGAAATACCCATGATATGAATATGTTATTTTCACCCACCTGAATGCTGATCTTATGTCTGCAGGGTTCTAATGGCAGATGTGAACGAAAACCTGGACAAAGAGGAGTTAAAATCTCTTATCTTTCTCCTGAACAGTTTCCTACCCAAAGAAAAAATGGCCAGAGCTACCGTAAGACTGGAGAAATTACACGTTTAACCTTCAGAATGTTTGTACTAAATGATAATTATACTAAACTGAACATAAATATGCATATGGTATGATTAAAAAATCTACCACTTTTCTGGGATTTATGTTATGTGCATGTTATCTCATGTTTGTGTCATTGCATTTGATTTCTAATAGAGCTTTCTAGACGTGGTGGTGGAGTTGGAGAAGTTGGATGAAGTATCTTGTGATAAGCTAGAACTGCTTGAACGGTGTTTGAGGAACATTAAAAGAATGGATCTTGTCAAAAAGATTCAGGCCTACCAGAATAGAGGTCAGTCATTTGTTAGATCACTTTTCTTTTGGTTGTTTGGTCAGCTGCTTGCCAGCAGAGAAAAATGCACTGCACGGGCTGTGCAACATCTGGTTACAGCTTTTGATTTGACTATGCAAACTTAACTTGCTATTGAAACATGCATTTTAAAAAACACCATGTCGCCCTTAACCTAGGTGAACCTAGAACATTTTGTACATTATAACCTTATGATAATGCTTCATTTTACCTGCAAAAGTCTCTCGCTGTCTCAAAGTTCATTTTCAAAGCCAAAGTTTATTTAGAAAAATTAAAATCATGGTTGAAATTTAGTAGAATTTTTTTTTTTTTTTTTTTTTTTTTTTTTTTTTTTCATGGCTCTGGTTACCAAACTTGTGCGGCAAGTACAAAAAAATGTTATAATGCATAATTAACTCTATAAAATTAATTTATAATTTATTCAGGTCAGAATGTACCATGTGTAGTCCCTAAAGTTCAGAATTCCTTTAAGGTAAGACAATTTTTAGAAAAAACAAAAATCTTATATCTTCCCAACAGATACAGTATGTTAAATGATGATAATTTTACTTACTGTATCTGTATATTTCTTAATTTCAGTTCACACCTGGGAAGTCTCCCGTTAAACCAATGAG
Source organism: Squalius cephalus (assembly GCF_949319135.1). Classification (NCBI taxonomy): domain Eukaryota; kingdom Metazoa; phylum Chordata; class Actinopteri; order Cypriniformes; family Leuciscidae; genus Squalius; species Squalius cephalus. Next base: position 24,920,286 of record NC_137143.1, on the reverse strand, counting down.
ACGATCACAGTGCTGTTCTCAAGGTGAGATTTTATTTTTCAGTCTTCGTTTTTAGTTTTAATTAAGATCCTATGGATAACATGACAGACTTGCCTTTGGTCTTTTTCCAGAGTTAAAAAATTTGAAGCTTTCGGTGCCAGAAACGGGGACACAACAGCAACAACAACCGGTAATGAATCGGCTTCTCACTAATTAATAAATAGTCATCGTGGCAAAGCCTAGCAATTTTTCTGATTTGTCATTTTATTCATGAATAGGTTGTAAGCTCTTCCTCCCACTGTCTATATGTCTGCTAGGCTTTTGTGCAGGAGTATCAAATAAATCCTGAGCAGAGAGGCCTTTGTGTGATTATTGACTGTGTTGGCTTTGATGGACGTAAGTGTGTGTGATCCAGGGTTTGACCCTTTATAATCATTATACTGTCATTTACTACTTCTGAAAACATCATCTGTTTTTGACCCATTGGTTTGTTAGGGAAACTTGCTTGCAGGAAAAAAACACAAAATGACATCATAATGTTTGCCCACAGGGGAAGGCAGATTTTGTAAAAAAAAAAAAAAAAAATCCCATTTTCCACCCGCAATATTCTAAAGAAATAGCCGTTTTCATCTGGCTTTTGTTTTCCCTTTAAATCCAAATTAGGAAATGTGACAAAAGAACAGATTTTGTAGATCGCTATAATGCGTAAAACACCTGCATCTAAACGTCTACGCTGTTTGTGTCCTTTCAGAGATGTTGAATCAGACATTTGAGCGTCTGGGTTTCAGGGTCATTTTCCACTCTCTCCTGGGTCTGAGAGAAACCCTGAAGGTCTTGGAAGACCTGACTCACAACAGGAGCCTTCAGGAGGTCAACCGCTTCGTCTGCTGCCTCATTAGCAGGGGAACGGACACTAATCTGTTGGCTACAGACTCGAATGGCCTTGGCATCAGGCTGGAGGATCTCAGGCAGCTTTTCAGCCCAAACCAGTGTCCCTCACTGGGTGGGAAACCCAAACTGTTCTTCACCCAGATCTATAGGACCACAGAAGCCATTCCAAGCCCTTCAATGTATGATGAATACCTTGAGACGGATGGACCAAAATGCCGGTATTCAGACAAGAGGACTGTCCCAGTGTCAGCGGATGTCCTTTGGAGCGTGTGCACAGCAGAGGCAAAACTGCTGGAAGATTCCGGCCACCAGTCGGTTTACCTGCATGCATTACACACTGCCTTATTGATGGGGCATGAGAGGTACTTTATGAACCTTTTGCCTGCTGTCTTAAAGAGCCACTGTTCAGTCCATTATTGCTTGTGACCATTTAACACTGCAATAACCATAAAAAAAAAACTAAAAAAAACCATACATGCTAAATCATTTACAGTTTTGCTTTTGTAGTTTCACTCTGAAGAACAATTCTATAATTCAAGTCCCCTTATTCTGTTTTTTCCCCCCTTAAATTTGCAGAAAGAACCCTTTATTGGACATCATGACGGAAGTGAACAGAAACGTGTTTAGTCACAATCAGCAGAATCCTGAGAAGACGTATCAACTTCAACTCTCTCATACACTACGGGAAACTCTTTACTTGTAACACATAATGTGTGCTACACAACACAAACTGCTCTTTGTTCTTTCTGTCCCTTTCTCGCACATACACTCTACTTGTTTTAGAATAGAATTGTTAGTGCACTGTCAATACAAGTACACATAACTGCATATTGAGATGATAATCGATTTTCATTATTCTACGTTTTTATTAATGTATTAATATTTGTATTTATTTGTGAATCCCTGTTGCAGCTATTACCGTGTTCTGTGTTGTAGTCACAGTGCTAGTGTCTCATTATTTAACCTAAGGAGAATACCTTCAGTCATTAGTCAAGCTAAATTAAATTAGTTCTATAGCACTTCTCAAATGACTTATTGTGTCAGAGCAGCTTTAAAGAGAGTCGTGTTTAGATGATCCAAAGGAGAAAAGCAAAGGTGGCTGTGGCAAGCAAAGCAACTCTATGAGATGTTTTGGTGAAGAGGGAGAAAATCTAGAACTTTTAAGAACTAAACATGACATGAAAATGAATGTACATGTGATAAATACATAGTCATATATCATATGTTGCAGTAATAGTCATGTGTTCATTGAATACATCTTTGATGCGCACTATGTGAGGAGATGTATACAGTATTTTACATTGCATCCTCTTAATGTCCTTCTTTTTCACAGTTGTGTAAAACATGTTTGTATAATGATACACACGCAGTTAAGCTATATCCTTATTACTCCTAATTTTAATATTCTAGGTATCTGCAGGCTGGAGTTTTGTGACTTTTAACTGTAGAATGATGGGTAACTCAAGTACAGTACTGCAAAGATAAAGCGTTCAGGGCTTTTAAATTAAGTGTAGGCTATCTAGGAATAGTTCAGAGTAGCTACTTATATATTTTATAACATTTGTTCATAAAATGAAGGAAATTCTTAGTGTATCCTCTTGATATTTATAATATACAGTATCCAATTAAACACTGAATATCAAATTATTTAAACGTATATCTATTTGTCATTTAATCACTTGTCATATTTATGTAATTCATAACCCTCTTTCTAACCACTTCAGCGAGATAAGTAGCCTATTAATTGGTCTTGTAGAATTTCAGTGAAGGAACTGGATGATTTGCATTTGCAAATGATGAATGAATGGAATGTGAAAAAAGTGACCGGCGTTAAAATATTGGGCGTTACGCATGGCTGGACAAAATTGATAGAGTAGGTGAGTATTATGATTAAAAATGTCATTAGCTTAATGTAAGAATACACTGACTTTGTGTTTTAATTGAGATCATACAAATAAAAGACCAGATTTGATTACATGGAATTTGAGTTTTGATTTCTTGTCTTTTCTTTCTTCAATAATTTCATCACACGAGTCATTGGTCGCCCTCTACAAATATAATTGGATAGCATTATATAATAAACATATGTTTCACTTCAAGATACAATATAAATTTGAACAAAGCATGGTGCAAAATATTATTAAAAAAAAAAAACTGAATTAAATCTAGACAATAGAAAAATTTAATATGCCCTCCACCAGGGGTCGCTTAAAGTAAATTCAAGAAAGTAGGTTTTGAATTGTACTTTGCTTACAGTGTTTTATAAACTACATTTACAAATGAGACTTTGTTCAACAGTTTAAAAAGATTTGAGTTTTCACCTCTTGCACAACCATAGCTTTCAGCAGAAATGAAACTTGGGCTTTACCCTTTTTCCAGTTTTAAGAAAAGTGATATTAAAATTTGTGTTTACAGTTCAGCCACTAAACGTAACAACCCTTGCACAACCAGTTTTCAACTAATGCAAGGTCATAGGGTTCTATTTTTATTGCCTATAACATGTGAGAAATGAGCCTGAGGTTTTTGTATTTCATAATAAATAAAAACTTTGCTGTGTTCATATTTTAGGATTTTATTTTTTCCAGTTCAGAGAGTGATTTTTCAGAGCATAAGAGGCTACAAGTGCACAACAAAAAATTTCCTTTTATACAAAACTGATTTGTCATGATCATTTAATTGAGCATAGGAGCAAAATTAACAGGAGAAAAATCGAGGCGAAAAAAAGATTACTGGAAAAAGTTTAGGCAATTCAGTTCACTTGAAAATGCCTTGGTGTTGATCATAAGTTGATGAAACATAGAAGATGAATCAATTTCAATTGAAATAAAAAACAAAACAATGGTTGTAAAAATTAGAAAAGCTTATATTTTTGTTTCACAGCATTTAAGTTGTCATATTCAACACAGCGTCTATTCTTACTGATAAAGGTCCATTAAGAGAATTCCATTATCCAGAATTCCTGTGGGTTGCCTTCAGTAAAATAAAAAATAATGATAGTGACTACAATTATAGGTAGTAGTGGTCGGTGATATCAAAATGAAACTAATATCTTGAGAAACAAAATCTTTACACTAGGGCTGTCAAACGATTAATCGCGATTAATCGCATCCAAAATAAAAGTTTGTTTTACATAATATATGTGTGTGTACGGTGTATAATTATTTTCTATATATAAATACACACACATGCATGTATATATTTAAGAAATATTTGCATGTATATACTGTGTATATACATTTACATTATATATAATTTATATTATATATAAATATTTTATATATAAATAACACATTTTTCTTAAATATATATGCATGTGTGTGTATTTATTTATAGAAAATAATTGTACTCCATACACACACATATATTATGTAAACACAAACTTTTATTTTGGATGCGATTAATCGTTTGACAGCCCTACTTTACACATTAAACTGCTTCAAAATATTGATGTGTGATCCCTGCTTACAAAACTGCAGCTTTGAAAAACCCATCCTTTGGCTCAGTTGTCAGCTGATGGAAGCCAGGCTTCTCATGACTTTAGCATTGTTAAACTGAAACGGTAGATGTAGAAAATGTTTGCTTTTATCAGCAAATACCACTTAATCTCTACACGATCAGTCTTCCTTCCTTTTCTGAGTTTTTCTACAGCAGCGTCTCCAGCACAGTGCGCAGCATTTAAATGTTACTAGAGTTACAATCAGTACAATAAAGAGCAGAAAGCCAATCACATCCAGACTGTGGTACTGAAGCCAGTTGAGGTCATGGGCAGCAGGTCTCAGATGATCGGCCCCCTTGTGTCTCATAACAAACTCTGTCCAGTACACCGCGAGATCCAAGGGCTGCATGGGACGGTCATTGTGTATGGCCGACAGCTTCTCCATTTTTTGCTTATAGCTACAGGAGACAGCAAGAGAGATGCATTGAGATTATGAAAGAGAAAAAAAAGAGACATGAAAAAATGATGTTCAAACAGTCACCTGCTGTCGTTAATAACTGCGTTGAGAGCATCGACCAGTGTTTGTTCAGTGATGTCATGGATGCTGAGGATCACTCCCACCCCTCGAGTCGCCATGCGGTGCACGTTGTCACCCTGGTCACCAAAGAGGGGAATCATCACCATGGGAACACCATGACAGATGCCCTCGTAGATTCCATGCGTCCCACCATGAGTGATAAAGGCTCTTGCTTTGGGATGACCTTTAATAAATGACACGAGTTAAAGTCACTTATTGCTTTTGACAGGACTAAGTGGATGGTATATACAGCAGATTATGATGATAAAGGCAGTGTTAAAGGGATAGTTCACCTGAAAATGAACATTCTGTCATCATTTACTCACCCTCAAGTTGTTCCAAACCTGTATGAATTTCTGTCTTCTGCTGAACACAAAAGAAGATAGTTTGAAGAATATGGGTAACCAAACAGTTGATGGACCCCATTGACTCCTATAATATGGGAATAAAATACTATGGAAGTCAATGGGGTCCATCAACTGTTTAGTTACCCATATTCTTCAAACTATCTTCTTTTGTGATGACAGAATTTTCATTTTTTTATTTTATTTAAATTTTACATTTATTTTTAAAATCGTTTTTCATATATTCACTTTTGCGTCAATTCAACTTCTCACTCAAAGTGTTGTGGTGATCATATAATTTGTAATAAAAAAAAAGTGTATCAAAATGCAAAATAGAAGTCCCTAGCAGCCTTAGACCTTTGGATCCCACTGTATAATGCTTCAATTTAAATTGTTCAGTAGTATGTTTTGAGATTCTCAACCGTCATTTATTGATCTTTGCAGGTGAATTTTAAGAGATCAATAGGTGTACAGCCTAGAGCACCCTTTTGATTTAAAAATGCCCAGAATTTATATAGCTGACAAATTGCTCATTGGTCCGGCATCAGTGCTAATATAACCACAGTTAATAGGATTAGCTAACATTATGAGTCTGAATGGGTTCTGCTCTCCAGTCATTGCAATCATACCTGACATGCCAGACAAATTAAATACTTTACACAGCTTGTTTAACAAAAGCTGCTTCTGTGTTCTCGGTTTAATGATCCATGTTGTAGCTGGAATCTGTGGTTGGCTGATCCTTAACTAATAACACAAGGGATAAGCCAAGTGAATCCCTGGATTTCACAATAATAAATGACATGTAGTTGCAAAGTTACTTATAGTTAGTACAGAATGTCTAAAGTATAGACAATTGAAATAAAGTGTAACAAAAAAAGAAGGAAAAAAAAAGAAAAGTCGTTCCAGCCCTGGATTTGGAAAACCAGACAAATATATTACACTATTATTTGATTCCATAGATCTGCAAATAGGTTTCTAGATCTGTACTTCCCTATTGATTATTAAAACAGAGCCATACTTTCGGCTGCAGAAGAATTTCAGCATAACATATACAAAGCATTAAATTAGCAAATTAAATGTTGTATGGTATGGGAAAAGTGCTTTAAGGTACTCATTGCACAGCTAAAAGAAAAATGAACCTACACCTGGATGTACAATATAGGCTATGTAAGCTTAGCATAAACAACAACAAAAAACCCAGAGAAACTCACCAAGTAAGTCATTCTGTGGAAGCCACTTCATCAGCTTAACGTTTTCAGGGACATTATCAGGGATCTCACCCGTATACCGCCACAGAACCTAGAAAAAGTGACATTCAGCACACTTTTTTTTTTTTCAAACCAACTTACAGTACAATGACTCCAATGACAGTCCTCCTGAAACTAGCTTATGGACACGTTATACCAGTTATACAATAGTATGCAACAGTAAAATAATCTAAATCCAGTCCACAGCTGAACCAGGTTACCAGACTTTAACTACTAGAAGTACCCTTTGTAATAATTTTAATGCAAGTATGTGGACACTTATGCTATACAATGCTATAAAATCAGTATATTTATATCAAGCCAAATGCATCTGCAAACAATTGAGCTGACCTAGCAGAGTAAAGAAAAGTCTAGATAATCACATTTTCGAAGTTTGACAAACAAAAAATATCCAAATACTCTCAAAAATATATGCACTTTTAGAGTTGCTGAAAAAGTTACTCTGGTTAACTGATTCAATGATTCATTACCAGGTAAAAGTCTTTAAGAAGTGACAGATTCGTGCTTGGTCTAATAAAAAATACTATACACTCTTGGATAGTGCCAAACCCTCCATTAAGCACGCATGATAACTTTAATGAGAACAAGATGTTCTCCTGGACTTTCTCCCTAGCTATAGCTAAAGCTCTGCGTGCAGCCTCCACTTAGTTTTACACTTTAACACGCAGGGAAAACAATTGGGTAAGTGGACTCATAAATCCTCCAATCCTTAGCTGAGAGATGACTGAACATCTGGGATGCTGAAGAGAATAGGCTCAGGTCACGCACCAGCTCTAAAAGCCTGGCATTAGTAAATTTGGAAAAGTGTTTTACACTTTGTTTGAACACTTAAGCTACAATAAGACACTACTATAACTACTATAAGACACTTTGCTTTACAGCTAAGTGATTTCCCCCAGTATGTAGTTTCTGAAATGTATGCCGTTCCAACTTAAATTCTTTCTTACCCTCTGTGGAATCATACTGAAAGCCTTGAAGAAGATGGCAGCTTTTTCTTTTGGCATGGAAGAGACCAGAGAACCCAGACTGAACACCACAATACCATGCTCTCCAGAACCCATGACAAATTCCTCCACCTCCTGTAAAAGACAGACAACAAGCCAGAGAATAAGCCGAAATTAAGTCATGACACTGTGACATGTATAACTCAACATTGTAAACTAGACATACAGCTGAGAAAAAGCAGACATGTTTGCATTATGTACTTACACAGCTTCATAAGCAAGACCCATTTTATCCCTTAATCAACACCAAACCATATCTGTGTTCATCTATCGGGTGTCTTTATAGGCTTTATGTGCACATATATTCCACTTTAAGTCATCCACACAAACTGATACAACTTACAATTTAGTTGTTTTTCTACATGACAGAGGAAAAAAACATGAAAGTAATTACACTAAGACTTGATCTCATTTGAAGAATATACTGCAAGTGATTTTAGAATCTATGCTTTGCATGCATTACACAATCACATAGTTTCCAGAGTTTTCTGAGCTCGGAATTGATTATTTTGTCAGTAAAAAGAACCTCGGCCTTTGTTTCGGGCCCTGTGGAAGGAAGGGTGGCTGACAAGGAAAAGAACACAGAGGAAAGCGAAGGAGGAGGTTGCGTGCCAAAGACTACACTGAACACATCATGTTGCCTTAGGTTAACAATGCCCTGGAGAGGGGAGTCATATTACCATGGGTTATGTTTGTATCTGGGAAAACATAATGCATGTTAGGGCAATGCAACAATGTCAAAACTCAAAAATGGAACCCATATTCCCAGAACCGACACTGACCCCAACCCAAATTTACATAATTTCTTTCCTCCTTAGAAAATCATAGCCTAGAACTAGTAGTTACTCACTATTGAACATGTTTAAGAACGCATTTATAAAAGACAAAGACCTCATTGTAAAATGTTATATTTTTAGTATATTTTTCTTATCCTGGATAAATATTCTGAATGATCTGATCCAATCTGACCAGTAATGCTGCCCTGAATCATTATCATACACTGATTGTTCGTTGGCCAGAGGAGAACTGGCCTCCCGACCGAGCCTGGTTTCTCCCAAGGTCTTTTTTCCCCCTCTCCATTCTGTCACCTGATGGAGTTTTGGTTCCTTGCCACTGTCGCTTTTGTCACCTTTGGCTTTTGGCTTGCTTAGTTGGGGACACTTAATATTCAACATTATTATTGATCTGCCTGCATTGACACCATTATGAGAACTGAACTGAGCTGGACGATGACATCACTGTTTTCTCCAGAGCGGCTATATAAATAAACTAAATTAATAACTTTTTTACAACAAAAATGAACCATCACTGAACTTACTTAAGCTGGACTATGATGCTATTTTCTTCTAGATCTGCTGTACAGCAGAAACAAACTCTGTTGCATTATTTACATTATTCATTATTAATACATTCATTATTACTGTAAAGCTGCTTTGAAACAATCTGTATTGTAAAAAGCGCTATATAAATAAATAAAGGTGACTTGATTTGACTTATCCTGACCAAATTCAAAAAAGGCACCTCTGGTGACTTACAGCAGAAAGTAAGGCACTCTTCCGACAGTTGATGCCCCCGATGAGGACCATATTTGGCATGAGAGGTCTGGGGAACTCAAATGTAAAATCAAGTCTAAACAACCAGATAGCTCCGCGGGAGACGATCTCCTGGTACGTCACATCTGCATCCAGGTATCTTGCAGCAAGTTCATCAAAACTGCCGTACATTATTCGACACAGCACCAGCTCCACGCCACTCATGATGAAATTCTGAATGCGCTCTGCAAAGGTCATTTTGTCAGTGCTGCCAGACTGAAACCGAGGTACGTAGGATGGAGGAGAAGGACACTGTAAAGCCAAAAAGTCAAGGCCGCAAGGTATGCCACGCAGGAAGTAGACAGCAGGGATACCTAGAGCGGTAGCAATAATAGGTCCACATGGCAGGAAGGGATCGGTGAGCACCGCTTCAAAGTTCTCCTCCTTCAGCTTCTGCATTAGAGGTTTGTTGTAAAGCAGTGACTCGCATCCTCGCACCTGTGACTCCGTGAAGTTCAGCAGCCGCTCCAGTTGGACAATGATGTCCATCATCGCAGGACTACGTTTGAACACCCCTTGCTGAAATCCTTTCAAACTGGTGGACAGCTCCTCTTTGGAGAGGTTCACCGGGAAGGTTTCGGTGCGGAAGAGCTCTGAACTCTGGATCATGATGTTGGTCTCAGGCACCAGCAAGAGGATGTCATGGCCTCTCTGGGCCAGTTCGGTCGCCAACACCTTCATGCTGAGCCAGTGGCTGCCTTCAACAGGCATGACCATCACCCGGCCACCCTCCGCAGGCCTCAGCCAGGCACCCAGCCAGAGCAGCAGCAGCCCTGAACCCAGCCCCCACAGCCAGCCCTCCTTCAGCATAACTGGGTCTGCCTAAGACCAGACACAAGCACTGAAAGAAAAGGAGAGGAGAAAACTCCTCCTCCAGGAAAAGGGGCTGTGTTTAGACTCTCTCGTGTGTGACTGAGAAACAAGAGAGTGAAAGAATGAACAAGAGGCAATGACATTTATCTGTGTTTTTAGTTGCAGATGTTAATCATGCAAATTATGGAAGGCTGGATGCCATCCTGTTTCGCAAATAAACATTTCCTGAAAGGGATAACATGCATTTACACAAATCTAATTCTTACAAGAAGAGATAGCACTGTTGAAAAAAAAAGAAATCAACAGGTGTTTTACAAATCTGCGAATTTTATATCCCGTAACCAAATGCCAACATTGCTCATTACAGTTAAGAGACTGAGGTCTTTACACAGTTAAATACAAAAGTAAAAGCAGAACCCCTACTTTGTACACATCCAAATACATCACAGTTCTTTGGCGGGGATAACTATGGATTTAGCATTTCACATCTGAAACCATTCCTAAGTAAAGTAAGACAACTCAAAAACTAAGTAACAAGCAGCTGAATAAACTCAAGAGCATAAGGAGGAAGCAATGCAACTCCCACCAGCACCTCCCCCTTCCCCTCAAACCCAGCTTGCGTGAGAAGTTCGCCACTCCTTTGCTTTCAATCTCCTCGTGTTCGAGAGATAGCGTGACTAACAATATACCCCCACACGCTTTTTAAATAGCATTCCATAACATTAATATCCACATATGGTATTTTGCCAACAAAGAAAAACAAACTATATATTTTCTTCAAGAAAGACATTAGGAGTGAGGATTACTGCAGTATAGTTCTCTCATGGTCTCCTGTTTAAGAGACTATGTTAATCCATCGACTGATTTTATATAAACCATCGATAATCAGGTTATTTTTTTCAAAAAGCAGTAGAATACTTGTTTAGAATACTGTTGTTCCGTCATTAATGAATAACTATACAGGAACAAATTAGTAAGGCAATATTAACACTCTAGTAACTACTATTTAATAAAAGGAAACTGATCAAACAATTAAGTAAAAGTGCTCAAAAGTCAAGTCAAGTCAAGTCATCTTCATTTATATAGCGCTTTTAACAACGTAGATTGTTTCAAAGCAGCTTCACAGAGATAAGCGTATAATTTAAGGTAACAGAGATTGTTTTGGCTTTATAGCAGAGTTATTTTCCATCTAAAGTTAGTTTTGATTGATTTGCTTCCGTCGCAACGATCATTTGTTATTAAATTAGGGGCCGCTAAGACGACACCATTCCCTCTACACAGACTTTAAACGCAAACCTGTGAGAAACGCTGATGGCGTTCACATTAATAACCCAGTTGTCATTGTAAGTGGAGTCATTGTAAGATTTTGAGGTTTTTCTAAGGTTTTCGTAATGACTCAAGTGTTACTACATCCTTCAGAAGGAACTAATAACTATTTGGATCATTATTTTAAGGTGAAAATCATGATAACTCCCTAGTACTGACTGGAGTCATTGTACACTTTTGAGGTTTTTGTAAGGTTTTGGATAGTAATTCATTCAGATGGATTTGGTAACACTTGAGTCATTACTTTGAGTCATTGCCATGATCTTCACTTTAGAATTAATTGTATATTATGCATTATTTATGTTAATTATGAACCTGTATATAGTAGTTCTTAATAGTCCTCTGGGAGGTATGACAAAATTACAGTTATTGATTAGCTAATATTGAACTCCTGTACCACATTCGACTAAGCACGATTACTTAGTTTTTTCTAGAATGTTAATTGTGTGTTCCTGTGTTATTCATTAATGACGGAACAGTATTCTAAAGAGTTACCAAGTTCTTAAATTAATAAATAAATCCTTAAAAACTACTAGTAGCACTACTACAACTTTTATAATTATATTAGCAGCTCCCTGATTTGGGGGATCCATCGGTCAAAAAAAGACAACCACTTTTCTATTAGTCGCCGCAGTTCCATTTGTTGGCAAAATCTTTCTTTTTTGACCTCATACATGTCCTGATGAAATCTTTTTAAGACTTACTGTCTGCACGAATTACACTAGCTGTAATCTGATTCTACCAACTAACACACACAAATTCCAAAATACATAAAATACTGATAAATTACAACAAAGTAACCCAGTAAGATTCACTGACCCAGTCAGCCACATGCAAAATCATACAAAAGCCATTGCTGGTTACCATATGTCTCAACAGTAATCATCCCCACCCAGCTACGCTAAGGGAATACAACACTAACATGAACTGATGTTTATCTCTTTAGGACTACATGCAAAAATTGACAGAGAGAACAGTGACACCTGCAGTCATTTTATGAAACAAGAAAATTCTGTGTGTGGAAAAATGGTATCAACAACAATACCACTTGGTTGTACTGCACAGAGTGATTAAACAAAATAAATTGAGTATTCATGAAGGGTGCAGGCAAAAAACATTTATTTTACCAAAAGAGTGCCTAATGATCATGCATGCAACACTAGTCTATCGTATGTACAGTATGTGCTTATGCATTTGCCCCTGGAAGGCCAGAGAAGAAATATAGTAACTGCTGCAAATCATTACATAGTCTCGACTTATCACCTACTGAAGGGCAATACGAATTTAACCCATAGCCTACCATTAAAATATGCTTTGTCACTGAAATAATGTTTACAACACACACATGGCTTAGTTTGCTGTCTTTGCTGCCTTACCTGTTCATGCATTGTTGTGTGAAGGACATTTATACCTAATATTTTATAGTTTAAAATTAATAGGTTATAAGACATGGACTTCTCTGTTTTGAACAAGTTTTTTTTTTTAGTGACTATTCTCAAATACAAGTAACAACCAGATAGAGAAAATCTAAGACCCTAGCAATGAATGACTTAAGTACAAAGTCCAACTCTTCTTTTGCCTTCTTTTAATAGGCTGAGATCCTAGGACCTTTGTCACCCTTTCCAGTCTGGGTTCACCCTCAAATAATAAAGTGTTTTTGAAAATGCATTAGTTTTACATAGTATATTCTCACAATGTGACTCTCAAATGTTGTGAATATTCTACATTTCAAAACATTTATCAGGAAAAGTTTACCATTTCATCATATGATTTAGACGGAGTTACACTAGTCTCAACTTTTTCAGTGGGTTCCTAATTTCACAGTTAATTCCATCTATCAGAATCATGTAGGGATCTCCAGTAGGGATTGCCCTGGGGTTGTCAATTGATGAATATGTTTGGTCAATGTCGGGTTGAACAACTCCAGCTCATACGAGACTGGAAATGTCTTTGTGATGTTCATAAGTGTTTGCCTGGACCTAAACGCATACTGATCTCTGGAATCACCACAATCACAAGTGTCCAGTGCTAGTGTCCAGTGACTTCCATCCATTGGGACCACTAACAGCTTCCCAGTCCAACTGCTTTTCCCAGACGGACTCTGGTCCAGCGCTGCACAAATGACTATACTGATCACTAGACATAAAACTGGTAGAGCTTAACGTTGATACTTGAACTATGTTCAAAGATACAACCAAAGATGCAACACATTCACGTATTAGCGGTTTAGTTGATTTATGGATTTCCTAAAGAGCTTATTTTCTAGTCTGTCATCCAAGGCAAACAGTGGCTTCTCAAAACAAAGGGATACTCTTTGTACCACCTTAGGATACCTCAGCTTTGACCTCTTGGTTGACCAAAATATCAGTCTGCAGAGCAAAGGCTTCAAGATGCTCACAAGATGCAGAACACATTGATGAAAATACATACTGTATGAGTTTTGTGTGAAGAATTTTGGGACGTAAGACACAGAAACTGGGCATGCTGCGGTGGTCGAGTCTAATCTGCAGTCTGCAATCTAATACATTAATACCAAATACTAAATTCTGATTAGTTGTCAGAAATGTTGTTCCAGGACCAACAAGGATGTTGCTTCAGAAACATGTAGAAGCCACATTCACCCAAAATGACCCTGGTAATGAATTACGTAGGTTCAGAGTCCCACTCGTCTTTTGTTTCTTTTACCACCCTTTTCAGTCTGGGTTCTCCTGTAGATACTGTAGTGACTTTATACATGCTTTAGTTTAAATCACACAATACGAGTCCTGAGAGTTGTGAATATTCTACATTCTGATACATTCATCTGGCCTTTTTTAAACGTTTACCTTTTCATCACCTCATTTAGACAGTTTCTAGGTCACATACTGTAAGATTTGATTGTAGATATCTAGTATACTTGCAGTTAAGTGCCTCAGACCTCTAAGTATCATGTGACAAGCATAGGTGATGCTCACCTTCGTCAGTGGGTTCTTAATTTCACAGTTAATTCCTCCTATGAGATGCATGTTGGGCATCAGGGGTTTGGGGAACTCCAGGGTGAAATCATACCGCATTAACCAGACAGCTCCAGTGCTCAGGATCTCAGCTATGCTCACATCTCTCTGCAGGAAGTTGGATGCCACTTCCTCAAAGGACCAGTAAAAAACCTTACATCCTAGTGGTTCCAGCATGCTCACAAGAACGTTCATCACACGCTGACCAAAAGACATGCGGTCTGAGTTTTGTGTAAAGAAACGTGGGATATATGAAGGAGGTTCTGGACAGGCTGTGGCCACAGCATCAAGGCCACATGGCAATCCCCTTAACATGTACACCGCAGGTACGGAAAGATTAAGTGCCAATATGGGCCCCGTTGGTAGGGCAGGATCGGTTAAAACAGCATCAAACTTTTGTTCTCTCAGAAACTCTATAAGCTCCTGGCTCTTGAACAGACTTTCGCTTGTAGAGGCCATTAAGTTAAACATCTTTAACATATTTCCCACTATTGAAGTCACACTCTCCAGTAGGGATTTCCCTGAGGTTGTCAATTCACGAACTTGCTCGGTCACTATCTCGTTGATCAACTCCAGCTCGTATGGGACCGTAAATGTCTTTGTGATGTAGTGTTTGCCTGGACCCAAACGCATACTGATCTCTGGAATCACCACAATCACTGTGTGACCTCTGCGTCCCATCTCTTCTGCCACGGCCTTCACTCCTGTCCAGTGACTTCCATCCATTGGTACCACTAACAGCTTCCCAGTCCAACTGCTCTTCCCAGATGGACTCTGGTCCAGCGCTGCACAAATGACTATACTGATCACTAGACATAAAATCACTGTTAAGCGCATGTTTCTAGACAAAAATTCTTCTCCTGACATTGAGAGCCTCTGTGTGCCTGTGTGTCTCCCTATGTGCAAATATATCAACTGACTGCTTTCGCAATTTATTATCAGATAGATAGCAAGCAAATTGCTTTCCAGCTTGCTAGTAGCTAGACATATGATCTGGGAGGAACCATTATTTTTTTAAAGGGGTGGTTGACTATGATTTCAATTTTCTAACTTTAGTTAGTGTGTAATGTTGCTTTTTGAGCATAAACAACATCTGCAAAGTTCAAAGCAAAGGGAGATATTTGCTTTTAAAGAAATCGTTTTTTAAGGACTACAACAAATGGCTGGTAGGGACTACACGACATTCCTCCAGGGTTAGTGACATCACCAACCCTAAAATTTAAACCCCGTCCCCGGGAAAACGCAGTCCATGTTGAGAAGAGGAAGAGTTGTTGTAGTCAAGCACATTTGTGAGTCAGCTCAAACTGTAGCATCCGTCTTTTCACATGCAATAGAAAGTCACTCTGTGTGCATCTCACAACAGTTCCAGTATGAGCGATTTATAGATTAGCATGACAGAATATGCTATTTGAAGATAGTTAACTCCACATCAGCAACATGAATTCATCAACTAACCATTCAGAGACGTCCTGTTACATTCTACGTGTTGTCACTTCTTCTTGAGTCTCTCCATCTTTGTCTGACTCCGTTTAAACATAAAAGGCAGAACAGTTTCTGTCATTTTAGTGTGTGTCTGCGTGAGGTAATCGGAGCTGCTAACACACAAGCTCTTGAAACCCCGCCCTCTGTGTCGGGAGCAGCAGCATATTTGGATTTAAAGGGCCAGACACAAAATGTGTGTTTTTGCTAACCCTCAAAATGTGACAACTTTAACATGCTATATAAAAATATCTGTGGGGTATTTTGAGCTAAAACTTCACACACACACTCTGGGAACATCAGAGATTTATTTTACATCTTGTGAAAAGGGCATTATACCACCCCTTTAAAAACAATTTAAACACATTCATGGTATTACAATAAACAAAGCTCTCCAGTGTCTTTTTACAAAAAAATTGAGAAGGCTTAACATAATATTTAGCTTGTAGTTAGCAAGCAGTCATAACTGGTTAAAAATTTGTCAGTGTCAAAAGAACTTCACTGGCAGTGTTGTTGATCCTTGGACTGTCCAAAAATACAACCAAACAATGTTCATTTAGTAGCAGTTTAGCAGGTTAATTAATCTCCTATATCCTAACTTGTTATCATAAACAAACAGTTGCCTCTCAAGCCAAATGATACTCTTTGCTCCTCCTGAAGAAGACTGTAAATCAACTCAGCTTTAACCTCTGAGTTGAACACAGAGTATCAGCAACAACAAAAAAAAAAAAAAAAAAAAAAAAGATTTCATACAAAACGCAATTCTAATAAACAAGGCCGAAACACACCGGGATTCTTATTTTGTAATGTCTATGCTTTACTACTTCCAGCAGCTCATTCAAACAGACGAGGGATAAAACATGCACTCTTACAACCATCTACAACAGTGTTTTTCAACTCCAGTCCTCGGGATTCACCTCACAGAATGTTTGAGATGTCTCTCTATTTAACAAGCTGATGAGATGATTGTTTAATTAGCGAGACATCCAAAATATTCTGGAAGGTGGGTCCCAGGGTTGCCAACTTTGGGACTTTGGCTGGAGTGAGACTCTGTAAAACATCAGTGCGCACGCGTAACCCTAACCGTAATTTTAAAAACATCAGTCCTTATTTACTTGGTATAAACCCTGATTTATGAAAAAAAAAGAGATTTTTTTTCAAAATGTACAATTAATTTATTGATTGCATTATAAAAAATAAATAAATATAGAGGTGATTAAATAACAAACATGTAAAACAACAACATCAAAACAATAAAAAATCTCAAAACAAAAGGGACACATAATAGTTACTCCACCTCCCCAGAAAACCACAACACAAGTTTCACACATTAGGCCTGTTGTAGCCTATATGCCACAGTGTTGGCCTGCTTCACTACCTCTGCAGGAGGCTCGTATCTGAAGCAGGGTTCAATCCGTTCATGAACGCGTCTGTCACGTGACAAATGAACGAAAGACTTGTAAAGATATTATTTATGTTCCCTGTAAATTATTTTTGACTGCATTATAATGATTTCTTAATTCAGAATATGATAAAGACTGCGTAGGTGGATGTGTTCGGGGAATTTGGCTGTTAAAAGTATAACATTTAAAGCCCCTTAAATGAACGAAATGACTCGAAAAAAGATTAGTTCATTTTAATGAACGAGATCGAACAAACGAGTGAGTAAAATGATCCGAACTTCCCATCACTCACAGGGTGCCATCAAGTGACAGTCTGTTCCTGCTGTCAGTCTTGTTTAGGCCAATAACTGAAAAGGTTCGCTCAGCATCCGCATTTGAAAAAGTGAAAGTGAAAGTGACACGTGACGGCCAAGTATGGTAACCCATTATCACATGGGTTAATGAGCTGATGAGTTGAATCAGGTGTGTTTGATTAGGGAGACAAAGAAAATGTGCAGTGTTGGGGTGCCTTCAGGACAGGTTTGGGAACCACTGCACTAGGCCATGACTGCCCCTTCCCTTGACTGTGGCAGGCTCAACACAATCTGGGCAACCTTTGATCATTTTTTTGACCATCACACAAAATGGGGGAAAAAGTTTTTGCACTTTAAAAAAAGCAAAAATGTTTTTCACAATTTTAATCACATTTCCTGCATTTACATACCTTTAGGGACTATGGTGATACAAAATCCAGGAAATAATTAGGTTGATTATAATGATAAATTCTGCCAAAAAGAATATAGTAGGCTACTAAACTATGAAAAATATGTCTTACTTTCTTTATTTTAATAGGGGCCAATTGCCAAGACTTGAGAGAATCATTTTATAAAGTCAAAAATGTTCACCATTAATGTTTTGTGTGCAAATAAAATTTAAATAATGTGAGACTCAATTTCCACTGTAATACAGATACAACATAAAGAGACAACATAAAGAGTATATTTTAAACAATTGTTTAATGCCAGTAGTTCTTATACTACGGCACCTGTCAAAATGATTGATGACTTCCGGTCCCGCCCCCAGATAAGACATCTGGTCACCGCCCTTCCGGTTGTCCGTTGAGCTGTCCCGCCCTTTCTGGCGTGTATAAGGATATGGATTGTCGTATTGACCGTTTGATCATGCGTTTTGACCCTTCGATCATGTGTTTTGACAGGTTTATCTACCGGTGTCTTTCCGGCATATGTTGTTATGGTTTGTCCCTATCGTCCTAGCTAGTCGTAGATCATGTGGTTTTGACAGAAGGTTTGAAGACTGTGTCACACACCCATTATCTCTTGTGCACACAAGCTGGGTGTATTTTCTGTGTTTGTGATCTGTTTTTGACAGAAAGTTTGAATTTGTTGTCCGGTTCAGTTATGTGTTTGTGTGTATGGCATCACAAGTGCTGTTAGGAAAATGTGTCAGCATCTGATATGACCCTCTCCACATTCCTGAGGTAACAGCAAAAGTGAGAAGAGTGTGTGTGTGTGTGTGTGTGTGTGTGTGTGTGTGTGTGTGTGTGTGTGTGCGTCCTCTGATATGACCCTCTCCACATTCCTGAGGTAACAGTGAAAGTGAGAAAAAGTGAGTTAACTTAATCATGCTTTATATTTCACAAAAATAATATACAATAATATCTTACTAAAAATCTACTGAAACAATTTAATTCAGTTTTAGATAAACAAAAGAATAAAAAAATCATATTACATAAACATTCCGTTCTTTATAAGGGTATACATTAAAATGGTTATCTTGCTAATTTAACTAAAGTTGAAAAACATTCTGTTCTTTAAAAGTATATAAAAAAATAAAAAAATTAAAATCTACTGAAATTTCAGTTTTAGATAAAAATAAAATTCATCTAAGTCTGCTGACTAAAGATTTCATGAAGCACCAGACAAATGGTGTATGTGTGTGTGTGTGTGTGTGTGTGTGTGTGTGCGTGCGTGCGTGTACGTGTGTCTGTGACAGGCTCCGGTAAATTAGTGTGCCGTCATCTTTCTGAATTTATTTCAAAACATAATCGTAAAAGTTTAAAAGACTGTTTAAATAAAATCTTTAAAGTTTGAATACATTCATATCTTCTATTTATCTTTTAGAAGATTACTGTAATGATTTTGTTTAATGGTGACCTAAAGTATAATTGTTATTAAAAAATGTCTGTCTGTTCAAAAACTTTAGATTGTAGAAAAACTGTACTTTTTAGTCGTTTTAAATCTCATTTATATGAAAAGATTCAATCAGCATTTTTTTTTTTTTGTCCATGGGTTTCAATTTTTATGGTGGGGGCTTTCCATAGCTATAATGAATTTTGTACCGTACACCTAAACACAGAAAACTACATTTGTACATTTTCAAAATGAAATAAATAAATAAATAAATAATTTAATATCATTTTGTGCACACACACGGTTCTAAAAAATAAACTAATCTCTATTTTAAATTAAATTATTATTAATAACATATGTTACTAAAATGTAAACAAAGTTTTAGCTAAATAAATATATAAACAAAAACACCTTACAGCCCAGATCCTTCAGAGATAAACCACAGTGTGATCTGAAGCTTCAGGAAACAGGGTATATCAGACCAGATGAGTCTCGGGGGACAATGTCACAGTAAATCTAGTCTGCTAACGCCTTTTACAGAGTACATCCAGAGTTTATACTAAATTCATTTAAAAGCATAATCATACAAGTTTAAATAAGGTATTTTAAAATTAAAAGAAATCTTTAAAGTTTTATTAAAATCATATCTTCTATTTATTTTCTTAGAAGATTACTGTAATGATTTTGTTTAAACGGTAACCTAAAGTAGAATTTTTACTAAACAGCGTTTAGTTGTTGATTGTTGAAAAACTGTGCTTGGGCATCTTAGATCTTTTGTCCATACAACATGTTGTCAAAGTTTGTCACAATGTTTTGTTGTTGTGTTGTTTTTAAGAAATCCGAGGACTCCACATTGCTCTTATTTAGACTAAGTTGTATCATCTGCAAAATCACTGACGCGGCATAAGTAAAGTTGGTCTTGAGCGAATATTTAATTTTATCAGTCATAATTCAAAGTATAAGTATACGATCGTATAAGATCATTTTAACTTGTATTCCCCAAACTATCCTTAATCAGTGTGGAATCACACAGGGTGAAACCCTTTACTGAGAATATACTATCGGTTATCTACTCAAAATATATGTAGAAGTGTAAAATCGGTGTTTAAAATCTGTCTGCTGGCCGCATGAATAGACTTTGGGGAGAGCTGATGATACTATCTATAGCAGGAAGCATGCCCTTTGACCTCCTCGATTGTGGAGGCTTTTTTTTTTTTTTTTGTTGTTTTTTTTTTTTTTGTTAAAGACCCAACTACAAGTTAGTTCTCCCAAAAGAATTTCTCCCATCTAGTGGTTCTCCCATCTACTCGCTTTTTCAAATGCGTGTTGCAACTGCGGTAGCCGTAATGTGTCAAGAAGCTATGACAACATGGCTTCCAATAGCACTTCATTGAGTTTAACGATACATGTTTTTGTACTGTTATGACAGCTATATAATGATTTACACAACCAAGCAATGAAAAAAGCTTGTAATTTAGACCATACCTTTGACTTGCCTGTCGAGAAGAAATCAGGCAACTCCCCTTTCAAAGTCTTTCTCCTTCATTAGATCTTTCCACATGGGGAAAAGCTATCCTGATATTTATTTACATACCGATAAATTAAATGTTAGCTTTTAGGCGATGAGGATTCCTTCTCCCGTGGCTCGGCATAAGTATGATCCTGCATTATAATGTACTGTGCAGTGCAGCCTTTCAAATTTGCCGGGGCAGTATCATTGCCTCCCATATGGTCTAGCGGTTAGGATTCCTGGTTTTCATCCAGGCTGCCCGGGTTCGACTCCCGGTATGGGAAGACATTTTTTTTTTACATTGTCAACAAAATTCAAGTTATTCAATAATCATTTTTAGTTATCCATAGTCTTAGAGGCCTACAAGTCTCAGAGGTCTACACGAACTGCAGAAACATGCAGTTTCTTGAAGATTCAGTACTGAATCATTTTCACAAATACAATTATATAGAATTCAGAAAATTTCACTATGGAATATTTACTTTATCTATCATAATTTCAATTTAGTACATCATCATTTAAACTTTTCATCTCATAATTATGACGCATAGTCATAATTGTAATTTCAACTTTTTGTTATAATTATTACTTAATTCAGAATTACAATTTTTGTCAATTACACCTTTTTAATGTAAGACTTAAAACGTTTTAAGGCATAATTTGGTTGTTGACTATAGTAGTGTTGATGATGAAACGTGTTGAGTTAGGCTAGCGCTTTTTGTCCCTCTCTGGTATTATAGTGTTTCAAGATGGCGGAACGACACGGATGTATTAGCTAAATGATTTTAGCTAATAAAATACAATTGTTTCAACGAGCGAATCTACACATGAGAGGCCTTCAGAAGTCATAACTCCAGGGGTCAACGGCTTAGGCCCATTGGTTTCGGCATTTGTAAAAATCAAATACTGTATTACACTTTTCAAAGTTACAATAAAAATACCTGTTGTGTTCTGACACACAAGGCCATTAACTTGTTTTTATAAATGTATTTTGCTTATTTCTACAAATATCGACCTGAAAAATGAAAATCAGAAAAAAACAGAAAAAACATTGTTTTAAAATACAACTAAACCATGATAATGTTTAGTTTAACTTTGTAAATAAAATAAAATAAAATATTATGGAAGTCATTGTACTTTAATTTAACCATATTTTATTTATTAATATTATGGCTTCATGTTGATTTAAAGTTTTTAATTGTTATTAACAAATACCTTTTAACATCCGGCACAAAATGAAAGAGATGTATTATTTAAAAAAAAAAAAAAAAATGAAAAAAAAAAAATGGAATGTTCACAATCACTATGTGTCAAAAACAGTATGTGTGTAAATAGTTGTGCAAAGTTCCACACCCTATGGACTAACACATAAATAAATATATATAACATACACAAAACATTTCTTAACTAAGCAACTGTTTCTTAAATTATCAGACACTCACCGCACTGATGTTAACATCACCATATATTGTGTTTTCTACCATGATTGTAGTAACTATTGTACCACCATTCTTCTGGGCAACTGTTAAGTTAAGCTGATTAGGGTTCTGAATTAATGGCTGTCCGAATGTTGTAGAAATATTATGCTGTCGTCGTTGTGGAAGGTTGTTAGGCTGTTGATTTGTCATGTTTCCAGAATGTGTTTGAACGCACAGCGTTTGAACGTCACCATCTGTTAAAAAATGAACAATTAAATACACAACCAAAAACCATGTAAACATTATAGTAAAGCTTATTGAAGATTGAGAAACATATTGACTACTAACAAAGTCAATTATACATCTTTTCCTACGTTTGATATTCTTTTTTCTGATTTTTTTCACTATGGACTTGATCCTTTTTAATGCTGTTTTCTCTCCATATTTATTCTGTAGTTCCTCTACTGTGTCTTCCAACCTCCCTGTTGTTCTTCTCCTGCTGTGTTAACCAAAGACAAACAGTTAGAAGAATAAAATGTATGTACAATAGCAAAAATAAAAGTTGGTCATTAGTTGTTAGGGTTAGATACACCTGTAGACACATTCACACACCCGTTCGCCTGTTTTCATTTAGCATACACCAGAGTTCAAACATTCACTTTTTCACTTTTTATTTATTACATCGAGAAAACATGAATACGACACACTGCACTTGGATGAATACATTTATTAGATTTATTTAATAATATTACCAGTTCCATATTATCTTTATTAAAAAATAAGGCAATAAATGATTTTATTTTTTTAAATTTGACTGCATTCTTTACTTTTTGATTTATGAATTAACAGACTGATGGGAAAAACATTATTTTGCAGTTACTTTTTTAAAATTTGTTTTATTATTCAACTATCTCTTTCTTTTTGTTAGATTTTATTAGTTGTAATTTTATATATAAACATTTAACTTTTAAAATAAATGTTTTACAACAACATCACCATCTTCCGCTATATTTGGGCCTCCATGCTCATCTATTTACAGTATATGATATTGGTGAAGGGGGCCAGCATGAATATATTTTTTAGGGGGCTCCCGAATTCTCTACGGCCCCGTTCACATCGCATCGTAAGCGCATAATATCACCTGCTCAAGTACGTCTTGACGAGTTTCTTCTGTATTAAACAGCGAATCTTCTCAGTCAGATCGTCGCAAGATCTCAGGAATCCTCTCACACTGCTTGTGTTCACGAGCTCCATCGCTGCACTTTTGTGCGGCTGTGTGCGACTCTTAACGATTCAAACTTCCATAAAGCGCACCAAAACAGCAGCGCGGAGATGTGACGTCATGTGTCGAGCGGGCGCTCGTAAAAAGCACATCTTTGCATTTCTTCTGAAACAACAATTTTTAACATCACTATCGCAACACTTATCGTATTGCCGGCTGGGATTGTAATGTTTTGTATGCCGTTTTCTTTACACTCACCCCGGATATCATATTTGTTATATATCTCTTTGTTCATATACGACAGTATTCGCATGAATTGGCTTGATTTGATAAAATTATGTTTTAAACCATCATCTTCACTTGAGACATTTACATTATACCGTCCTAGTTTTTAAATAGCGCTAAAATGTATATTTTAACCCTTTATGCGGATATGCCGCACAAGGTTCTCTGTTCTCTGGTTCTGTGTTTTTAAAAATAAAGACAAGGAGGCCTCTTTCTATAAGCGACCCTCAAAATCTGTGCATACAACAAAACACGTGTAGGTGTACGATGATTTATCAGCAAATTACTTTTGTTTGAAGAAAAACTTCAATCAGCTGGTGCTTGATAACTATTGAAGTTATGATGCGATATTTATCACGTTTTAATTTCAACTAACTTACTTTTCAAATAACATCTTGTTGGTCAAATTAACTTAAAGCCTGCGTAAAATGAAATACATCCTAGCTATTTTCTAAACGTGTGTTACAGAACTTATGGTGAACAATTTAGCCATATGTTTTAAACGTGTAATGTTTAAACAAATTTTGTTACTGGACTGAGTGAAAATAATAAACTTCTCTCTGGCGGCATATGCATAACTTTTCCATGACGCTACTTCTGATGCAATGTGGGTTTAATTTACATAGTTATTTATGGCTTTCCTGATGACAACACCCTATTCAGCCCCTCCAGCGGGGGCGGACCCCAACCTGATAAATATTTCAGGACATCGCACGCTCTAGCTCTACTCTAGCTCTACTAGCCGCGGACTGCTGTGCTACTGCAACAAAAGTTGAAAGTCCTGATTGCCAGAACCTGACGCAAACTTCCGACCCAAAAACACAAGGCTTGGACAATTGTCCCACAAGGACTCAGGAGATTCCAGGAACATTCCAGGAAAATTTGAAAAAAAATTGAAAAGTTGAAAAAATGGCGACGCAAAACCTAAAGGAGAGCGACTCCCCGTTGAGTTCTGGCGATGCGGGGCACAATTATCCTCCGGCGTGTGAGTGTGCCACGGGCAAAGAATGTCGTTTAAGAGCTATGCTGGACTCTATGTTTAAAGATTATTTTAGAGGCCAAATGGTTGGCTTGATGCACAGGATCATCGATACTGCGTGTGGTATGAAAAAAGATTGTACGCAGGACACCAAACGTGTTACAAATCTCAAAAATGAGATGGATGACGTAAGAGGCTTGATAAAGTCATGGCCTGATGTAACGCCCATGTTTTTTGACAGCAAAGAGCCGATCGGCGTAATCCTCAGAAAAGTTCTGGATGTGTTGCGTGAATGTTGTGATGAATTCGAAATCAAAGAAATTCTCGCTATATGGACATTTGTAACGGATCTCTGTGTGTCACTGGTGTCAAAAAATGCAAAAACTGACGTTGGTGAATTAGTTGAAAGTCTGGTCAACTATACCCTGGAGCAAAACATGATAGCCTGCAGAGATTTTCTATTCTGGTTAGACCATCTGTAAATGTCTTTCACTCAAATGTCTTCTTCAATGTATGAAAGTATAATGTTGAAATAAAATTCTGGTAAAAAAAATGTCTGAGCTAATAAAATAGTATACATGATTTAGAATATTTCAATATTTGTTTTTTAATTACTATATTCCCAAGGCGGCAATACAGTTGTATCATATCACCCAGAAAAGAAAAAAGGATATTTTGTGGTGTTCTTTGTTCTCAATAGATTTTTTAATAAGATTATGTGTTCTGTCATGGACGACTAGACACTAGGCATGGGATGTCCAGCAGAGAGAAGGGCTTGAGTGGACACGCCCTGTGGCCCCTTTTTTTTTTTTTTGTCTTCATCAAAAGTGCCTTTTCCCCACTTCGCAACGTAGCCATGCTACAGCTTTCCGCCCCTGCGACACCCGTTTCAGGCCAAATGGAGAAGTTTACTTAAACATGGATATGTCTCACCAGCGACCTCTGGCTTGTCACAATCCTGGCATGCGTCGGGAACAGGAACGCCTTGACACCTTTCAGAATTGGCCTCTTGCACCAGTAACTCCAGCCGAGCTTGCCAAAAGTGGTTTCTACTACCTTGGCCAGGGCGACAGAGTGGCTTGCTTCAGTTGTGGAGGCCAGCTTAGCAACTGGGAACCGGGAGATCGTGCAGTATCAGAACACCAGAGGCATTACCCCCACTGCCGCTTCGTTCGAGATGACCGTGCAGATAATGTACCTTTATCTGGTGGCGACCTTTCCAATGTATCGGCAATGCAACAGTGTGAAGAAAGGTTGCTCACATTTGTCTACTGGCCCTCAAGAATAATTGTTCGACCAGAACAATTGGCAAAGGCTGGTTTTTACTATGTTGGTCGTAATGATGACGTGAAGTGCTTTTGTTGCGATGGTGGACTCAGATGTTGGGAGTCTGGTGATGATCCATGGGTAGAACATGCTAAGTGGTTTCCAAGATGTGAATACCTGCTGCAAGAAAAGGGCCAAGAGTTTGTTCATCAGATTCAAGCAAGATTTCCAAGACTATTTGAGCGGCTATTGACTAATGGAGACAGCGAATCGATAGAATTTGTGAGAGAACAAGAGAACAATCCTGCTTTAGAGATGGAATTTGAGTGTGGCCTGACGGCCCAGACCAATGAAGCTGCATCACTGAGTCAAGATCCTTCAGACTTGCCTATGGAGGAACAGTTAAGAAGACTTCAAGAGGAGCGCACATGCAAAGTTTGCATGGATAAGGAAGTGAACATTGTCTTTATCCCCTGTGGTCACCTAGTTGTGTGCAAAGAATGTGCGCCTTCTCTGAGCAAGTGCCCCATATGTAGAGGCTTGGTCAAAGGCGCCGTCCGTACTTTCCTATCATAAAGTTTTCCTATCATTTGCATTTAACTTGATGCATAAAAACAAAAGAGAAGTCAGTCCAGTTTGTTCACTCAGTCCAGTAACAAAATTTGTTTAAACATTACACGTTTAAAACATATGGCTAAATTGTTCACCATAAGTTCTGTTACACACATTTAGAAAGTAGCTAGGATGCGCAGGCTTTAAGTTAATTTGACCAACAAGATGTTAAAGTTCATAGAGTATTGAGTTAAAATGAAAACGTGATAAATATCGCATCATAACTTCAATAGTTATCAAGCACCAGCTGATTTAAGTTTTTCTTCAAACAAAAGTAATTTTCTGATAAATCATCGTACACCTACACGTGTTTTGTTGTATGCACAGATTTTAAGGGTCGCTTATAGAAAGAGGTATCCTTGTCTTTATTTTTAAAAACACAGAACCAGAGAACAGAGAACCTTGTGCGGCATATCCGCATAAAGGGTTAAAATATACATTTTAGCGCTATTTAAAAACTAGGACGGTATAATGTAAATGTCTCAAGTGAAGATGATGGTTTAAAACATAATTTTATCAAATCAAGCCAATTCATGCGAATACTGTCGTATATGAACAAAGAGATATATAACAAATATGATATCCGGGGTGAGTGTAAAGAAAACGGCATACAAAACATTACAATCCCAGCCGGCAATACGATAAGTGTTGCGATAGTGATGTTAAAAATTGTTGTTTCAGAAGAAATGCAAAGATGTGCTTTTTACGAGCGCCCGCTCGACACATGACGTCACATCTCCGCGCTGCTGTTTTGGTGCGCTTTATGGAAGTTTGAATCGTTAAGAGTCGCACACAGCCGCACAAAAGTGCAGCGATGGAGCTCGTGAACACAAGCAGTGTGAGAGGATTCCTGAGATCTTGCGACGATCTGACTGAGAAGATTCGCTGTTTAATACAGAAGAAACTCGTCAAGACGTACTTGAGCAGGTGATATTATGCGCTTACGATGCGATGTGAACGGGGCCGTAGAGAATTCGGGAGCCCCCTAAAAAATATATTCATGCTGGCCCCCTTCACCAATATCATATACTGTAAATAGATGAGCATGGAGGCCCAAATATAGCGGAAGATGGTGATGTTGTTGTAAAACATTTATTTTAAAAGTTAAATGTTTATATATAAAATTACAACTAATAAAATCTAACAAAAAGAAAGAGATAGTTGAATAATAAAACAAATTTTAAAAAAGTAACTGCAAAATAATGTTTTTCCCATCAGTCTGTTAATTCATAAATCAAAAAGTAAAGAATGCAGTCAAATTTAAAAAAATAAAATCATTTATTGCCTTATTTTTTAATAAAGATAATATGGAACTGGTAATATTATTAAATAAATCTAATAAATGTATTCATCCAAGTGCAGTGTGTCGTATTCATGTTTTCTCGATGTAATAAATAAAAAGTGAAAAAGTGAATGTTTGAACTCTGGTGTATGCTAAATGAAAACAGGCGAACGGGTGTGTGAATGTGT
This sequence comes from Squalius cephalus, assembly GCF_949319135.1. NCBI lineage: Eukaryota > Metazoa > Chordata > Actinopteri > Cypriniformes > Leuciscidae > Squalius > Squalius cephalus. Next base: position 24,892,290 of record NC_137143.1, on the reverse strand, counting down.
CTACAGGTGTATCTAACCCTAACAACTAATGACCAACTTTTATTTTTGCTATTGTACATACATTTTATTCTTCTAACTGTTTGTCTTTGGTTAACACAGCAGGAGAAGAACAACAGGGAGGTTGGAAGACACAGTAGAGGAACTACAGAATAAATATGGAGAGAAAACAGCATTAAAAAGGATCAAGTCCATAGTGAAAAAAATCAGAAAAAAGAATATCAAACGTAGGAAAAGATGTATAATTGACTTTGTTAGTAGTCAATATGTTTCTCAATCTTCAATAAGCTTTACTATAATGTTTACATGGTTTTTGGTTGTGTATTTAATTGTTCATTTTTTAACAGATGGTGACGTTCAAACGCTGTGCGTTCAAACACATTCTGGAAACATGACAAATCAACAGCCTAACAACCTTCCACAACGACGACAGCATAATATTTCTACAACATTCGGACAGCCATTAATTCAGAACCCTAATCAGCTTAACTTAACAGTTGCCCAGAAGAATGGTGGTACAATAGTTACTACAATCATGGTAGAAAACACAATATATGGTGATGTTAACATCAGTGCGGTGAGTGTCTGATAATTTAAGAAACAGTTGCTTAGTTAAGAAATGTTTTGTGTATGTTATATATATTTATTTATGTGTTAGTCCATAGGGTGTGGAACTTTGCACAACTATTTACACACATACTGTTTTTGACACATAGTGATTGTGAACATTCCATTTTTTTTTTTTCATTTTTTTTTTTTTTTTTAAATAATACATCTCTTTCATTTTGTGCCGGATGTTAAAAGGTATTTGTTAATAACAATTAAAAACTTTAAATCAACATGAAGCCATAATATTAATAAATAAAATATGGTTAAATTAAAGTACAATGACTTCCATAATATTTTATTTTATTTTATTTACAAAGTTAAACTAAACATTATCATGGTTTAGTTGTATTTTAAAACAATGTTTTTTCTGTTTTTTTCTGATTTTCATTTTTCAGGTCGATATTTGTAGAAATAAGCAAAATACATTTATAAAAACAAGTTAATGGCCTTGTGTGTCAGAACACAACAGGTATTTTTATTGTAACTTTGAAAAGTGTAATACAGTATTTGATTTTTACAAATGCCGAAACCAATGGGCCTAAGCCGTTGACCCCTGGAGTTATGACTTCTGAAGGCCTCTCATGTGTAGATTCGCTCGTTGAAACAATTGTATTTTATTAGCTAAAATCATTTAGCTAATACATCCGTGTCGTTCCGCCATCTTGAAACACTATAATACCAGAGAGGGACAAAAAGCGCTAGCCTAACTCAACACGTTTCATCATCAACACTACTATAGTCAACAACCAAATTATGCCTTAAAACGTTTTAAGTCTTACATTAAAAAGGTGTAATTGACAAAAATTGTAATTCTGAATTAAGTAATAATTATAACAAAAAGTTGAAATTACAATTATGACTATGCGTCATAATTATGAGATGAAAAGTTTAAATGATGATGTACTAAATTGAAATTATGATAGATAAAGTAAATATTCCATAGTGAAATTTTCTGAATTCTATATAATTGTATTTGTGAAAATGATTCAGTACTGAATCTTCAAGAAACTGCATGTTTCTGCAGTTCGTGTAGACCTCTGAGACTTGTAGGCCTCTAAGACTATGGATAACTAAAAATGATTATTGAATAACTTGAATTTTGTTGACAATGTAAAAAAAAAATGTCTTCCCATACCGGGAGTCGAACCCGGGCAGCCTGGATGAAAACCAGGAATCCTAACCGCTAGACCATATGGGAGGCAATGATACTGCCCCGGCAAATTTGAAAGGCTGCACTGCACAGTACATTATAATGCAGGATCATACTTATGCCGAGCCACGGGAGAAGGAATCCTCATCGCCTAAAAGCTAACATTTAATTTATCGGTATGTAAATAAATATCAGGATAGCTTTTCCCCATGTGGAAAGATCTAATGAAGGAGAAAGACTTTGAAAGGGGAGTTGCCTGATTTCTTCTCGACAGGCAAGTCAAAGGTATGGTCTAAATTACAAGCTTTTTTCATTGCTTGGTTGTGTAAATCATTATATAGCTGTCATAACAGTACAAAAACATGTATCGTTAAACTCAATGAAGTGCTATTGGAAGCCATGTTGTCATAGCTTCTTGACACATTACGGCTACCGCAGTTGCAACACGCATTTGAAAAAGCGAGTAGATGGGAGAACCACTAGATGGGAGAAATTCTTTTGGGAGAACTAACTTGTAGTTGGGTCTTTAACAAAAAAAACAAAAAAAACAAAAAACAAAAAAAAGCCTCCACAATCGAGGAGGTCAAAGGGCATGCTTCCTGCTATAGATAGTATCATCAGCTCTCCCCAAAGTCTATTCATGCGGCCAGCAGACAGATTTTAAACACCGATTTTACACTTCTACATATATTTTGAGTAGATAACCGATAGTATATTCTCAGTAAAGGGTTTCACCCTGTGTGATTCCACACTGATTAAGGATAGTTTGGGGAATACAAGTTAAAATGATCTTATACGATCGTATACTTATACTTTGAATTATGACTGATAAAATTAAATATTCGCTCAAGACCAACTTTACTTATGCCGCGTCAGTGATTTTGCAGATGATACAACTTAGTCTAAATAAGAGCAATGTGGAGTCCTCGGATTTCTTAAAAACAACACAACAACAAAACATTGTGACAAACTTTGACAACATGTTGTATGGACAAAAGATCTAAGATGCCCAAGCACAGTTTTTCAACAATCAACAACTAAACGCTGTTTAGTAAAAATTCTACTTTAGGTTACCGTTTAAACAAAATCATTACAGTAATCTTCTAAGAAAATAAATAGAAGATATGATTTTAATAAAACTTTAAAGATTTCTTTTAATTTTAAAATACCTTATTTAAACTTGTATGATTATGCTTTTAAATGAATTTAGTATAAACTCTGGATGTACTCTGTAAAAGGCGTTAGCAGACTAGATTTACTGTGACATTGTCCCCCGAGACTCATCTGGTCTGATATACCCTGTTTCCTGAAGCTTCAGATCACACTGTGGTTTATCTCTGAAGGATCTGGGCTGTAAGGTGTTTTTGTTTATATATTTATTTAGCTAAAACTTTGTTTACATTTTAGTAACATATGTTATTAATAATAATTTAATTTAAAATAGAGATTAGTTTATTTTTTAGAACCGTGTGTGTGCACAAAATGATATTAAATTATTTATTTATTTATTTATTTCATTTTGAAAATGTACAAATGTAGTTTTCTGTGTTTAGGTGTACGGTACAAAATTCATTATAGCTATGGAAAGCCCCCACCATAAAAATTGAAACCCATGGACAAAAAAAAAAAAATGCTGATTGAATCTTTTCATATAAATGAGATTTAAAACGACTAAAAAGTACAGTTTTTCTACAATCTAAAGTTTTTGAACAGACAGACATTTTTTAATAACAATTATACTTTAGGTCACCATTAAACAAAATCATTACAGTAATCTTCTAAAAGATATGAATGTATTCAAACTTTAAAGATTTTATTTAAACAGTCTTTTAAACTTTTACGATTATGTTTTGAAATAAATTCAGAAAGATGACGGCACACTAATTTACCGGAGCCTGTCACAGACACACGTACACGCACGCACGCACACACACACACACACACACACACACACACACACACACACACACACACACACACCATTTGTCTGGTGCTTCATGAAATCTTTAGTCAGCAGACTTAGATGAATTTTATTTTTATCTAAAACTGAAATTTCAGTAGATTTTAATTTTTTAATTTTTTTATATACTTTTAAAGAACAGAATGTTTTTCAACTTTAGTTAAATTAGCAAGATAACCATTTTAATGTATACCCTTATAAAGAACGGAATGTTTATGTAATATGATTTTTTTATTCTTTTGTTTATCTAAAACTGAATTAAATTGTTTCAGTAGATTTTTAGTAAGATATTATTGTATATTATTTTTGTGAAATATAAAGCATGATTAAGTTAACTCACTTTTTCTCACTTTCACTGTTACCTCAGGAATGTGGAGAGGGTCATATCAGAGGACGCACACACACACACACACACACACACACACACACACACACACACTCTTCTCACTTTTGCTGTTACCTCAGGAATGTGGAGAGGGTCATATCAGATGCTGACACATTTTCCTAACAGCACTTGTGATGCCATACACACAAACACATAACTGAACCGGACAACAAATTCAAACTTTCTGTCAAAAACAGATCACAAACACAGAAAATACACCCAGCTTGTGTGCACAAGAGATAATGGGTGTGTGACACAGTCTTCAAACCTTCTGTCAAAACCACATGATCTACGACTAGCTAGGACGATAGGGACAAACCATAACAACATATGCCGGAAAGACACCGGTAGATAAACCTGTCAAAACACATGATCGAAGGGTCAAAACGCATGATCAAACGGTCAATACGACAATCCATATCCTTATCTATACACGCCAGAAAGGGCGGGACAGCTCAACGGACAACCGGAAGGGCGGTGACCAGATGTCTTATCTGGGGGCGGGACCGGAAGTCATCAATCATTTTGACAGGTGCCGTAGTATAAGAACTACTAATGCCTTTTTTTTATGAATGAAGACCAGTATCACTGTAGCTACTGATGTCTCCATGAAAATTATTTGTTACTTTTGAAAATTCTAACAACTTTTAATATAAGTGAACTTAAAACTTTCCTCACATAAACCCAAAAATAAATGTAATAGGCTATTTACATGTGCCCTTCCTGTCTAACAGGTATGAAATATACAGAAATTGAATTAGGTTATCAAACAGTCCGCACTGCGTAAATTATAAATTAAACATAGATTAATCCTTATTAAAGCTGCAAGCGTTCTTTAGTCAAGAGCAGTTAGTGATTTCCTCTGTTCCCTTTGTTCTTTGGTTAACTTAACAGACTACAGAATTAGTGGTTGCTGTCACTTTAAAATCTGCCGCTGCTGACAGGATCTCACGCATCTCATTTACTCTTGTTCATTTAAGACTTTATGTAACTAATTTAAGATTGCTTATTGTTATGAGGATACTCGACAAAAATGACACTTTCTGTGCGTTGTGTGTGTGAGTGTGTGCGTCAGGACATTCACAGACAGCGCGATACCTTCTCATTATAACTTTCACTGAGGTATTTTTAGTGTGTGCAAGCAACGTTCCTGGACGCGGCTGCGCGCATTGACGCAGGCATGCGCTCCGTGTCCTGCTCGGTCCTGCTCCTCTTTGGCGATGACGGCGTGCGGTTAACAGCAGATCATAAGCAATGGCTTGGTATAAATATGCAGTATTGATTGTGAATTGCTCTGAAACAGTGAGAACATGCAGTGCTCACATCAATTTTATCATTGCATTTTGAAGTTTAATAAATCAATTAGGCTGTATGGTGATTCCTGTTTTCTCGAGCCCAAATTTTAGACTTCTTAAAATGTAAGTTATTCGTTTTGTTATACCATTTGAGATATTCAAGATTTTTTTTTTTTTTTCATTAAATTTGGTCAAACTGAATTTAAGACTTTATAAAAACCCACAGATACCCTGTGACTAATATATCAGTCAGCAGAGCAAAGACTTCAATATTGTCAGAATTTTTGCAAGCTGTGGCAGTCAAGTTTAGTCCAATAAGTATCACATTAAGTCAAGTCTTGATTCTGCAGAGTAGGCATGTTGGGTCAACAAGTTTTGGAAGAAAAAAAACTCCTACTCCTAACCTAAACCCTAACCATAAACTACAGGAAAATGATACTGTAGGTTGTTAAGAATGGTGTGCATGCCCCCATTTATCCTGAAAAGCTGACCTGTTCATCACCTATTTTAGTCTGTTTCTAGTCATGTAGCATACAGATTTGATTGTAGATATCTAGTATTCTTGCAGTTAAGTGCCTCGGACCTCTAAGTATCATGTGACAAGCATAGGTGATGCTCACCTTCGTCAGTGGGTTCATAATTTCACAGTTAATTCCTCCTATGAGATGCATGTTGGGCATCAGGGGTTTGGGGAACTCCAGGGTGAAATCATACCACATTAACCAGACAGCTCCAGTGCTCAGGGTCTCAGCTATGCTCACATCTCTCTGCAGGAAGTTGGATGCCATTTCCTCAGCGGACCAGTAAACAACCTTACATCCTAGTGGATCCAGCATGCTCACAAGAACGTTCATCACACGCTGACCAAAAGACTTGCGGTCTGAGTTTTGTGTAAAGAAACGTGGGATATATGAAGGAGGGTCCGGACGGGCTGTGGCTGCAGCATCGCATGGCAATCCCCTTAACATGTTCACCGCAGGTACGGAAAAATTAAGTGCCAATATGGGCCCCATTGGTAGGGCAGGATCAGTTAAAATAGCATCAAAGTTTTGTTCTCTCAGAAACACTATAAGTTCCTGGTTCTTGAACAGACTTTCAGTTGCAGAGGCCATTAAGTTCATCATCTTTTTAAAAAAGTCCACCTTTGAAGTCACACTCTTCAATAGGGACTGTCCTGGTGCTGTCAATTCACGAACATGGTCCACCATTATTTGGTTGAATAGATCTTGCATATACGAGACTAGAAATGTCTTTGTGATGTAGTGTTTGCCTGCCCTGGACCCAAACGCATACTGATCTCTGGAATCACCACAATCACTGTGTGACCTCTGCGTCCCATTTCTTCTGCCAAGGCCTTCACTCCTGTCCAGTGACTTCCATCCATTGGGACCACTAACAGCTTCCCAGTCCAACTGCTTTTCCCAGACGGACTCTGGTCCAGCGCTGCACAACAGACTATAATGATCACTAGACATAAAATTGGTAGAGCTTAACGTTGATACCTGAACTATGTTCAAAGATACAACCAAGCTGCAACACATTCACGTATTAGCGGTTTAGTTGATTTATGGATTTCCTAAAGAGCTTATTTTCTAGTCTGTCATCCAAGGCAAACAGTGGCTTCTCAAAACAAAGGGATACTCTTTGTACCACCTTAGGATACCTCAGCTTTGACCTCTTGGTTGACAAAAATATCAGTCTGCAAGAGCAAAGGCTTCAAGATGCTCACAAGATGCAGAACACATTGATGAAAATACATACTGTATGAGTTTTGTGTGAAGAATTTTGGGACGTAAGACACAGAAACTGGGCATGCTGCGGTGGTCGAGTCTAATCTGCAGTCTGCAATCTAATACATTAATACCAAATACTAAATTCTGATTAGTTGTCAGAAATGTTGTTCCAGGACCAACAAGGATGTTGCTACAGAAACATGTAGAAGCCACATTCACCCAAAATGACCCTGGTAATGAATTACGTAGGTTCAGAGTCCCACTCGTCTTTTGTTTCTTTTTACTGGCTGAGATCCCAGAAAATTTTATCACCCTTTTCAGTCTGGGTTCTCCTGCAGATACTGTAGTGACTTTAAACATGCTTTAGTTTAATCACACATTACGAGTCCTGAGAGTTGTGAATATTCTATATTCTAATACATTCATCTGGCCTTTTTGAAACGTTTACCTTTTCATCACTTCATTTAGACAGTTTATAGGTCACATACTGTAAGATTTGATTGTAGTTATCTAGCATACTTGCAGTTAAGTGCCTCGGACCTCTAAGTATCATGTGACAAGCATAGGTGATGCTCACCTTCGTCAGTGGGTTCTTCATTTCACAGTTAATTCCTCCTATGAGATGCATGTTGGGCATCAGGGGTTTGGGGAACTCCAGGGTGAAATCATACCGCATTAACCAGACAGCTCCAGTGCTCAGGATCTCAGCCATGCTCACATCTCTCTGCAGGAAGTTGGATGCCACTTCCTCAAAGGACCAGTAAAAAACCTTACATCCTAGTGGTTCCAGCATGCTCACAAGAACGTTCATCACACGCTGACCAAAAGACATGCGGTCTGAGTTTTGTGTAAAGAAACGTGGGATATATGAAAGAGGTTCTGGACAGGCTGTGGCCACAGCATCAAGGCCACATGGCAATCCCCTTAACATGTACACCGCAGGTACGGAAAGATTAAATGCCAATATGGGCCCCATTGGTAAGGCAGGATCTGTTAAAACAGCATCAAAGTTTTGTTCTCTCAGAAACTCTATAAGCTCCTGGCTCTTGAACAGACTATCGCTTGTAGAGGCCGTTAAGTTAAACATCTTTAGCATATTTCCCACTATTGAAGTCACTCTCTCCAGTAGGGATTTCCCTGAGGTTGTCAATTCACGAACATGCTCGGTAAATATCTCGCTGATCAACTCCAGCTCGTATGGGACCGTAAATGTCTTTGTGATGTAGTGTTTGCCTGGACCCAAACGCATACTGATCTCTGGAATCACCACAATCACTGTGTGACCTCTGCGTCCCATCTCTTCTGCCACGGCCTTCACTCCTGTCCAGTGACTTCCATCCATTGGTACCACTAACAGCTTCCCAGTCCAACTGCTCTTCCCAGATGGACTCTGGTCCAGCGCTGCACAAATGACTATACTGATCACTAGACATAAAATCACTGTTAAGCGCATGTTTCTAGACAAAAATTCTTCTCCTGACATCAAGAGCCTCTGTGTGCCTGTGTGTCTCCCTATGTGCAAATATATCAACTGACTGCTTTCGCAATTTATTATCAGATAGATAGCAAGCAAATTGCTTTCCAGCTTGCTAGTGGATAGACATATGATCTGGGAGGAACCATTATTTTATTTTTTAAAGGGGTGGTTGAATATGATTTCACTTTTCTAACTTTAGTTAGTGTGTAATGTTGCTTTTTGAGCATAAACAACATCTGCAAAGTTCAAAGCAAAGGGAGATATTTGCTTTTAAAGAAATCGTTTTTTAAGGACTACAACAAACGGCTGGTAGGGACTACACGACATTCCTCCAGGGTTAGTGACATCACCAACCCTAAAATTTAAACCCCATCCCCGGGAAAACGCAGTCCATGTTGAGAAGAGGAAGAGCTGTTGTAGTCAAGTACATTTGTGAGTCAGCTCAAACTGTAGCATCCGTCTTTTCACATGCAATAGAAAGTCACTCTGTGTGCATCTCACAACAGTTCCAGTATGAGCGATTTATAGATTAGCATGACATAATATGCTAATTGAAGATAGTTAACTCCACATCAGCTAGGCTTGGGAATCGGTTCCAGGTTCCGGTTTGGAACCGGTTCCAAACCTTCCGATCCATCGGAATCGTACACGTCCACACGTTAACGATTCCACTAACGATTCCGAATGTTCCGTTCCATCCATTCCCGCGTCGCGGCATGACACAGTATGCGACTGGATTTTTAAATCCCCCAAAAGCGTGATGGCTACGAGACGTAAACGATCGAGAGTGTGGCTTCATTTTACAAAAGACGACGATCCGCAACATTCAAAGTGTAATCTTTGCAAAGCGGTTCTCGCTTGTAAGGGGGGGAGCACAACAAATATGCTCAAACATTTAAATAACATCCATGGCATTAAATACCAGGAGTGCACTATATTTGACAGCCTGCGCTCCACAAACAATGGTAGGCTTATAAATTATATCAAAACATTAATGCTAGATGTAAGTAACCAATGATCTTTTCTAACTAAATAGTCAAATTATGTGCAAATATTCGCTTGTTTCATTCATTGTAGATGGTGACAGACAACCTGGTGAGAGTAGCGAGAGAGAGACCCCTTTCACGCTAGCTGCTCAGGGAGCCAAGATGACAGAGGAAAGGGTGAACGAATGTCATCGCAAGGTTGTGAGGTTCGTTGTGAAAGGTTTGCACCCTTTCGTGACAGTAGAGCACGTCGTATTTCGGTAGGTGGGAGAAATGCTTACAATATTGTTATCAAGTAGTCTATGTTATGTACGGGTGACCAGTACGTCCTGAAAAAAAAAAATCGGACAGCCCCGACCCCGAGAGCCAATGTTCCGACTTCCGAATCCGTCCAAATTGTCCCGAAAATGATAGAACTAGGCCTACTAGAGCAGCAGTCTTTTTTTACCCAAAAGCGGCATGCTGAACAAAACACGCCGGTTTTCTCCGTATGCAATGTTAAACAAGCCTCCTTGAAACACACAGCCCTTCTATCAGTCAAATATCCTCCTGTCATCACGGAGTTGCAGGCGATAGCCTAAATCTTTTTTTTTTAAAGTAAATTTCGTTGCGGTTTTATTGTTTTTAAAAGCCTATCAGTGTTTTTCATAGGTTCGATTTAATGCTTAATCAGTATACAAATTAACGCTTTTCATGATCCCAGACTTTTGTGTAGCATGCTTGTTTACAAGACACACTACTAGTCTATGGAGAGTATATTTTTGAGAAGTATATAAAATGTAGACTGAAAGTATGCTTTCTTATTTTTAGTTGAAAAGAAGTGTACTAATAGAACACTTTAATAAACTTTAAATTATTATTATTGCTGTATACAAGATCAGGTTCAGTTCCATGCTCATTTTATTTACTCTATAAGCTATTCCACCCGAAAGCTTGTTACTATATAAACATGAACATGAACATGTTAGTTTATAAGACAGTGTGTAATATTATGTTTTTAAAAAAGTATTAAAAGTATAAAAAAGTATTTAATAAGCTACTCTATCAAAATAGTAAACACAAGTACAAGCCAAGAATACTTAGAATACTTAATTATACTTTTAAGTATATCTCGATCAACAAGTATAGGCCAAATATACTTAGACTTTTCTGTCAGTATAAGTCAAGTATACTTAAGTGCAATTTGAAGTATATTTCTGATAAGTACATAAAAAGTAGACTGAAAGTAAACTTTCTTATTTTTAGTTTAAAAGAAGTATACTAATAGAACACTTGAATAAACTTCTTTTTCGTAAGGGTATCCAACCTATAGGCTAGCTGAAGTCGCGCCGTCCTACTCGTTTTTAAAACAAATCCGTTAATTGTATGCATCTATTAGTTTCAGCAAACAGTATTTTCAGATTTTCCAAAAACTCGAATGGCTTGATATGGCAGAAATACACCTTCCAGCAATTTATTTGTTTATCTGCAAGTTTTGGAACATCTGAATAGGCCTATTTTGAAATTAGGCCTGGCCTACAGTGTATATTCAGTGTAATTTCATAGTCACTCACGTCATGCAACAACTTATCTTCCTCCCCACCCTCAAATTTCACCCATCCCCATCTGGTCACCCTACAGAATGTGGTTACACAATGAGCCATAATAACTTATTTAGCTCTATAGCCAGTATTGTTAAATCTGTCATTACTTAGGCCTATGTTAGCTAGTCTAAAATCATGAAAGTTAATAATAATTACTTACTAGTGTAATTAAACTGTAGTTCATTTAGTCTTTCTGGTGGCTAATTTTAAGTATTATTATTATATAGAATGTTGAATTATTTAGAATAATTATTAAAAAAAATTATTAATTATAATCTCTAGGGAGATGACTGAGGCTCTTAACCCAAGATACAAGCCACCGTCAAGGGATAGCTTGTCCAACCACCTCATACCTGCCTGGTATGAAGTGGAAAAGGCCAACTTAATTTCAATGTTAAGTGATATCAGCAATATGGCCATTACGGCAGATGGGTGGACAAGTGTCTGTCAGGACCACTACCTGACAATCACTTTGCACTATGTCAGGCAGGGGAAAATGGAAGGCAAAGTGCTTTGTACCAAGGCAGTTTATCAGGCACAGACAGGAATTAATGTGGCTTAGGAGATTGAAGGAATACTTCAAGAATACAGGGTTAGGGAGAAAGTGGTGGCAGCAACGGTTGACAATGCTGCCAACATGGCTGTCGCTCTGAGGACCCTAGCTATTGTGAGAATAGGCTGCTTCGCCCATACTCTGAATTTAGCTGCTCAGAAGATAATAAAATGCCAAAGCATCTCCAACTGGGCAGCAAGAGTGTGGAGTGTCATCGTGTGGATGAAGAGTGTGAGCATGGCAAAGGTCGTCCTCAAAGAGAAGCAGAAATTCCTGAGTAAGAATTTTTATATTTCCATTGCATGCTAATATAACATTTTGATGAGATATATAACTAAATATATGCAACAAACAAATTGATGGTTCTATAATGTGGATTAGGTGATGTGCTAACAATAGATGTTCCTTTCTCTCAGACCTGCCTCAGCATATGATGATTTTGGATGTAAAGACAAGGTGGAATTCTTCCTATCTAATGATCAAAAGGTTCTATGAACAATTCCCCGCAATACAGGCTGCAGTTATGGACCCCAGATTGAGGAAACAATCAGATAAGGAAAAGTAAGCTTTTATGACCTACTAAATTATGACTGATTATATATCTTGATTATTGAGTAGTTTGCAAAACTAAAGGGTAAGGGTAAAGTGCAAGGGTAGGGTAAATTGAAATTTTAAATTTATTTTTACAGTTCATCTTGAGAACGGAGGGGTAGTATGGGGAGATTACTGATTTGCTTGTTATGAACAATAATCATTATCTATTATAGATTGGTGGAGAATTTACAGACTGAAGACATGAGGAGGGCAGAGGAGTTCCTTCATCTGATGGGTGTGCTATACACATCCACCCTCTGCATCTCAAGCGAAAGAAGTCCAACATGTGGTCAAATTCTGTCAATTTTAAAGAAGTTGGAGAAACACTATAGGCCTTTATCACAGTGCGTGTGACGTCACTTCCAACGGCGTATAGTAGCGTAAACCTACTTCCGGTCTAGTCTGTAGCAATGGCGGCGAGCACAGTGAGGAATTGTTGTTGCGTTGTTGCGATAAAGGCCTATACCATCCAAGCACAGGACTCTACCTTCACAAGGAACATAAAGGAAAAGATTTGGACTGATCTCTCTGCACGCTACCAGGTACTTTGACTGACATATTCATGGAGGACAAATGTTCACTGCTCAAGAAAAATTATATACTGATGTGGACGGGAATTTCACATTTGTCTCTGTTGAACATGAATCTTTCTTTCTAAATTCTAGAATGAAGAAGTGCAGATCTTCTTGGAAGAGGCAACAGTAATGGACCCAAGGTTCAAGATGAAAATTGAGAGTGATGCCATCTGGGAAAGGCTAAGAACAGCAGCAGTGGTGATGGCCATCACAGAAGAGGTATTTGACTGTCTGTCTGCTATTGTTATCATTTTACACCAATTTCATACCGTATATGGGACTCACAATTTGTTTTTAAGCAGGAGCAAGAAGAAGCTCAAACACTGGAGGAAGAAGAAGACCAGGAAGAGGTAGAAGAGGAAGACTATGTAAGCTCTGATCTCTATTAGTTCATTACAAAGAGTGTACTACTAACAGTCCTCTCTAAAAGCAGGTTTGTAAATGTTTTTTATTTTTATTTCAGTCCCCACCTGCAAAGCACCGCAAGACAGCCTTGGAGGAGCTGTTTGAAGAGGAGGACCAAACGTTGCATTCGACTGTCCCGAAGCAGGCCCGCCGGGGCAAGTAGGGAGCAAGTAGATTTGGAAGTGCAAATCTACAGCAGCCTTCCTGCCATTCCTATGTCAGGTGACCCTGTGCTCTGGTGGTGGGAAAAGAGTGGCAGTCTGCCCTTACTGTCTGCTTTAGCAGAGAAGTATTTGTGTGTTCAGGAATCTTCCATTCCTTCAGAGCGGGTGTTCTCCACAGCTGGAGACACAATCAGCCTGGAGAGATCAAGGATCCTCCCAGAAAAAGCAGACATGCTTGTTTTTCTGCACAAGAACTTTAACAGAAGTTAAAATGTAAACCAAGATGTTTTGTTTACTCTTTTATAGTTTAGCACACACGAGTCGACTAAGTGTGATTACAATATAAAGCTTTGTTTTAGAAATGTTTACTTTTTTTTTTTAAATTTCAAAGCATTCAACTTCTGTATTGATATTGCACACTTGGTTTTCATTCTCTAAAACCACTTTAAATTAGACATTCAAAGCCAACAACTCTCAAAGCCACCCTGTAAGTGTTCAGCAAATGGTACAGGAATCGATATGGGAATCGATAAGGAATCGCATCGATAAGCAGACTCGACAATGGCATCGATATCGATAATTTCTTAACGATGCCCATCCCTAACATCAGCAACATGAATTCATCAACTAACCATTCAGAGACGTCCTGTTGCATTCTACGTGTTGTCACTTATTCTTGAGTCTCTCCATCTTTGTCTGACTCCGTTTAAACATAAAAGGCAGAACAGTTTCTGTCATTTTAGTGTGTGTCTGCGTGAGGTAATCGGAGCTGCTAACACACAAGCTCTTGAAACCCCGCCCTCTGTGTCGGGAGCAGCAGCATATTTACATTTAAAGGGCCAGACACAAAACGGTGCGTTTTTGCTAACCCTCAATGCTATATAAAAATATCTGTGGGGTATTTTGAGCTAAAACTTCACACACACACTCTGGGGACATCAGAGATTTATTTTACATCTTGTGAAAAGGGCATTATACCACCCCTTTAAAAACAATTTAAACACATTCATGGTATTACAATAAACAAAGCTCTCCAGTGTCTTTTTACAACAAAAATGAGAAAGCTTAACTTAATATTTAGCTTGTAGTTAGCAAGCAGTCATAACTGGTTAAAAATTTGTCAGTGTCAAAAGAACTTCACTGGCAGTGTTGTTGATCCTTGGACTGTCCAAAAATGCAACCAAGCCATGTTCATTTAGTAGCAGTTTAGCAGGTTAATTAATCTCCTATATCCTAACTTGTTATCATAAACAAACAGTTGCCTCTCAAGCCAAATGATACTCTTTGCTCCTCCTGAAGAAGACTGTAAATCAACTCAGCTTTAATTAGCGAGACATCCAAAATATTCTGGAAGGTGGGTCCCCTGGACTGGAGTTGAGAAACACTGATCTACAACCTATTACAAAATAAAAACATAATTCATCAACAGCAGATCATAAGAAATGGCTTGGTATAAACACGCAGTATTGATTGTGAATTGCTCTGAAACAGTGAGAACATGCAGTGCTCACATCAATTTCATCATTGCATTTTGAAGTTTAATAATCAATTAGGCTGTATGGTGATTCCTGTTTTCTTGTGCCCAAATTTTAGACTTCTTAAAATGTAAGTTATTCGTTTTGTTATACCATTTAAGATATTCAAGACTTTTTTTTGCATTAAATTTGATCAAACTGAATTTAAGACTTTATAAAAACCCACAGATACCCTGTGACTAATATATCAGTCAGCAGAGCAAAGACTTCAATATTGTCAGAATTTTTGCAAGCTATGGCAGTCAAGTTTAGTCCAATAAGTATCACAATAAGTCAAGTCTTGATTTTGCAGAGTAGGCATGTTGGGTCAACAGGTTTTGGAAGAAAAAAAAGTTCCAACTTTTATCCCTACTCCTAACCTAAACCCTAACCATATAAACTACAGGAAAATGATACTGTAGGTTGTTAAGAATGGTGTACATGCCCCCTAAATCATGCCCCCATTTATCATGTCCTGAAAACTTGACCTGTTCATCACCTATTTTAGTCTGTTTCTAGTCATGTAGCATACAGATTTGATTTTAGATATCTAGTATACTTGCAGTTAAGTGCCTCGGACCTCTAAGTATCATGTGACAAGCATAGGTGATGCTCACCTTTGTTAGTGGGTTCTTAATTTCACAGTTAATTCCTCCTATGAGATGCATGTTGGGCATCAGGGGTTTGGGGAACTCCAGGGTGAAATCATACCGCATTAACCAGACAGCTCCAGTGCTCAGGATCTCAGCTATGCTCACATCTCTCTGCAGGAAGTTGGATGCCACTTCCTCAACGGACCAGTAAACAACCTTACATCCTAGTGGATCCAGCATGCTCACAAGAACGTTCATCACATGCTGACCAAAAGACATGCGGTCTGAGTTTTGTGTAAAGAAATGTGGGATATATGAAGGAGGGTCCGGACGGGCTGTGGCTGCAGCATCGCATGGCAATCCCCTTAACATGTTCACCGCAGGTACGGAAAAATTAAGTGCCAATATGGGCCCCATTGGTAGGGCAGGATCTGTTAAAACAGCATTAAAGTTTTGTTCTCTCAGAAACTCTATAAGCTCCTGGTTCTTGAACAGACTTTCAGTTGCAGAGGCCATTAAGTTCATCATCTTTTTAAAAAGGTCCACCTTTGAAGTCACACTCTTCAATAGGGACTGCCCTGGTGCTGTTAATTCACGAACATGGTCCACCATTATTTGGTTGAATAGATCTTGCCCATACGAGACTGGAAATCTCTTTGTGATGTAGTGTTTGCCTGGACCCAAACGCATACTGATCTCTGGAATCACCACAATCACTGTGTGACCTCTGCGTCCCATCTCTTCTGCCAAGGCCTTCACTCCTGTCCAGTGACTTCCATCCACTGGCACCACTAACAGTTTCCCAGTCCAACTGCTTTTCCCAGACGGACTCTGGTCCAGCGCTGCACAAATGACTATAATGATCACTAGACATAAAACTGGTAGAGCTTAACGTTGATACCTGAACTATGTTCAAAGATACAACCAAGCTGCAACACATTCACGTATTAGCGGTTTAGTTGATTTATGGATTTCCTAAAGAGCTTATTTTCTAGTCTGTCATCCAAGGCAAACAGTGGCTTCTCAAAACAAAGGGATACTCTTTGTACCACCTTAGGATACCTCAGCTTTGACCTCTTGGTTGACCAAAATATCAGTCTGCAGAGCAAAGGCTTCAAGATGCTCACAAGATGCAGAACACATTGATGAAAATACATACTGTATGAGTTTTGTGTGAAGAATTTTGGGACGTAAGACACAGAAACTGGGCATGCTGCGGTGGTCGAGTCTAATCTGCAGTCTGCAATCTAATACATTAATACCAAATACTAAATTCTGATTAGTTGTCAGAAATGTTGTTCCAGGACCAACAAGGATGTTGCTACAGAAACATGTAGAAGCCACATTCACCCAAAATGACCCTGGTAATGAATTACGTAGGTTCAGAGTCCCACTCGTCTTTTGTTTCTTTTACCACCCTTTTCAGTCTGGGTTCTCCTGCAGATACTGTAGTGACTTTAAACATGCTTTAGTTTAATCACACATTACGAGTCCTGAGAGTTGTGAATATTTTACATTCTAATACATTAATCTGGCCTTTTTGAAACATTTACCTTTTCATCACCTCATTTAGACAATTTCTATGTCACATACTGTAATATTTGATTGTAGTTATCTAGTATACTTGCAGTTAAGTGCCTCAGACCTCTAAGTATCATGTGACAAGCATATAGGTGATGCTCACCTTCGTCAGTGGGTTCTTAATTTCACAGTTAATTCCTCCTATGAGATGCATGTTGGGCATCAGGGGTTTGGGGAACTCCAGGGTGAAATCATACCGCATTAACCAGACAGCTCCAGTGCTCAGGATCTCAGCCATGCTCACATCTCTCTGCAGGAAGTTGGATGCCACTTCCTCAACGGACCAGTAAACAACCTTACATCCTAGTGGATCCAGCATGCTCACAAGAACGTTCATCACACGCTGACCAAAAGACATGCGGTCTGAGTTTTGTGTAAAGAAACGTGGGATATATGAAGGAGGGTCCGGACGGGCTGTGGCTGCAGCATCGCATGGCAATCCCCTTAACATGTACACCGCAGGTACGGAAAGATTAAGTGCCAATATGGGCCCCATTGGTAGGGCAGGATCTGTTAAAACAGCATCAAAGTTTTGTTCTCTCAGAAACTCTATAAGTTCCTGGTTCTTGAATAGACTTTCAGTTGTAGAGGCCATTAAGTTCATCATCTTTTTAAAAAAGTCCACCTTTGAAGTCACACTCTTCAATAGGGACTGCCCTGGTGCTGTCAATTCACGAACATGGTCCACCATTATTTGGTTGAATAGATCTTGCCCATACGAGACTGGAAATGTCTTTGTGATGTAGTGTTTGCCTGGACCCAAACGCATACTGATCTCTGGAATCACCACAATCACTGTGTGACCTCTGCGTCCCATTTCTTCTGCCAAGGCCTTCACTCCTGTCCAGTGACTTCCATCCATTGGGACCACTAACAGCTTCCCAGTCCAACTGCTTTTCCCAGACTGACTCTGGTTCAGCGCTGCACAACTGCCTGTGCCTATACTGATCACTAGACATAAAATTGCGATGAAGTGCATCTTTCTAGCCAAAAGTACTTTAAAAAGACTGACGTTGTGAAGCTTTACCTCGGTGTGTCCGTTTGGCTCACTATATGTACAAATATATCAACTGGTTGCTTTTGCAATTTACGATCAAATAATCAGCAGGTAGATTGTCTTCCAGCTTTTGAGTGGCTAGATACATGTGGGTTTACAGAGTTTGCCAGTTACACATCGACTTTACTGGTTAATGATTACAATAATAATAGTGTAAACAGAACTTCATTATTGGCCGTGCTAAATGTTTTGATATTTCAAATATGTTCAAAGATGCAACCAATTCACAAAACATATTCAGGCAGTAGAAGTTCAGCTGATTTATGGATTTCCTAAAGAGCTTATTTTCTAATTTACCATCGAAAGAAAGCAGTGGCTTCTCAAGCCAAAATATATCCTTTGAATAGAATGACAGTCTGTATAAAAGATGAGTTAAATCAAAACTCATCTCTTTTACAGCCTGTTTGTCATTCTAAGCAATCAGAAGCTTCTCAAGGCAAAGAACACTCTTTGTTCCCCCTGATGAAGTGCAAAAATCACCTCAGTGCTAACCTCAAAACCTTAAATTAAATCTTAAAAGCAACCTTTATAGGGACAGCTCACCCAAAACTGAAACCTCTTTCATTTACACACCTTCATGTTTTTCCAAAACTGTATGACTTTTTCTTCTTTGGAGCAATAAGATAATAAAAGAGATGTTGGAAAAGTATGATATTTTAAGAAATATCTCAGATATTTTGTCCATAAAATGGAAGTAAATTGTCCTTAAAACAGTTTGGTTACCAACATTCTTAAATTTATCTTCTTTTGTGTTTCGCAGAAGAAAGTCACATGGTTTTGTAACAACATTAGGGTGAGAAAATTATTATAGAAATATAAATTTTTGGGTGAACGATCCCTTTAAGCTTTAAACCCATGCCTGGTGTAGTAAACAGTTGAAGCAAACATTTTTGTGTAAGCATCCATTCAAATGTCTGCAAACACATCCCTCCACTCACCTTAATCAGAGGCCTTTTCACAGCACAGTTAATCCCCCCGATTAGAACCATGTTTGGCATCAAGGGTTTAGGAAACTCCATGATGAAATCATACCGCAGCAGCCATAGAGCTCCACTTTGCAGGATCTCCACCACACTTACATCTCTCTGCAGGAAACGGGAGGCTACATCCTCAGTAGACCAATATATTAGTTTGCAGAGCAAAGGCTCTAGGATGCTCACTAGAAAGTTTAGCACACGTTGACGAAAAGACATACGGTCTGAATAGTGTGTAAAGAACCGTGGGATGTAAGATGGAGGGTTTGGACAGGCTGTGGCCGTCGAGTCTAGTCCGCAGGGTAAGCCTCGCAACATATAGACAGCAGGTAAGGAGAGGTTATAAGCCAGAATGGCACCAGTTGGCACAGCTGGGCTGGTGAGTACCGCATCGAAATTCTGCTTCCTCAGGAAATCCACCAGCTCTTGGTTTAAGAGGAGACTCTCAGCTGTAGCCCTTTGGAAGTCCACAAATTTCCTCATTTTACTGATTCTGGTGCTGATCTTCTCCAACAGAGGCTGCTGCTTATTATCCATCACCTCAGCATTTCGAGCTTGGAGTTCATCCAGTTGTTGCTGTCCATATGGAACCGGAAACGTTCTAGTAACGTAGTGTTTTCCAGGTCCTAACAGTACACTGACCTCTGGAATGACCACCATCACTTTGTGACCCCTGCGGCCCATCTCCTCCGCTACGGCTTTTACACCAGTCCAGTGACTTCCGTCCATGGGCACCACTAAAAGCGAACCAGTCCAACCAGGTTCTCTAGGATGCATCGTCTCTCCCACATCTGCAAAAGCAAGCATGAGGCAGCCTACAAATGCAACCAATCTCATCTTTAGGTCTTCATGTTCAAAGGGTGTATTTGAGGAGAGATGCATTCTGCCAATGATTCCTCAAGGTCTTGTGCAGAACTCTCTGTGAATCTCCCCCTTCACTGTATTGAACAAACTGGATCAAGGCTTGTTTTTCTGTGTGAATTCCTTGCAGGATTAGCCTAACCAACTGTGTGATCAGGCCGGGACCATTCTTAAAAGTGAAGCAGAAGGAGAAAAATTGTCAATTTGACACCAGAGCCAATACACATGTCTCACGAAGACCCTGGCAAAAATGTAGGTACAAAGTCCTGCTTATCTTTTGTTTTATTTTTACTGGCTGATATCCCAGGACCTTTGTTACCCTTTCCAGCCTGGGTTAACCTGTAGATAGATAATAAAACTAGATAATGACTTTGAGTTTTAAACTGAGGTTTACATTTTCACACAACGCGAGTGCTGAGGATTTTGAGTATTCTAAATTTCAAACAAACTTATTTACATTGGCATCATCTGATTTAGTCTCACAGCATATAGCTACAGATCTTTTTTGGATACCTAGTAAAGCTGCTACTACATGCAGTATCATGTAAAAATGAGATGTTCACCTTTGTCAGTGAGTTCCTAATTTCAGTTCAGACTAGAGCTCATATCAGTATCACCTTGGGCATCAGTGTTTTGGACATCATTGAGACTGCTCCAGTGCTCAGGATTTCAGTCAGGATCAAATCTTTTGACAGGAAGTTGGACCTCAAATATTTACTGAATGAATATAGCCATGGCGACTGGCACAATGACCTGCACTGTTCGCTACAAATATGCCTATGCAAACAAAACAACTAAATAATCTCATGGATGGACCTTTTAACAGGTTGTGATGACGTGTTATCAACACGGCAAATCTATTTAAGTTTTAAAATTTTTATTTAAAATTAAATTTTTTAAAAATGCAATACACATTTACAACTCTATACTTTGTAAAAAACAAAACAAAAAAACAACAACAACAAAACATAAAATGTGTTTCTTATACAACGGCTGAGGGAGTGGCGGCAAATTTGACATATTTCTCTCTTCTGCATATTTTTCCCTCTTTAGGAAGATCGTGCAAACACTATCACAGATTTTTTTTTTTAAATTTTAGAGCAAATGCAATTTCAAAAATGATATTTACTTACTGTCGTCACATGTCGAACCCCCGAAATGGGGAAAGGGTCAATTGTCAATGGGACAGAAATATTTGTAATATACATTACATTTTTCAGGAAGTGTTTTGAAAATGTACTTAGTCTGACCACAGGGTGGTGCAATTACATCATATGGCAACCATACTGTCTATGAACCAAACCAAATCAAATACCCTATCTAGTATCATATGATTACTGGCAGGAGCGGAGCTACAAAAATATTTATAGGGTTGCATGAGGTCTAAGAGTGGGCAACACCACAGCAAGGGCCCATAGTTTTTGGGCATTTATGGCCTGACATACACAATTGTGTTCACAAACTTTGCATTACCACAAAGTAATCATCTATACTGTTTAAAATTAAATAACAAAATGTTTAATATAAATTTAAATAAAAATGTTATAACCAAATTTCGATATCCATCATGGCACCAAGTAAATACTGAGATACTCTAGCCTATATGAAAAACTTCAACAGATTCTAAATGTTTCTGAGCTTGTATCACTAAAGAAGATGAGTTGTTTTATTAATATTACTGGTATAGGATGGTATAAATCACGTTTAAGTGCCAGTTAAAGTTAATACAAATTCTAACATTAGAAAGAAATACAATACTTGCTCCAAAACAGAATGTATACCCCCTGTTCTATTGTTTGCTTCTTTTTTCTTTACCCTGCACAAAACACAAACTTCCAGGTCAAAATAAAACATTCTAGTTAAAAACATTCTCTTCTGTCAAAATCTATCTTCGACCTCAAATGACACAGAAAACTGGACACTACCCCACCGCCCAGTGAACACTAGTGCGCGCTGCATGCGCGTGAAACCGTCATGCACAGTTTCCTGAAAGACGTGTTTTCCTGCCATTTTCCTGTCTCTTTTTTTAACTCACCACATTGAAGTTCCACTGCCTATGGAAGCCCGTTTCCACCACGGTTGAGTAAAAAAAAAAAAAAAAAAAAAAAAAAAAAAAAAATTCAAGTCAATGAGAAACTTTCTCATAATAATGACTTGACATCTCAAAATAATGAGAAACTTTCTCGTAATAATGAGAAATTATTTCTCATTATTACGAGATGTTAAGTCATTATTTCGAGAAAGTTTCTCATTATTACGAGAAAGTTTCTCATTATTTTGAGATGTTAAGTCATAATTACAAGAAAGTTTCTCATTATTATTAGATGTTAAGTCATTATTATGAGAAAGTTTCTCATTATTATGACTTAAAGAATTTTTTAAGCAATAACAAAGCTGAACTTTATAATAATAAATACCATAAATACATATTATTCCAAATATATATTTTCTTATTTTATTCATACATGTGGGTGAAGAAATACAAAATATGTTGTATTAAATACACATTATAATTAAATACAATACTGTATGCAAAACAAGACAAATAAATAAGATCAGTCCTCTTCAGTGCGAGGAGCTGGTGTGTGTGTGTCTATTGGCTGGCAGTTTTTTCGGTTGTATGGGGATATTCCGTGTGTTTCTGGACAGGCACATTTGAAGCTGCCTCTGTGGTTGATGCAGAGGTGAGAACAGCTGCCGTTATTCAGCTCACACTCATTGACATCTGACAAATATCAGAAGGAAGAACACTTAACAGCAAGAATTCATCTCTCAATGAAAAACTACACATATTTTAGTTGTGTATATGCATGCATCAGTCTGTGCTGGCAGGGTATGCATGTTTGCGTGCTGACCTTCACACTGGGCTCCATTAGGGTGCAGTCTGTATCCACGAGGACAGATACATCTGTAAGTACCCGGCAGATTCAAACACTTCCACTCGCACGTGTGCAACTGTTGTTGCTGGAGGACCTCGGTTTCCTCACACTCATTAATGTCTAAAAACAAACCAGAAAATACAACTTTGAAAAAAATAAAAAAATACACATCTCAATATTAATTATCTTAGAAATCATCTATGCTGCTCTTAAAGGGGCCATATTATGGATAAAGGTCTTAAAGGAGTAATTCACTTTAAAATGAAAATCACCCCATGATTTACTCACCCTCAAGCCATCCTAGGTGACTTTTTGACTTTCAGACGCTCAAAAAAGTGCATCCATCCATCCATCATAAATTAACTCTAAATGACTCCAGGGGGTTAATAAAGGCCTTCTGAAGCAATACGATGAGTTTGTGTAAGAAAAATATTCATAATTTAGGGAGACAAGGCAAATGACCTGATAAATATAACAATACGCCATCTGCATAGAGTGAGATTTTACACTCCATATTCCCTTTTATGAAATCCTTTAATAAAAGTGGCTTGATTACAATGGAAAATGAAAAGTGGAGACAGCGGGCAGCCTTGTCTGGTGCCTCTTTGTAAACTAAATAAGGCAGATCGATTATTATTGGTGCGAACTGCTGTCATTGGGGAGGAATAGAGGATTTTAACCCATGATGTGAAATTGGGGCCAAATCCAAATCTTCCTAGAGTACAGAAGAGATCAAAGGTTTTTTCAGCATCAAGCGATATCAAAATCTCTGGTATGTCGGGTGGGGAGGGACTGTAAATAATATTTAAAAGACTTCTAACATTAAAAAAGGAGTGTTGTCTGCCGATATAAATGCTTGAGCTCTTTAAAGCAGGATGGATTCTGATTGGCTGTCATTGTTTTATCGTTTATAATCTGGAAAAAAATAGTTCTGAAAGTGAATCCAACGATATAGTTTCTCTGTATCGTTATTATTCTATTTGTGGTGTATACTCAGCTTTTATTTTTAATGTAGAATGATTTTTAGAACTATATCTTTATCATTATTGTTAGAACTATATCTTTATCATTATCATTATTGTTATAGCTATTGTTTTAGGTGTGAATTGGCCTTAAAGGGATAGTTCACCCAAGATATTTGAAGAATATTGAAAATAAAGACATTCATACAGGTTTGGAACAACTTGAGGGTGAGTAAATGATGACACAATTTTTGGGTGAATTATCCCTTTAAGTTTCCCGGTACTAGTCTACATATACAGTAGTAAGCCTGTGTATTACAAATCAGTGTAAATAAGACTTTACGACCTCTTAAGACATATCTGCTTCTGTCCACCAGTGTTAAGATAAATTAAAGATATGTAAAAGTCTGACCTATGCACTGTCTGCTGGTGCTGTCCGGTTGGTACCCTTCGGGACACAAGCACTGGAAACTGCCTGGCGTATTAATGCAACCAAATGCACAGAGAGCCCTACCAACATGCTGGCACTCATCTACATCTGAAAGTAGAAATATTAAAATTAACTATATCAAGACCAGGTTGAAGTATGTCATCACAAACAGAATATATATATATATATATATATATATATATATATATATATATATATATATATATATATATATATATATATACCGGTACACACACACACATATACACACTGTATATACAGTGGTGGTCAAAATTGATGGCACCCCTGATAAATATGATAAGAAATGGCTGTAAAAAATAAATCTGCATTGTTTATCCTTTTGATCTTTCATTCAAAAAATTCACAAAAATCTAACCTTTCATTGAAGTAAAAGACTTGAAAGTGGGGGGTAAATCACATTACAAAATAAATGTTTTTCTCCAAAACACGCTGGCCATAATTGTTGGCACCCTGTTATTAAATACTTTTTGCAACCTCCTTTTGCCAAGATAACAGATCTGAGTCTTCTCCTATAATGCCTGATGAGTTTGGAGAATAACTGACAAGAGATCAGAGACCATTCCTCCATACAGAATCTCTCCAGATCCTTCAGATTCCCAGATCCATGTTGGTTCTTCTTATCTTCAGTTCACTCCACTCATCAGGTCAGGGAAACGGGGACGGTCATGGCAGAAGCTTCATTTTGTGCTCCGCAACAAATTGTTGTGTTGATTTTGATGTTTGTTTTGGACCATTGTCCTGATGGAAGATCCAACCACGGCCCATTATAAGATTTCTAGCAGAGGCTGTCAGGTTTTGATTTTTTTATCTGTTTGTATTTGCTAGAATCCATAATACCATGTATCTGAACAAGAAGTCCAAGACCTCCAGCAAATAAATAGGCCCACAACATATAAGATCCAGCAGTGTATTTAACCGTAGGCATGGGGTACTCTTCATCCCTGTTTGCACCAAACACATCTGCTGGGTTTGCTGGCAAAAAGCCCTTTTTTTTTTGTTTCATCTGACCACAGAATCCGGTCCCTTTTGAAGATCCAGTCGTGTCTGACAACTGAATATGCTGGAGTTTATTTTTGGAGGAGAGAGGAGGATTTTTCTTGAAACCCTCCCAAACAACATGTGGGGATGTAGGGGTTGTTTGATTTTTTTTTTTTAACGCTTTCTGACCCCCAAGACTCAACTAATCTCTGCAATTCTCCATCTGTGATCCTTGGAGAGTCTTTGGCCACTCAAACTTTCCTCCTCACCGTCCATTAAGACAATATAGACACACGTCCTCTTCCTGGCAGATTCGTAACATCTTTAGTTGATTATAACTTCTTAATTATTGCCCTGATGGTCAAAATGGGGATTTTCAATTCTTTAGCTATACAGCCACTTTCTATTTTGTGATGCTCAACAATCTTTTGCTGCACATCAGAACTATATTCTTTGGTTTTAGTCATTGTGATGGATGATTAAGGGAATTTGGCCTTTGTGTTTCCTCATATTTAAACTCCTGTGAAACAAGAAGTCATAGCTGGACAATTTCATGTTCCTAGTCACCCTGGTGTGCTAAAAAAGGTAAATATTAATGGGAATATACTTCAGAGATATTTTTCTCATAAAAAATTCTAGGGGTGGCAACAATTATGGCCAGCGTGTTTTGGAGAAAAACATTTATTTTATAATGTGATTTACCCCCCAATTTCAATTCTTTTACTTCAGTGAAAGGTTAGATTTTTGCGAATTTTTTGAAGGAAAGATCAAAAGGATAAACAATGCAGATTTATTTTTTACAGCCATTTTTTATCATATTTATCAGGGGTGCCATCAATTTTGGCCACCACTGTATATACTGTATATACATGTGTAGATATATATTGCCAAATGACATACTTTAACTTTAAAAATGGTTGTTTCATTGGCAATGCATCACACCAGACACTGATTCACTCACCAGAGCAGGATGTCCTGTCTGGAGAAAGCTGAAACCCTGGACTGCAACTGCACCTGTATGAGCCCAAGGTGTTTTCACAGACCTGCTGGCACCGGTGCAACTCCTCCACACACTCGTCCAGATCTATAAATACCACAGACAGGCACATGAAAAGACCAGAACACATACTTGAAACAAGTACTAGCATGTGCATGAATGAACACATGGACACAAACAATGATGAAGAAGAGTGATATCAAACACATTCCGATATATTTAATATATGCAGATGCATGACCAAGTATACAGATACACACTCTCACAAGCAAACATTACTTGTCAGGATGAGCACAAAAGGGATAAAGAAGTTGTACAGCTATGCAAAGAAGAATTATTGGAATTTGGAACACAACATTTTTTCAGCCCTGTTCACACCTGTATTTAGTGCTGTCCACTTGTGATCAGATCACAGAGATGGATGTTAATATCAGGCGTAAATGACAGAAGAAATGACATAATGAAAGGTTTTGGCCTTCAAAACGTGCTGTTCATCACACATGAAAACACAGGTAAGTGTTTGTGTGCTGCACCGCAAAATCTCTGTCTGCTAAAGCAATGTAAAAACATATGTTGTCATAAATTATTTCACATATACTTTTGTGTACACAAGTAGTGCACTTAGATCCAGTTTGTCTGAATAGAACACAGGACACCTGTTTAAGCATTCATAGAGTGATATTCCTTAAAATCTTAGACTAGTCCATTAACTGCTAAAACTCATAAAATGAACCTTAAGCACACCGTATTTTATGTGTAGACCTACACTCTAAAAATAAAGGTTCTTTATCGGCATCTATAGGGGCTTTCGCACTGGAGGAACCTTTTCATAGTTCCTAGAACTAATGGCTGAAGTATCTGCTTTTTGGAGTGTCTGCACCGCAGGAACTGGGAATTATTTTAGTTCTAGGAATGCCTTTTGGGGGAACTAAATTAGCTCCTACTTCAGAGTAGGGTCTAACCCAGCACTATAGGAACTACCAGTGACGTAAGTTTACGTTGATTGGCCGAACGCAAGCAAAACACCAGCACCCGCCATTAAAAAAAAAAAAAAAAAAGCTATGTACATGAACTAACTCTACGAACATGGAAAACAGTGACAGATGGACCTCTCAACCTTTACGCTAAACCTCTCAACGCGACAAGCAAAAACAAACAACGGACCAAGCAAAACATGTTTCTATGAAGAACCTTCAACATCCATGGAACCTGGATAAAAGGTTTATTATAGTGGATTATATAAGATATTATAGTAAAAAGGTTCTTCACACTAAAAATTGTTCTTTTCAGAACTGTTCACTGAATATTATTTGAGGAACCCAAAATGGTTCTTTTTGGAAACTTATTTTTTTTAAGAGTGTATATTGTCTTTTCATCCTTATGTTGGACAACTCTTAAAACACAGCGTGAACCTCACACACATGCAGTAGCTTGTCATTTAGGTCTAATTAACAGCCTGATATGGTTCAAGAATTCAATGCTCTGGGGTGACACCAGAGGGTGATGTTGAGTCTTGAAGGCATTCAGGGCTGAATGGACACACCACAGCTGGTTTGCAAACCAAAACCATAAATCTAAGACACACAGGTCAAGGATGCGTAAACAAGCTTTTAACCCGGTGTCAAGAGCACCTCTTGACAGAAAAAAAAAAGAAAAAGAGTAAGCCGCCATTCCAAAAGTGGAAAACCTATAATCACTGGAGTCTGGCTGTCGAAAGAATGCTATTCCGTGGTCGTTTTGCAGTGGTAATGATACCACAGTCAATAGATAAGATTAAACGTGCATGTAGTTCCTCTCTCACCTCGACAGGTGCGCTGGTCCTCCAGAAGCAGGAACCCTGGTTTACAGAGACACTGGGCGCGATTCTGTTCATTGAC
Source organism: Squalius cephalus (assembly GCF_949319135.1). NCBI lineage: Eukaryota > Metazoa > Chordata > Actinopteri > Cypriniformes > Leuciscidae > Squalius > Squalius cephalus. Next base: position 24,864,079 of record NC_137143.1, on the reverse strand, counting down.
GTGACAGATCTGAGAGCATCCTCCGTTGTTTAGGGAGCAAGGAGTTAACTCTGCAATTAAAATAAACATACTATGATGAAATTAAGATCTAACTAGTTTAAAAAAAAAGGATGATCCAAGCCACTGAACAGGGAAAAAAAGTAAGTTAAAAGTGTAAAGTATGTTCTTAAATGCTTTTGAAACAGAAAGTTATAGATTAAGTGGTCCCTTTCAAATAATACAGTTTATTTTATTAATATATATTATTAATAATATAAGATTTATTCATATAATTATATATAACCATATAATTATTACAATTTAAAACAGCTATTTTCTATGTGAATATATAGTTAAGTGTAATTTATTCCTGTGATCAAAGCTGAATTTTCAGCATCATTACTCCAGTCTTCAGTGTCACATGATCCTTCAGAAATCCTTCTAATATGATGATTTGATGCTCAAGAAACATTTATGATTATTATCAATGTTGAAAACAGTTTTTTACATTTTTATTTCATGATGCTATGATGAATAGAAAGTTCAAAAGAACAGCATTTATCTGAAAGGGAAAGCTTTTGTAACATTAAACATTACCGTTCAAAAGTTTGGGGTCAGTAAAAATTGTACTTTTATTCATCAAGGATGAGTTAACCTGATCAAAAGTTACAGTAAAGACATTTATAATGTTAGAAAATATTCTATTTTAAATAAATGCTCTTCTTTTGAACTTTCTATTCATCAAAGAATTTTGAACAAAAATAATGTACACAACTGTTTTCAACATTGAAAATAATAATGAATGTTTTTTGAGCATTAAATCATCATATTAGAATGATTTCTGAAGGATCATGTGACACTGAAGACTGGAGTAATGATGTGGAAAATGCAGCTTTCATTTGAGGAATAAATTACATTTTAAAATATATTAAAATAGAAAACAGTCATTTCAAATTGTCATAATATTTCACAATAATACAGTTTTTTTAATTGTTTTTTTTAATCAAATAAATGCAGCCTTGGTGAGCAGAAGAGACTTCTTTTAAAAACATAAAAAAATCGTACCGATCTAAAACTTTTGACCAGTATATATAGTTTCAAATAATATAGATACACTCTGTGTGTGTATATATATATATATATATATATATAGTTTCAAATGGTTTAAGTTTAGAGAACAGGACATGATTTGCTCACTGCTGAGAATAAAATCCCACATCCGCAGTGGTTTACATATCCTCCGACCTAATGAATTTACCTTGTGTAGACAGGAAACACTTTTGACAATTACATGATTTTGAAAATTACACTTTGTTTAACCCACTAAACAGTGGTAAACTTAATTTGATTCAGTAAGAATATACATTCATGTGCATTTTTAAAATAAGATAATGTGTTTAACAGAACACATGAGGGGTCAAAACCTATAGGTAAACACGTATTCCCAGATGTGTCTGATGACATTTAAAGCCGTTCTGAGGTCATCTGTGTTGAACATTTAAGCCTATCACCTGCTTAGAGTAGAGATGAGCAGGATATTACACAGATGTCATATCTACAGACATGTAAGATTGGAGTGTGTGTGAGGGAAGACAGGAAGGAGTCAGTATGGTAAAAAGCAACAATACAATAAAAGCACATAAACAGGCTTATGAACAATAAATCTTCCCAGCAATTTTCATGTCTTCAATGAGCATGTGATACAACCCTGTTAAATAAACCCTTTCTTAATAAATCTATAAATAAATAAATAAACATTCTCTCCTTAGGATGAATTGTTTGAAATATTCCTGATAAATACAGAATACCATTTCCTCTTCATAAGAAAAAAAGCCATGCTATTATGAATCAAAATTATGACATAAAAAGTCATGATTAGTAGATATAAAACTGAAAGTATGAGATACAAAATCATATTTATGACATAAAGGTTGAAATTATGACAAAAAAATGTTTTATTGTCAATTACGACTTTTAAAAGATATGTTATTTCGACTTTACCAAATCATTATTTATTTCTATGTGGTGGAAATGGGCTTCCATTATAGATAACAGAATAAATGTAAAAATAATGTTGCTCTTCCACTGTCTTCAGATTGTGCATTTAATGTTAAAAATTTATTTTCAATTTTATCCTGCAAAAATAACTTTCTACATATTTAGTTCTGTCTGTGTCGTATCTTACCTAAGCAGAGAGGTGTTTGGCCACTCCATTGTCCATTGTGTTGGCAATAGCTGTAAACATCACCATTGGTCAAGGTGTATCCAGGGTAACAGGCATATTGAATATAATGCTTATACTGAAGTGGGTCAGGATTCTTTATCGACCGAAAGTAGAATGTTCCGTGAGAAGGAAATGGAGGGTAGGGACATACTGGACGACGTTTCCTTGTTGGAAACCTTGGAAGATCTTTCCAGACTGGAGGACCAAAAGTTTGTTTGGGGTCACTTTGATTGTTTCTTTCATTTACTTGACCATCATCAGTAATGTCAGAAAAGTTATGGATGTCAGTTTGAGCCTTCAGAAGCAGGCCAGACATTAGTCGGGTAGCCGTCGTCAGGACCGTGCTAGATGATGTATGTTCTAGTGTTGGAGATGATTCCTGGAGGTCTGGTCTTTGTTCACAGAGTTCTCTGCAGGTAGAGGAAACAGACTCATGTTTAGACACCATGAAACCAGGATAGCTTGTTGTTGGAGGTGCAAAACTCTCAGTGGTGGCTGCATATGGATCTTCTGTGAAGAAAGTCCTTGACTGTAGAAGGTCATTTGTGCCCAGTGTGTTGATGTTTGTTGCAGGTGTAGTTGATGTCCAGTGTGAATTATTTTGTATGTATTCTGGTAAAGTCTCAGCAGCTGTAGTGACTAAGGCTCTTTGAAATAGTTTGTCTGTACCAAGCGTGGACTGATGAGGTTTTTTATTTCTTCTGTGTGGTGTTTCAGTAAATGTCTGATCCATGGCCTTGATATGTTCAGTGTCCATCACTGGGGTAACGAAGCTGGTTTGTGTGGTGGTTAAAAATGAGGATTCATGAAAGGAACTGACTAATGACATTGTGTTGACATTGGTAGATGTCATTGGCACAGGTTTCCGAAGATCGGAGTTCCCGATTGGATCCTTGAAGTTTACAGGGTTGAAGATTGGCTCAGCCCTTCCACTATCTAATGTTTTGTCAAACAATAGACTCTTTGAGGGCTTTTTCTCCCCTGGTTTCCTTATATTTTTCTGCTTGTTATCTGTAAAGTCAAGTCTGATATGAGGGACCTCAAGCAATGCTGATTTGAGAAAAGCATCCTTGGGAGCAGTGATTGCGAGGGTGTTTAAATGGCTATGTAAGTGAACTTTTAGATTTGTAGGAGCATCACGGCCCTGCGCTGAGACGGGATCATGTGATGATTCTTGCTTCAAATGAAGAACACTCATGATATCAGCTACTGTAAGCCATAAGGAGAAACAAAGGAGCCAGAGCAAACAGATGGTCAGTTGTACACGAAGTCACTGCAGCAGTGATTTAAAAGCAATAAGGCATAAAAAAGGCATATAGTAATAGATCAAACAGTTTTGGCATTATACGCTTGATTCAGATGACCTACCTTTGCAGACAGGCTTAGTGCCGTTCCAGCTTTTCCCTTTGCAGTAAAGCAGCGCATATCCAAACAAACTAAATCCAGCATCACAGCTAAAGAAGGCCAGAGATCCGTCTTCAGACACCATAGTCCTGCCATGCAGGAGATCACCAGGGCTGGGGCATCCTGACGCTGGAGTACAGAACAACTTATGGTATGGCTGTAAGTATCAGTACTATATTAGAGACCCTATAAAATGCAACTTCAAAATCAACTATTGTAGTTTATTTTTACCTAGCTTTAGCTCTTGACGAATCTCATCTGCTTCATTGATAAATGTCATAGTAAAGAATTTTGTATATAGTCACAAGTATCTACAAAATACATGAGTTCACTAACCCACACATAATGGTGGGTCTCTGGCCCACTGTCCAGACACACAGCTGCTCGTACGGTAACCGTGGATCCGGAATCCTGGATTACAGGTGAAGGTAACAAACAATCCTCCATACCGGAAAAACGTCCGCCCATTCTCCAAGTGTCCGAAACCACTGCAGCCTTTATCAGCAACGCCTAAGTGAAAACCATCAGAAATACTAATACACATGCAGATACATTTTCCTATGACCTCTATCTCAATCAATATACTATGTCAATTACAACACATAATCATGATAGTGTACCTGGAGTTAGTGTCCATAGCTGGGACAAACAAACACACAGCAGTGCACCTCTCCAACCTAGCATGATTGAGCAAATCCCACCGTATAAAAGAAGCTGTGGAAATCCTGAGAGTGTCAGACTGTAGATGAAGATCACTAAGGAAAACTGAACTCTAGAGAGTGGAGTCTTGAGCACATGGAGTAAAAAGATGAGGGGAAGGGAGAGGAGAGGGGAGGAGACATGAAACAGAATAACAGGACTTTAAAACCTCCTGGACACTCCTCTTCAAAACAGGATGAAAACAGAAACAGACAGTATACAGCAAGTCAGCTCAGACGACTTCAGATGAAAACACTGCATAAAACCCCCCAAAAAATTTATTTTGTTTTTACCTGTGTGAATATCAGTGTTGTTTAGTATTAATAATATACTATTATAGTATCTATATTTTTTTATATATATTTATATATTTTTTTTTTCATTCATTTTAATTTGAGTCATTTTAGTATTTAAACATATTTTGCTTCAGTTAGATGCCAATGCAACATATCTATATATTATTAGTTTTTGTCAATGATAGTTAAGCGGGTAGAAAAAGTAATGTCTTTACAAATTGGAAAAACTAAACACTGTACTAAACACTACATGTGTAAAGATATTAAATGTGATTAGATTTATGGCATTAACATTTACATGTTAAAAGAAAACTGACCATCCTTTGGAATTTTGCTAATTTACTATAGGATGTTGCACGACAAAATATTGTTCAATTGAATAATAAAAAAATGTAATATAGTTAGTCAAATCTATAAAGCAGGATACAAGGGGGTTCAGTCTTTACATTACCAATCTAAATGAAGTATGCGCCATTACTGGTAATTAACCAGTGGACAAAAAAAACAAAAATTTCCCACAGAATATAAAAGTAAGGAATGTTTTTTTGTGTGTCTTGCCAGTTTTCCACCAGGAAACACAGCAACATTATTTGAAAAATAAAATGGTCTGGCGATGGTATAAATTGACATTTTGAGTTTGTTAATAATAGATGTTACGTTGTAAACCACGCACAAGATGCAAACAGAGATGTTAATATCAGAGAAATATCTACAACAGAATGACTCACGACTCAAAGTGAAGTCACAATTATAGGGTTATGCACTGCTAAACAATTATTCTGCCCTTGTGAATTGCAGTGCAACACAATAGCTGTGACTGCATTTATCCCCGCATTTTCAGCATATTTTAACATTTTATTACACATTTATTTAGCTACTTAGCTCACAAAAGTAAGATTGAAACCTCTTACCTTTATTAAAAATGTAAATCCTGGAAAACAGCGTAAAATTATGTACTATGAGTAACTGCTTATTGTGTCCATAAGATGTTTAAAAAATAAAAAATAAAGATGAAGTGCCAAAAATGATTTGGAATTCTGTCTTGTCTGATCTGATCATGCAGAATTAACCCTGCTGCTGCTCTTTGACATCCAGTTTATGAACCACCCTGAAAGCCTCCAGGAACTCATTAAAATCAATGCTGCCATCTTTGTTAAAGTCTATGCTTCGAGCCATGTCGTCTATCGCCTGGTCATTCACAGCGACCCCCAAATGAGAACTGAAGAGCTTCCAGGTCTGACGAAACTCCTCGATGGAAATCTGACCTGCACGTGAGCGTGGAGAAGTGGGTTATGATCGGCACACAATAACCAGCATTAAAATCTCATTGAACAAACAGGAAAACAATGACACTAACCTGAGTGATCCTTATCAATGATGTTAAATATTATCTCTAGGTCAGTTCTATACCTATAAAGAGTTTCAGCCAAGTTTGGTGTTACCTAAAAACAAAAAATCAAGTTATAAATACTATAAATAAATACTATATTCTCAAAATAAAAGTCAAATCCTATATTCTCAAAATAAAAGTCAAAGCGAAAAATGGATGTTAAAGATGGGCGCAGTGGGCGGTACAAAATTTGGCTACCAAATACTTCATATTGCCTGTTCTGCAATGGCTTCAAATGACTCAACCAATCAGAGTTTAGAGTTGCAACTATCAATTTTATAATATTAGTTTCACTATTATTTCACTATTTACTACTATTTAGTATTCGTTTTTTAGAACAATTTCATCAGGTTCCAAATAAAAAGAGAAATATATAAATTAAGATTCATTACCTCTCATATATAAAGTATTTAATTCACTGGATTACCCAAATATAAACATTAAAGGCAAGGAAGGTGATTTGTTCCAGAATTTTTTTTTGTTATGCTGGTTGAAAGTCTCTTCACATCCTGATAGCAATCACTAAGTTAAGGTCTAAATGTATTTATATGTATATACATATCATCTGTGGAAGGCGTAGGCCCATAAAATGTTTGTCCAATCATTGAATTCGGTCCGAATGCAATGGTACGATTACCAAAACAATGAGCTTATGCTGTGTTCACGCCATAGCTTCAGTAATTTGTAAGAGATGGAAACCCATGACGTTATACTCGGAGCGGTTCGTGACTCGAATTTGTGTGTTTCAATGGCAACACTATCAACGCTGAAATGAAACTGCAGCAGTCAGGTGATACAGGTCAGTGCTCTTTAAGTTGTTTACGTTCATTATTATTGTAATGTTATGTGCTTTGAGACATGAGGTAGTTTAACGCCGTCTCTCGTCTTGTAACGCTTAGTAAATTTAGTAAACTCATTTGTTTTGATGGAGGCATGGCTTTGGAGACACTCTGAAGGGAGGATGGGATCTCATGCTTTCAAAGCTAACTTGCTATTGCTAGCTGTTCAAAAAAATATTTTACCATATGGTTATTAAAATATAAACCATTTTTTAAATTAAATTCCCAGTTGAAATGATTATAAAGTGACATATAATGTTACAGTAACATGATATATATTTACTCATACTGTGATATACAGTAAGATTTTGGTCATATCACCCACCCTTACAGCCAAAATATAAATATAGATGATTAAGATATTGACCGGAGGGATGGGCTCTCCAAGGCTGATGTCCTCGAAACAGGATTTGTACTCCACGTTGCCATCCGCACCAAGACGGGCCAGGCGTGGGCGCAGGGTTCTCCACGGTAGATCCAATCGCAGAACGGACTCCACCACCTGAGCCCACTCGCTAGTGGAGATGCGGCCTGAGGAAGACAGATAAAACAACAGATTACTTTAGTTTTAATGCATTATATAATATAACGTAATTAGTGCTGTCAAATCGATTAATTGCAAATGTCTGTGTGTGTGTGTGTGTATAATATATACATACACATATATTTTGTAAACAAAAACTTTTTTATGTTAGATGGGATTAATCACGATTAATTGATTTGACAGCACTAAATATAATATAATATAAAATAACAACCTGTGTTGTCTATGTCATACTGTTGAAAGGCAGCCATTAGCTCACAGCGGTGAGCATACAGCTTCTCTTTCAGAGCCCTGAGTGCTGAACCTTCTGCAACACGAACCCTAAACAAATACGTTTATAAATGGGGACACTTCTTCATAACCTGACACACAAATTCATATACTCAAAACCAATTTGTTACTGAAGGTAGTGAGCGAGTTAGATTACTTCTGATGGAGGGTGAGTTTTCTGGTGCTTCGACTGACTTGATACTGGAAGAAGCGTGGGACGAGTTCAGGGCCCAGTTTGATATACGCTCCGCGGTTACTGCCCTCTTCATAGTAGTTAGATGCAGAGAAAATAGTGATAACCTTGGATAAAAGGAAGACAATTGCTGAAAAAAATTCTGGTACTAAAAATATACAGTACGAGTTTAAAGACCCCATGAGATCAAAACTGAAGGGTTGTGGTCTTTCATCCATGTCTGTTTGATTTGAGGTTATCCATTTGCAAATGTACTGTTTGCAAATAAAAAAACTTTACCATGTTTACAGGACAGTAACAGATTTATTTTATGGGAAATTGGATGCATGCAAATATATATATATATATATATATATATATATATATATATATATATATATATATATATATATATTTGTACAGAGAAATCCACTACAAAAGTATAAGAAGTGATGTTGGCATAATGACAAAATGGATTATGTTTCTCATGCTCACCTGACCATTGTGGCAGAGCTCATAGCCCTCCTGTTTGCACTCATGTGACCTGATCAGCAGACAGAGGCTGTGTTTCTGCAGCAGCGTCTGGGTCACGTCCGGCCCAAAGTAACAGCCTCCGCCACGGAAAGAGTTCAGACTGCAGCCATTATGATTTTTAGGGTCACTCCAAAGGATATCGACAACCTGTCTCAGACAAAATATGATCATGTGTTCATTGTTCAAAATGTCTATAATAGGACTATAATAGGAATCAAAAAAGAATTTTAGAACTAGTTAGAATTGAACATTCGGTTACACTTTTTACCGAACATTCTATATTGACTATAGAAATACTACAGTCATTTCCATAACTTTCCATCAATTTTCCAGACCTGAAAAAGGAAACACTTTACAGTAAGGTTTCATCAGTTAACATTAGTTAACTACTTTAACTACATTAACTAATGTTAACAAGTACAACTTTTGATTTTAAAGATTAACTAATACAGTAAACATTTATAAATGTTAGTTAATAAATGAACTAATGTTAACAAATGAAACCATATTGTAAAGCGTTACCAGTTAACTTGGCTATGTGGTTCTCGATTTCACAAAAAAATCTTTTATAATTCATAAACAAATTTTTTGTGGAAGCTCAATAGGTTGATGCAAAATTCTTACATCTCAGAACAGTTTTAAATGACTCCAACAAACTGAGTCAACCAACAAACTCCAATACTGGAGCTTTACGCCAAATGGATTTCCAAGGCAGAACGGTTTCACATCCAAGATAGAAGCTATTTGTCAAACACTCTCACCAACAAAAACAAGAACCGTTTCAACTCACTTGCTGCCATTCCAGTTCTTCTCGGGGTGGCTCGGGCGGCTCCAGGGAGACGAAGGAGTCCAAGAAGGGGACCTGGAGCACATCGGTGGGGCTCGGCAGACTGGGGGAAGGAGGAGGTCGGCGTGGAGTGTTCCGCGACGAGACACGGGGGGAGCACATGGATGATGAGGAGGAAGAAGATGAGGATGAAGATGAGGAGCAGCTGCCCTGCTTGGTGCAGTGCTTCTTCCTCCTGCGGGAGGCGCGACTGGTGCGGCCTGAGGCGCGAGGGCTGTCTAACCTGGATCTGCTGCTGTGTCTGCTGCTGCTGCGACTGCAGGCCCGGACGCTGAGATCATCAATGCTGCGTTTGGGCACCCTGAGAGCAGACTTCACCTGTACCATGTACACGTAAGGGATCGTCCTTTTTACATTATTCTGCTTATAACATGGATACTTACCAGATAAATAAATAAATAAATACACAAGAACTATACCTTTAAACTGAAATTATTTTTTATTATGTATGAAGGAAGACTATAAATCCATCAAAGACAAATAAAAGACCTACTTTATGCCTTTCAACAGTGCTCAGAAAGTCCAGATCAGTTTTGTCCGATATGCCACCATGAACTATAAGGACTTTGTTGTCAATGACAGTTGCAAGAGGAAGCAGGCTGAACACATCCTGAAACACTTGAAGGATTTCCCTGCCATGAGTCTATTGAAAGATCAGGAAAAATGATTAAACATTAATTTAAATGTCCAGTAGATGGCAGTAATGTCTAATATTCAGAAGTGAACCTCACACTTAAAAATGACACAAGTGTACAGTATATACATATATATATATATATATATATATATATATATATATATACACACATATGTACCATATATATATCATTTAAAATTTTATTTTATTTAATTACAAAAATAAATATCAAAATATATAACAGCTAATTATAACAAATAAAATTTAACTTAAACTTAAATTAAAGGGGGGGGGGGGGGGGGGGGTTGATGAATATATATTTCAAATCATTTAGAGAGTTTAAGGCTTTCCTTTTCAGCTGCCTTAAGGATTAAAATAATTTACTTTTGTGTAAATAAAACTTTGCTATAATCAAAAGATTATTACACATTCAACCTCTTTGTTTTGCATAAAACACCAACCTTAGGCACACATAAAAATCTACCTTGTACTTCTGCATGACTTCTCTTGTGAATCCATATCTGCAAGAAGATAAAGAAGTTACTCACCAACAGATATGATTTTTTTTAATCAGTTTTAAAAAAAAGATTGCTTTCTGAGGGCGTCCTACTGGCGGTGTACCATTTCGTTTTTCACCGCCAGGATGCATTGACCATGGAAGAGCTTTTGTTTGGTTTATTAAAAGTCATACCTTCAGTAATCATTTGAATGTGTGATCTAGCATGTTACCTGAGGTTCATGATGTGGTCCTCATGATTGCCTCGGTTCAGATGCATGTGATCGGGGTAGAGCAGTAGGAAGGCAAACAGAATGATGATAATCTCTGTAGATTTCTTTCCTCGATCCACAAAGTCTCCATTGAATATGTAGGGGTTCTCCGCGGAGGGCAGACCGTTCTGAGTAATAAGGCAATACATCTTAAATGTAATAAGTCACCAGTGATGCCCAAGTGGCTTTAATGAACTTATTCTCTGGCTTTGCTTAGGTGCATTACCCCTGCACCAATATGCTGAAATGCAATCACTAGAAATGATATTCTACGTCTAAACAATCAATCTGCATTTACCTTGTAAAATATAAGCAGTAAGTCATCCAGGCTACCATGCAGATCGCCTGTGTGAAAGAGAAAAGCCGGCATATAAAGGCTGTTTATCATTCCAAGGAATAAAAATCAAATATTGGGATCAGTGATGAAAATATGCAAAATAGTATAACGTAATGTCTTTTAGAATATTCCAAGATGGGAATTCAGTTATTCATGCATGCTTTTCTGTACTAATTTAATCTGGAGCACTGTCGAGTATGAAATTGTGCAGGTTGGCTGTGATGAGCCCATTGAGGTACAGTGAAGTGCTTTATGAAGTGCAAAATAAATAAACACTCATTCATTCATGCTGCCATCACTTTTTCCCAAGCAAGATATCGGAAATTTAGCACATATCTCAAATGCACTGCTGCAACTTATCAGATATGGATTGTATAGAAATAACTGCATTTAAATGAATATTCTAGTATTTTACTAAACCACACATTGCGTCTCACCACAGATAGTTATCTCTTTGGCATAGGACGTCGACAGGTATATGACGTTTGGCATCTGTTTCAAGAACTTCTTTGTTTCATATAGTAACTGCAGCACATATTTCCCATGAAGAGTCTGAAAGTGAGATGTAGTCATACATTTGCATGTCAACGCATTATTAACTTTGTTTGCAGTTCCTAAAATAGCTAAATGTTTATAATAGCACAAAAAGATTTAAAGTTTTAGTTAAGCTTATGTTTAGATACTGTTTATCAAAAAAAAAAATAATTTTGAAAAATAAAATAATAATCTTGGGGGAAAAATATATATATACAGTACCTTTTAAAAGTTTGGGGTCAGCAATTGTTTTTCAATTATTAAAAATATGTAATACTTTAATTCAACAAGGACACATGATAATGATCAAGTGACAGTAAAGACATTTATAATGTTACAAAAAAATATATATTTAAAAATAAATGCTGTTTTTTCATTTTCTATTGATCAAAAAAACCTTGAAAAAAATCTATCGCTGTTTCCGCAAAAATATTAAGCAGTACAACTGTTTTTAACATTGATAATAATTATAATTGTTTCTTGAGCACCAAATTTGCATATTAGAATGATTTCTGAAGGGTCATGTGACACTAAAGACTGGAGTAATGATGCTGAAAATTCATGAAAATTAATAAATTACATTTTAAAATAGAAAACTATTATTTTTATTTTTTATATACAGTATCTGCCTTGCACATTCGGCAATGGTCATTCAGTGTTAACTGAAACATCAAAAAAAGCATTCAAAATGGAAACCATTTCATGTTTGCTAGACAGAGCTAAATAATGCACAAGATGCTTTTGGTTTTTGCCAGAAGGCTCATATTTGTTCAGACGATTAGTGAAAGTTTTATAGTGTTGTACCTGCTCCTCTTTAAAGGCACAGAGCAGGGCATTGGTATCAGTCACGCTCAGCGGGAAGGAGAGATGAGGGCCGCTGTACGACTCCGGCACCACAATCTGCTCGTACTTCAACTGCCTGACCTCCTCAGTTAAAGGGTCAACCACAGAGTCCAGGAGGTGAGAGATCAAGTCTGGAGGAAACAGAACATGGCTGCTGTCATGACCATATGGGAAGTATAAAAGAAGAATCAAATACAACAAGTGTCACATACAACTTATTTAGTATGAATAGGTGTTACAGCAAAGCAATCGCAAAACAATTTTGTGGTACTTGAATGGTGGAAAGGGTAATGGAAAATGCATCATCTCTGGAATATTTAGTCATCGAATTAGTCCAACAAACCATTTAAAATGAAGTAGAAAAGGCTAAATGACATTAAAAATAATGAAAAACTAAAAGGAAATAGTCATCGTTGGTTATAGGAGATAAAGCACTTTTCCGCATAACATTTTTAACCTTCTTTTCCCCCCAATTAACATATCATGTGAGAACTATCCATTAGTATAACCTGTAAAAGCATCAGTCTGATAAATGAATGTAAATGTGAATCATGGAACACTCTGGAACATCAAAAGGTTTGTGTTATTGTTAAGCATGGCTGGGCATGTGGCAAAATGAGCACACGGGAACATCAATACAGACGGACAGGCAATATCTGTTTCGGTCTTCAGTTATTAAATAAATGATTAATTCTCAACCTGGAGTCTATTATGAAAGGCCTATTTTGATTGCCCACCAAAATACCCAGCACACACGGTGCTATAACACAATGTACCATACTTCAATTTGCATGGCGTCTGGCCCTGCACAGGGATTTGAGGAGAGCTGACCCATTGTGTCATTCTTGAAAATGTAAATTTGCAGTGTTTCCCATAAATTTATGCAGAGAGAATTGAATTTCAGGAACAGATGTTTGTATTGAAGAGAGCACAAATGTAGCATTATTTTTTCTAACCTTGATTTAATCAAGGAAATCATTCCCTGCTTCCTTAGATTGCTACGGATAAACAAGCAATATAAAAGGGATAGTTCACCCAAAAATGAAAATTCTGTTTTCATTTACTGACCCTCAAGTTGTTCCAAACCTGTTCGGGTTTCTTTCTTCTGTTTAACACAAAAAAATGATATTTTGAAGAATGTTTGTAACGAAACAGTTGATGGGCCCTATTTAAGTTTAGGTATTGGGTTAAGGGATTTAGAATATGGTCATGCAGAATAAGGCATTAATATGTGCTTTATAAGTACTAATAAACAGCTAATATATTAGTAAATATGCATGCTAATAAGCAACTATATATATATATATATATATATATATAATATATATATATTTTTACAATTTATTTTTGACGTTTTTGCCTTTTATTGGATAGGACAGTAGCTAAACAGGAAGCAAGGTGGGAGAGAGAGAGGGGGGACGGGATCGGGAAAGGTCCACAAGCCGGGACTCGAACTCGAGTTGCCCGAAGCGCAACGGCGCTACTTGCCCACGAGGCTATCGGCGCTGACAAGCGAGAATTGGATCCTAAATCAAGTGTTACCAATAAATTAATACTTTAATTCAGCAAGGATGCATTAAATTGATCAAAAGTGGCAGTAAAGATATTTGTATTACAAAATTCAGCCAAATGCAGTTCTTTTGAACTTTATATTCATCAAAGAATCCTTAAAAACCCATTTCCACAAAAATATGAAGCAGTACAACAGTTTTCAACAATGATAATAAAACAGGTTTTTGAGCAGCAAATCAGCATATTGTAATGATTTCTGAACGATGTTTCTGAAAATTCAGCTTTGCCATCATTGGAATAAATTATTTTAAAATATATGAAACAGAAAACAATTACTTTAAATTTGAATAATTTACATTAATATTACTGTTTTTACTGTATTTTTGATCACATTAAAAACAGCCTTGGTGAGCATAAGAGATTTCTTTCAAAACATTTAAAAAAAATCTTGCCTTGTCTGCTCAGCGCACAAAACCAGACCTTTCAATATTAAACCTGAAGATACACTTTACTATACTACAATAACATAATTCCTATCCTAATCATCCTAAGAGCCACAGAAGCAAGAAGCTGAACCTGAAAACCATCCAATCCAAGCCCTAGATACATGATTATCTGACAAGACTAGTCGTGTGTACTCTCTGCTACTCAATGCGAACTGATTAAATGCAGTTTTCCCCAAAGAAAAGCCAATCTAGTATCATCACAGGCTAAAGCAAAGAACCCCCATATGAAGAATATAAAATAGTGAAAAGAACATTCAGTTGGATAAAACAACTGAATATTTGTGCCCATGAAGTTTTCAGTACTCTCTTCAAAAACATTGTAAGAACATTCTATGCAGAGTCTCTCTCAAGCTTCTCCTACTGTTTTCTCTGTGAGCTCATTTGGGTTTCCGCTGCTTGACTAAAGATGGGACTAATTGTCTTGTGTAATTCTGCACTTTGGACAGCCGCCTGTGGAGGCTGGATGCTGCATTTCTGGCTCTCTCTGCATTACCACAACTCAAAATGGGATCTCCCAAGGTTGCTAAGCAACTGTGTCTCCATATAGTGTGTTTTTGGAATCACTGAAAGGATAGGTGTGTAATCCTCAAGAGGGAGACCGTTTGATGCAAAATCACAAGTGCCATGGGCTTTCCAAAGGTGTGTTGAGGGACAGCCAAATTCAGATGATAATGAAATAAAAATCACTAAATAAAATTCTATTTAGAAGTATCAAACCAATATAGCCTGACAAACCGCCATGGCTCAACCAATAGAGTGAGTTCAGGGGACTGTTTTTCCAGCCAAAAACAAATGAGAGCGTTTGGCGATGCAAAAATTACACACTTTACCTTTAAAGAAAGAAGCCTTTAAATACAAAATTTGTATCTACATACAACACTTCATTCATTACCTGGTCCATTTCCATTTATCTGTGTATAATTGTCCAACATGAAACTGAAGAAACTGGAGAGCTATGAAAATGAAAAAGATGCAAACTCGTGTCATAATGAACCGTCCATTAATTTAATAGAAAAGCACAGTTTTAATATCATTATAGAATAAACAACAACAACATCATTTAAACAACATCAGTGCAAGTTTATTAAAGGGATAGAGTCGCCCCAAAAATGACATCTTTGGGTGAACTATTCCTTTAAGAGCAAAGTGAGTTATAGGTTGATTTGTTTTTATATGTGTGAACTGGCCATAATAAAGAAGTGTTTTTATACCTGTAGCTGGTCCTGTTCCCCTGCATACTCAATGGACTGAAAGATGTTCCACGTATAGCGTCTTCTCATCTCCAGGCGGGCAACATAGCGTCTGTACCAACGCTGGATGAGTATGGCAGCTTTTATGGCTAAATATGTTAAGAACACACAAAGAACGCAAGTGGCTGATGTAAACAATCCTTGAAGCTATAGTTGTGTAACGACAGTTTTTAGACATATACTAAATGGGGGTTTTCAATGCACCGCAAGTGCCAGTTTTTAAAAGCAAAAACTTATAGCTGATTTGAGTGTTCTAATAAGGAAAAATCACTAATTTCTACCTGCATCCAAATATGCATACGTCCATACTTAATATGCAAAAGCAATAATATGTCTAAATATGCAGTAGGCATGAAACAAGACCTGGGATGATCTACAACTTGCTCTGAGATTCGTAAATGTGCAACCATTGGACACTTTGCTATCCCATGGGGCAATGGGAGCAGCATAGCTTTCAGATTCAAAAATTTGAAAAATCCCCCAAAAAATTAAGTGTAAATGCAAGTGCTTTGGTGTAAAGAAAGGTGTTCCTCATGGTTAAATTATACTTGTTTAACAAAACCTGAGTAAAGTAAAGAGAACATAAACATCAAAGGACAATGTCAACACGGCGGATGTAGAGCTGTATGTCCGGGAAAGATTTAGAAATGTCTTGATTGCTCACATACAGATATATTAAGAATGAATGATTAAAAACAGTCCACAATAGCAACCCTGCAAAGATGTACTATTGCTACAGCTGATTTTCATTTGTCTTATAAAATTCACGTTACCATGCTATCATCATCATTCTTTAATGCTCATACAGCTCTCGGTACAGGGACACTTGGATCTTTTACTGAACACTTGAGTGCAAAGACTGCTAAAAATAAACCTTGTCTCAGGGGGTCAATATAAGAGGTGCTAATTAAAGAAGTGCAAGGAGCAGTTAAGGAGAAAGAACACAACACAGACGTCAGAGACAAGGCATTGCTAGAGAATACACACACCCATAGAGAAATGATGAGCTGTGTTCGAGAAGGATGGATAATTGCTCATTCATTGTATTTATTGTAAATGATCACAAAAATAACATTTGTGGGTTTATGCAAACTGGATTTAAACCTGCTGCTTTACCTAAAAAAATATGGTAAACTAATCTAGTTTGTACTTTCAAAAGTACATTTCTACATTGCTGAAATTGTGCGTTCATGCCAACTAGTACTTCTTTATAGCCACAAATGGGACACAGACAGTGATGACAGATGCTGAAGAAAGTGCCTTACTCAGAGCTGGGCTGGGCTGCTTGACGGAGCCATCTGTGTGAGAGGTGATTAAATTAAATTGAATCATTTGAGTAAAGCCTTGGGGGTGGAAAAACAGGACCAGAACTAGAGCAGTATTTTTCAACAAATAAATAATGCAAACTTGTTGAAACCAGGGTTGTTGAAAAGGGGAGAGGAAAAAGAGGTTACGCTATATTGCAAATCACATTAAAGCAATAGGGATAAAGAATCAATATTTACCCGTTTCAGAGGGTCGTGTTTGGTTCTCAACGGCAATGGATGTGCCGCATCCCATGATGGTACTGCTTGCTTCAGGTCATGAATCTCTGAAATTCTTGAGGTCCTCTTCTTCCTTTAGTATTCAGAAATGCCTGTGCAAAGACATAATACAGAATGATTGTAACTGAAATCTTATCTGTACCAAGACCGAAAGATTGAAAAATATTTTTTCATTTTAGTTGAATACAAATCTGAATATTGAGAAGATGCATCCTCCTGGCTATTGTTACCATTATTAATAAAACAGACCTAATATTTAATTTCAGGGCTGTTTTGATCTTCATAATGAAGTGGAATGGCATTAGAAATAAGCAGCACTGTTTGGAACTAATCCATCATTACAATAATGTGTCTCTGTAGATTAAAGCAAGATACTTACTGCAAATCATGCTGGACTTTAATCTGTGCCCTAAAGAGCCTTTCAAAAGGCCCTTTTAACAGTGATCAATCTCTGGGAGCGGGCACATGGAGAGAGATGTAGACTGTTAATTGTCATCTTCACAGAACAGAAATATAATAATAGTTGACTGAAATATTTTGACTTAATTTCCTATGCTTCTCCGAATATGCTTAATATTTCAAACTCTCAAATAGGTATAGGCTATTTAAAAAACATTACTGACAAGGTATTTATTACTTAGCAACAAAAACGGCAGAACAAACAATCCTACAATTAGTAGCTGGGACAACAACGCATAGGAAACGATATGAATAAGTTACCTTTCCGTTGTCCATCATTCAGTACGACACGCATACGATGAGAATTAGAGTGGGAAAGACGTATGATGAAAAATCAAATATTCATTTCCAAACGTGAAGGGATGCGATAATAAACACCACAGGTGTCAGATGAGGCTAGCTTGCATGAAACGCAGAGGCGGTTTGTTTGACGATTTGAGAACACCTCTCTCTCAGTGATTCGTGCGAGTCTAGTGAGGGGGGTTTGGTTCATCCCTGTGACTCGAATCATTTGGATCAGTTCAGTAAAAAGATTCGTTTACTAGCCCTTTAAGCAGTTGTGACAAAATTCAGTCTGTAGATCTTGTTGAACGATATTTTCCTTTCTTTCACGATCAGTAGGTCCAACCAATGAATTAATTTTACAAAAATGTTTTAAAATTACTCACCCTCATGTAGTTCCAAACCCATAAGACTTTCGTTCATCTTCAGAACAAATATGAAGATGTTTTTGATGAGGTAAATCAGAGAGCTTTCTGTCCCTCTGCAGCTAAGCAATGATGCTTCAAAAAGTTCATAGAGAGATCATAAAACTATAGAGTGGTTTATCTTGTTAGTTATAACTAAGTATAATTAATTAATGTTGAAGAGACACTTTATATGATTGAATTTAGGCTTTTATTCACATAACCTACAGCAAACCAAGCTTGCTTGACGTGCGAGAACAAACCTCTTGCAGAAGCTCAAACGTGCTGCGTATTTTTTACAGTCTATGTGCGTAACACACGAGAATCAATGCACCTCATTGGTTCTCTCATGTCAAGCAAACATGCTTGAGCTTCGGTTTACCACAACTGATGTGTGAGTTGATTAATGTTTAGGATGTGAATTCTAGCCTGAATTCAATCGGTTCATCATATAAAGCAATCGGGTCTCTTCAGAAGATGTAAAGATGCTCAATTCTCTTTAAAAAGATTAGTTTTACAATCGCTTTATACATTTTTTGAAGCATCAAGTGCAGTTGCCAATGGAAAGACAGAAAACTCAGATTTCATCAAAAAGATCTTCATTTGTGTTCCAAGGATGAACAAAAGTCCTACCGGTTTGGAAAGACATGAGGATGAGTAATGACAGAATTTTCATTTTTTGGGTGAACTATCCCTTTAAAAGCACACATTCAAACTCAACCTTTAAAGGCAAAAAAAAAATAAAAAAAAAAATAATAATAATAATAAAACATTTACCCGCCAACCTTAACCGCTTTAAGACTCCAGCGAAATTATTATATTTTTTTAAATGGAGACTCTACATGTAAAATTAAGATCATAGAAAAATTCCAAAGAAATATGAAGTCTAATAAGTGGCGATATCCAGCAGCAAAAGCAGGCCATGTACACGCCAGTATAGGCTACAATAAGCAAACATGGGCCAGTTTAACAAAATTATTTTTTTATTTCAACAAATAAATATTTACAAATAAACTAAAATGGTTATACATTAAAAGCTTCGATTAAAAAGACTCAAAGTTCAGGCGCCAGCCGGAGCGGCTGGAATTCTGCGGCGTCTCAGTTGATTCCAGGCCTCCAGAATGTCCCTTCGCGTGATGATCCTGTGGCGGCTGAAACAAGAGAGGCGCGCGGCCTCTAACCCCACTCTCTGCAGCAAATATCTGCTTACACCCCTGGACTCATGGACGCGTCTCACTGCTGCCTGGTTGATCTGTGGAAATCAGTTTTATGTGCAGTCATTTTCAACTAATGTTGTTTTAGTCATGTGTGGACCTATAAAACACACCTGTTGTTGTCGGACCGTGTACATGGACGCAGCGTGTCCTCTGGTTCTTGCTATGGAGTTTCTAGATGCCGCGCACCGCTTGCTTTTAAGGCCAGGAGCTTTCATGATGGACAGAGGAGTGTGGAATCAACAGTCGTTGAAGCGAAACTACAATTTAAGGTATTTGTAATCAGTCCCCTAATGACTACAAGCAGGTGCATGCCTTCTCAATTGGACTTGAATTAAGTCCAATTGAGTCTATCGGTCAATTCAATCCAATTCACATTTATTTGTGTTACGATTTTCACAATACATAGTTTCAAAGCAGCTTTACAGAAAATGCATGTCTACATTACAATTTAGAGTGATCTGTTATCAGAGGTGACTTGTCAAGTTGTATTCAGAAATGTATCTACAGGCTATCCTTCAAATCACGCATTTAACAACAATGTATTAATTTAAACAATGTATTAATTTGAGGAAGAAACAGTGAGCTCATTGAAGTAATAAATAGGCCTACATGTTGTTAAGAAATTATTAGGATTAGGTCAAATTAAAAACACTGAAACAGATAACATATATCACAGAGTATAAATATAATGTTTTTATTTATGTTTTTTGATGGGCATTCATGGGCACAGTAAATCATTTAGATTTTAGGGAGATTTTTTTGAAGTGGAAAAGTAAAAATAGACCATTGGGGTAAGATAAAAAAAAGGGGCTAAAGACCATGAGGGCATGTAATACCATGAATAAAATGACATTTCAAATCATAAATATTTATATTATATAGAAGTAAATTATTTAAAAATATATTAATAAAAATTATCCAATTGTTTCATTTCATATCAGCAAATGCTTATTTCCCCTAATAATATTACATTTACTGATAAAGTGGGTGCCTCTACCGTGTTGCCATTCATGTACATGTTTATATATTGACAATTTTTATGTATTTCTATGTATTAATTTATTTTAGTCTAGTATCCAATTGAACTTTTGGACTTTTGGAGTGGATCTTGATCCAAGTTGAGGATTAATAAATTGTAACATACACAAGAGAGATACGTTCTTTATTCAATGGCATTGTTTTTCAGGTAAGCCACAAATACAATTAAACAATGTAGGCTCATAATAAATGTACAAAAAGGAATTGGTCATAACAGTGGGAATAAAACACATCACAAACCACATCAGAACTCACAATAACAACATACAATACAACTCCATGCGATGTCCCCCTTTATATCTGATTTGCCAAAGCAAAAACTTTTTTGTTCATAAATCGAATACAAGAGGACATGAAAAATAACTATTTGTGAAGAGAAAAGGAAAACATCTTCAACCCAAATGAATGCAACTATAACACATTCTAATGATTATTTCCTCCTTGAAAAGACCAGAAAATAAAATAAAAGAGAAATAAGTGCAGTGATTGGGCAGTGATGTTCACTTTGTCATGTGATACAAGAAAAGGGGCGGTACAGGAAATAGTTGGGTATGACTTTGCTGGAATGTGTTCCAGATCAGGTGCATTTATTCATGCAAAGTAGCAGCTCCAAGCGGATGGCGATGCGAGTGTGCCAGCCAAGAGGGATGATCCGGATGTAACGGGCAACAATAGGTGGACGCAGCAGGTTCTGGACTGTGGAAGAACGGTCAGAGTTTCCATAGAACACCTGAGGAAAAAACAAGTGAGTGTAGAAAACAAATAAAACCAAGGACTTGAACTTTAGAGTACAGGTTGCAATACTATAATATTACAGTGAAAATGGTTATGTAATCCTTCAAAAAAAGAGGTCATGTGATTTTCGTCTTAGACCCTTGTTATTCCAGGATGGGCTGTTTGTCTTCTTACCCTGTTGTTTCCAGTTTGGTCCTTGTAGTAGATCCAGTTGAGTTTCTCATTGGTGCGGTACTGCACAGAGTACTTGGTTACCCACTCATCAGAGTCACAGCGTCCCTGGGTCAGGATCCCAGAAACCGATTTGATCTCCTTCAGGTCAATCTGAAGCCACTGGTTGGTATCCTGGAACTTAGACAGCCAAGCACACCTGGGACAAGAGAGAGAGAAAGACAATCTATGTGTAAAAGTTGCAGTCAAAGTTTCTTCAAGACCGAAATCTCTAAAACGAGATTCGAGATTATGTTTCAATAACATTTTGGGGTTGGTAAGATTTTTTTTTAAATGTTTTTGAAAGAAGGTCTCTTGCTCACCAAGGCTGCATTCATTTGATCAAAAATACAGTAATATTGTAAAATATAATTACAATTTTAAAATAACCGCATCATTACTCAAGTCTTCATTGTCACATGATCCTACAGAAATAATTATAATATGCTGATTTGCTGCTCAAGAAACATTTATTATTATTATCAATGTTTAAGACAGTTGTGCTGTTTACTATTTGTGTGGGAACTGAGATTAAAAAACAATCAGGATTTCTGATGAATAGAAAGTTCATTATTTAAAAGCATTTAATTAAAATAGATTTTTTTTTATCACTTTAATGAATCCTTGCTGAATCAAATTATTAATTTCTTTAAAAATCTTACTGACTCCAAACAAGTAAATATTTATTAATATAGCACTTTTTAAAACTGTAAAACAAAATAAGACAATGAATTAATTGAACTAAATGGATTGGAAAATAAAATGCACATAACAGGGCAGACCATTTTCAAAAATGGTGTAAAAACAGTTTTCACTTCACAGATATTACAAAGAAACGGCAAGTAACACATTGAATTAAACATGAAATTTTAAAATATAGACTAAAAATAGTGTTTTCTTGTATAAGGTACTCCAATTATCCTTGTTTTAATTACAACTTCGAAAAATCATTTGTTACAATGTAGGATTTAGTATTTATTTATTTAAAATTGTATTTATTTATTGTTAGAACAGTGTTAAATTGTTTAATGGACGCAGTAAAATCTGTAAAAAAACAACAACTTTTTGGCTGATCCAATGAATGGCAATGATCAGAGTAAAAAACAACAACAACGTTTCTCTCAAAAAGGCAATTTACCTGAAAGACAGGACTTCCTTTCCTACAGCCGCCACACTAATATTTCAGAGAACTCACCCAAACCCTTGGCTGTTGAGTCTTGCCTTGCTTGCAATCCAGGAGGAGAACCAGCCTGTGTACTGGTCTTCATTAGAGCAGCTCATCTGGTCTGAAGTCACAGATCCTGCCTCAAAACCCAGGGGCTTATGGTAGGGACACTCTGGACAGGCAATTGAGAATAGATTACCTTTACATACAATGTGAAGTGAGAGTGTAAATATGCAGTCGCACAATTCAGGTTTTCTGACTCTAAAGGCAGTTCTGAATGACCAAAATCTATGGACAGACCCATTCAACACAAGCCTGCTGGATGCCCAACAAGTCTGACAGACATTAGTCACGCGATCAGAGATTTCTTTGTTAAAGGGAAATGGACAAAGCGTTAATCTGGCGGCTCTGTAATTCTGTGCTTCCATTCTTATGCGCGTGATTTTACAATCCCAAAAGCTTCAGTTCCGCATAACGAAAGATCAACATCCATTAAGACTAGGTTGACAGATGGTCACGTTTCCACACTTAAGCTCCAGTCCAACAGCAATGTCTTTACATAACAGTCCCTGTTTTCAAGGATTTAGGATGCTCTTTTTGACATACCCACTTCTGGTTTTGATTTAAATGAAATCAAGCGAAAATAAAAGGCATTCTGATTCAGCAATCATGAATTTTGTGCTGAATTTCTTCTTTTCCAGAGAAAAGGTGTAAATACACTTAATCGTCAATAGTTTGATTGACAGGTCCTATTTTTGGTAATCTCAACATAACAGGATTATGAACCTGCATCCTGTCCATCACTGTGATTCTTGAGTCTTTATTTTATTTTTTCATCTCAACTTTCCTCCCTTTCATTTGATTCTAACTAGTGCTGGGCAACGATTAATCGGACTAATTGCATCCAAAATAAAAGTTTGTGTTTACATATTATATGTGTGTGTACAGTGTATAATTATTTTGTATATATAAATACAAACATATGCATGTATATATTTAAGAAATATTTGCATGTATATACTGTATATAAATATATATATATATATATATATATATATATATATATATATATATATATATATATACTATGTAAACACAAACTTTTATTTTGAATGTGATTAATCACGATTAATTGTTGTCCAGCACTAATTCTAACACACCAGTCTCACGAGCTGCTCTGTGTTAATGGAGCATGTCTGCCCTGTGGTGGTGTGCCAATGGGATGCGGCGATGGCACACATGGCCCAGGTGAATCTGCAACCGAATGATTAATGACTTTCTGCACCGCTGACCGAGAGCCAGCTCATTCGCACATGTCCTGCCTTCTGTTTCCGAAGGGCACCGGCTAGTGCTAACTATAATCCATCCATCTCAATTCCCAAAGAGTCAATGTTAGCGCAAAGCACCGTTCAGAAGTTTCACTCTCCTGACAAAACGAGCAAGGATTTCAGTGGATTCACAATTCACCCTCAGCCAGTAAAAACAGTAATCTGTACTATTTAGGTAATGAAGGAAAATGATTCATTAGAGTTTGACACATTTTGAACCACACTGCAAAACACTCCCATTATTACTGTCACAATTAGTGACATTATTTGAATGCATTTTTCTTCCATGTTTCATTCTTACCTGGCATGCAGTCCATCTGCTGTGTCCAACTCGAAGAAGAACCTTTGGAAAGCAGTTTGCTAGAGGATTCATCGCAGTCACACTTGCAGGTTTTCTCAGCCCATGTGTCGTTGCCCTCGCCATCCTGAGCACATATCAACATGGTCATCAATATTGTGTCTTTTAATTGTCTCTGCCAATATCAGATGTTTTTAATTACCTCTTGCGCTTGCAGCCCAACAAAACCTGGCCAAAATATGGGAGAGTAAAACACTTTTAATGATCTCATCCAGCTAAATGAACTGTTAATACAGGTTGAATAGACTTTAAATGCACATTATACAACCATAATTCACAATCATTTTTGTTGATATATTTAGATTATCGATTTTTTCTTTAAATCTGATGCACTTTTAAAATGTAATCAACTTCAGTTCTGCTAATTTAGTGAAAATAATGGATTACAACAGCACATACCTTCAGACACCAGCAGGATGGCTATCAGTAACGTGTTCTGCAGTCTGTACTCCATGATGGTTTATTTTTCGAGTGGTGGACCACCGCACTGATATTAAAGGGGCTGGATTACTGTAATCCACAGAGCACTAATGGCCTTATCTAATGCCCTTTATCTCAAAGCTCCTCCCTTTACTGCTAAAAGCTAGTTTGAAATTGTTCACATCCCAGTCCGAGCCTTGTCTTTAAAAAAAAAGAGAAATAGCCAAATGATCCCAGATTTTAAAGCCGGACGGTCACCTTCTGTGACCCAGTTAATGGTTCAATGCATACAATTAACTCAATTCAACTTCTCTGGCAATGTGTTGATGCAAATCACTACATACAATATGCCATTTCACGGAGAGACCAGGCTGGTTTCTTTCTTTTCAGTGTCGTTTTTTCTGTGTCCATTGTTTTATTATTATTGATCATTTCAAAGACATTGGTTTTTATGGTGTTTGCAATGAAATGACACTTGCTAGAACATAGTTGGGTAGACATTGTTTTAATTGTTATTAATTACAGCGGAATATACATTATAAACGCTGTTGGAGTCAGACATGCCTGGACTTAAATCAAACAACGTTAGGGTGCCGTTTGTACCCTAAAGAGAACACACAGACAAATAGTCTTCACAAAAGACATAGACAAAGTGCTGAGTGAGTGGTGAGGATTATGTTTGAGCTAAATGTTGTGCATTGGTGATTCAAAAAAAGTTATAAGCTAATAACTTTCAGTTTACAGAGTCAATCGGTTGAATAGATGCAGGCCCAGACGAAATCTGCAGACTTTTATCACATTTTCTGTGCGGATTTTAGGATGGAAATATAAATGCATGTTAAACATAACTGAAAATACAACACACTTATCGGTAAGTGAAAGCAACATTTTAGCAGTGAGGGATGTGAAGAACGCTGAAGATTCTGCGTGGGCCTGATAGATGTAACAAAAGTCTTGGCTGTGGTCTAAATGGAAGTCACATTCTGATTGGTTGGATGTTTTGATGACTACTATTTATGTCAATCCTGTCAAGCAGAAAGGGGTAAGTACACAATTTGGGTATGGACCATGTTCTCAATTCAGCAAAGAGGATTCAAACAGACTGCGAAAACTTCAACATACAGTAGAAACAGTCTTGACATTTAAATAAGACGAAAACAGATGCCTTTCTTAGTACATTCTATGACAGACTCAGTAGTCAGTCCACTAAAATAAAGAGAATGCATTCATGGAACAGACAAATTGAATGCTCAGAATAAACTCTTTTGTTCCTGATAGATTGTAAACCTTTGGCCTTACAAGACTTCGCAATGGCTTTAGTTGGCACAACAACTGCTTCAGACAAAAATGTGGCAGTGATTTCAATACTTAAAGGTGGAATAAACATTATGAAATGTCTAAAGTAGAAAAGAGAGACCTGTTTTCGATAACCATGAAAGATGCAAACTGACCACTGGGCCATATTTGCATTAAAAACTTACATTCTTGTGCAGACATCAACATTTGTCCAACGGTAAACAGACACAAGAGTTAAATACATTACATTCTAAGGACAGAGCTTTTACTCATTGCCAAGCCACAACAAAAAAAGAAAAAAAAGAGAAAAAACAGCCATATACGCAAATATTAGATTGACTAATTGTCTAATATATTTCATCTATCCTGTGGGATGAACCTGAATGTTTATATCCCTGCATTCAACAGCTGACACTGAAAAGCAAATGGGCATCCTCTCTGGATGATAGATGCTACAAGCCAATATAAGACGAGCGTCTATGGCTATTAAACCATGACAGATGAGTTGTCAGTACCTGCAGGTATACTTTAGTATGGCAGTGAACCAAGAAACACTCAGAAACACCTTCACAATATCCTTCAGCATACATTTAAGGCAGTCAAAACCCTGCTCATTCAGTCAGAAGGTGAATAGAGGTAAAGTGGGACCAATTTGTCTGTTGGTTAAAAAAAAAAAAAAAGGTTCCAAATGGCTAACAATGTTCATATTCATTTAAGGTAGAATATATAATTATAGATGATTAAAGGGTTAGTTCACCCAAAAATAAAAATTCTGATGTGCATTGTGCACATGAGAAGCATTGGCCAATAATGAGCCGGCGTTCTGACGTAGAACCTGGACGCGCTGCACTGTGTTTACAACGTGAACAGCGTATAGGAGACTGACATGGTAGAGATGGGATTTGGGGATTTTTGGATGAACTATCCGTTTAAGCTTAAATGTCCACTTCAATGTACAATTTTGTAATGTTTTTAAAAGCTTATGCTCACCAAGGCTGCATTTATTTGATCAAAAATAGAGTGAAAACAGTAATATTATTACATTTTAAAATAACAGTTTTCTATTTTAATACATTTTAAAATGTAAAGCTGAATTTTCCAGTGTCACATGATCCTTCAGAAATCATTCTAATATGCTGAAACATTTCTTCATATTATTATCAATGTTAAAAACAGTTGTGCTGCTTAACTTTTTTTTCTTTTCAGGATTCTTTGATGAATGGAAAGTTCAGAAGAAACAGTCTTTTCATGTCTTTACTGTTAGTTTGATCAATTCAATGCATCCTTGCTGAATAGAACCCAAACTGAACTGAACCCAAACTTTAAACTGGTATTGTATATTCACCCTGGCTATATCACACGACTATCAGGCTCCATTTTGACAGAAATGTTGGTAGACGCAGCCCTTTGGAGATGAGTTTTCTATTTTAACGCTTAAAACTAGCTTTCGGAATATTTTAGTACTCTAGTATAGGGAAGTGGTATGTTTTGCCCTGATATTCTGTTAGCATGATTCCACGCCAGTCGATTTAAAAGTAAAAAAAGGATATCAAAATCAAAATAATGTTGCTTAGCAAACAAAAGAAATTCAGAATCAGTGACATTCTACATGTTTTTTTAGCAGGTTAACAAGGCCAGTCATAGATTACCATTCGCAGGCGACCTCACCACAGCTGGCGACAACCAAACAGTTTATCTTGGCAGTCCTAACAGCTGGCTGATGGGAGGATTACCTGGCACCGCGGAGACAGACTGTGCCAACGTACTGCAGATTAAAGGATGTCAGAGCGTTTATGGACAAGGTGTTAATCCAGTAGTGATGGAATCACATTCTAACATTCGGGTATGGTGAAATACGATGAAATCGGCAGACCACATTACTCAGGAACAAAGTGATTCATGTCACTAAAAGTAACCTGAAAACAAGGAAACGAGAAGTTCCAGAACGAGCAGAAGATTCATCTCTTCCTAAAAAACAAAAATCAACAGTTGCATGGCAGTTTAACCATGAAAGACAACACAGCAGTTTAACAGAACATAACTGAACCTGATTACTGTTGCTAAATTGTTTTATCTACGTATAACACACCGAAATAGTGCAGAGACAACAGAATCAACAAAGATATAAATAAGGACAGATAAAAAAACAAAAAACATGACTGTATGATGTAAATGCCAATAACTGTAAAAGTCTATACAGGACTGAATTAGGATTATTCATGTTCAAGATACACATTCTACAGTATGTACCTGTATAGACTGTCCTAAAATGTGTATCTTCAACATGAATAATCCTAATCCAGTCATGTGAAAGACAAAGCTCATGTACTGTAAGTAGATAAGGTAGAAGATTAGATAGATACAAAGTTCTGTTTTAATCAAACACCATATCAAGACAAACGCCAGTGAGAAATGTCTGTTTAAAGTGCACCATTGATAAAACAATACTATTTCAAAAAACAAAACAAAAAAAGAAATGTTTTTGTAAAAATATTGAGGGACACGTTTAACTAGAGTTACTGAAATGAAAATGCTCTGTCACTCTCTTTGGGGGCGATTTTGTGAGCAACTTTAGTTGTTGGGATGATAATCAACGTAAATGAATAAAACTGTACTACTCAGAAGCAACTCTGTGAAGGATGATAAATTCACCTCAAAGTCGTGATATATTGCTCTGTTTGCATTGGTATTCAAATGCCTGGAATCCTTACTACAGCTATTTTGCATATTTTATATCCATCTAATTTCAATCTGTATTTGTAAAATAGAATTGAATAAGATGTACAGCGAAAGCCTGAATGGAAACGTGCTGCGTTTCAGGGGCCACTCAAAAATCTCACTGCGTCTCCCCTGCAGTCCCCGCTAACAGATCAATAACTGCATTACGTCTTTGAAACCCTTTTACCAGGTCCCGAGGCAATGCTTTTATCTCTTCAAAAACATGCCGTTAAATGGATTAAAATAAAACCGGCAGTTATTCAGTTTGTTAGAAGAATCATGCGCACATGCAACCCGAATCCCCGTGAAGCGACCGCTGAAAGTCACGTCAGGATGGAGATACAGACTTAACTCTCACAACCTTGAGCAAAGCTGCTTGTAAACCATCGCTCGTGCCACGGGCAAAGTCACACTCATTCACCAGCTGGTGGGGTCTAGATCGCAGAGGGAGACACGGTGAGGCCCTGGGGCCCTGAAATTCATTATTCACAGGAAATCCAGCTCTTCAGGGATCTGGGCTCTAATGAACTGACTCCAAAAACAAGCACTATCTGATGTCAATGCTTAGGTTAATATCCTGTTTTGAATGGCGAGCTCATGAGAAACATTGCAAGACACCGGCTACAGGTAAAAGTGAGACAAATAGCCATCATGGGACGCCGATTTAATGGTCTCGCATGAAAGGTAACACCGAACCTGTTTAGGAAGCATCAGTTGTACGTTTTCAATAGGGATGATTCAATAACCTGCAGTATGAGACGGTGTGAAATATAGACCTAATCTGCACTGAGAATTCATATCAGAAAACAATGCTCGATAAAGAGAGGAAAATAATTCAGAAACAATAAGTACTTTTGTTACAACCATAAAATGCACTCTGTACATTATAACTATTAACACACCAATAATTCATTAAATAATCTCCATGAAATATAGAATTATTACACATTAAATATTTATACATTCTCGTGTATAAACTAAAGCTCTTACAATTCCACAGATTTTTTTTTTGTCCCCGTCCCTAAGTTTCCATATACAAATACATAGATTCATATCATCGTCAATTAGATATATTCAACAGAAAACTGAACCCAGATGTAATGAACAATAATACAAATTCTATCAAATGTGGATGCTTTAAAAAACAAATCTGAGACATAACTATTGCCACCTTCTGGCCAGAAGTGGCATTGTGTACCACTGTATGAACAATAGCATTCCATAGGTAGCCAGGAAGGAAAAGGAGAAACCAAGTACACTAGAGGCCACTAGGGGGCCTCCTCCTCTAAAGAGCCGTTTCTTTCAGATCATTGAGGTTCGGCATTCTCGGGCGAGCGGCTCTGGTAAAGCCGATACCGTTCTGCCCACCTTTGTTTGCCATTTGGTCTGGGTACGGTGCGCCCTCAGCCCGATTCAGCGCGGAGACGTGCCAGCTGGACTCGATCTGCCCTGGCAAAGGGTAGTTGTGGGGTTTGCGGCTCTTGGTATTGGGGGTGACGCTGCCCGGTGGGTGCCCTCTGACCTCGTTCAGGTTCCCTTTGCTAGGGGGGTTAGGAAGGGGCTGGAAGCGCAGTTCTGCCGAGCGATCGGGTGGTGGGGGCTGATTGGACGTAGCAGGAGAGGAGAGGTGTAGGAGCTTCCGCAGGGATTTCAGAGGCTGGTTCTGAAACGGGGAAGCAAGATTAAAAATTCAAATCTGTGTGTTTGGGTTTGCAATCATTTAATGAATAATGGATACATATATTCAGCAAGGATGCATTAAATTGACAGTAAAGATATTTATAATGTTAAAAAAAGGTTTCATTTTCAAAAGATTTACTTTTGAACTTCCTGTTCATCAAAACATCCTGTTTTCAACATTAATAATAAGAAATGTATATAATAAGAAATGTTTCTTGAGCAGCAAATCAGCATATTAGTATGATTTCTGAAGGATCATGTGACACTGAAGACTGGAGTGACAAAAAATAACAGCAGAAAATTCAGCTTTGCCATCAGAGGAATAAATTACATTGTATATATGCAAAAATAAGTTTAACATTTTTACAAATATTTTTACAATATTACTGTTTTTATTACATGTATTAGATCAGAAAAAACAGCCTTGGTGAACATTAGAGACTTTCAAAAACATAAAGAATTGGTATTAATTGGTCATTTGCTACTATAAGTTAACATCACTAGTAAACATGAATGAAAATGAACAATACTTGTACAGCATTTAGTAATTGTTACATAAATGTTAATTTCAACACTTACTTGCTTTAATTGCAGTACCAACATCATGTAGCACTTATTATATCTATTACAACCGTATTTTTTATTCAATGTGTTATTCCGTACTTCGGTAGAGCTGCTGTAATAAGTCAATTTCCCCGGTGTGGGATTAATAAAGTCAATATATTTATCTACTAATACATTTTTAAAATCCAAAGTTGTGTCCGTTAACATTAGTTAATGCACTGTGAACTATCATGAACAAACATTAAAGAATTTTATTTTTATTAAGTAACACTAACAGATTGTTGGTCATTGTTAGTTCACGTTAGCTAATACATTATCTAATGTTAATGCAGTGGTTCTCAATTCCAGTCCTCGTGACCCACTGCTCAGCACATTTTGTATGTCTCTCTTATCTGACACACTCATTTCAGTTCATGGAGTCTCTCTTAACGAGCTGATGATCTGATTCAGGTGTGTTAAATAAGGGAGACATACAAAATGTGCAGAGCAGTGGGTCACGTGGACTGGAATTGAGAACCACTGTGTTAATGAATGGGACCTAATTGTAAAGTGTAACCAAAAAAATCTTACTGACCCCACACTTTTGACCAGCAGGAGCAAACAAAGAGATTTTACTATCAGATCATCTGAAGTTTTTCTTACCTGAGGCTGCACGTCTGCCTGCTTTTCAGGAGGCCAAGTGTTGTCCCTGTCACGATCGCGATCCCTCTCGCGGTTTCGATCCCGGTCACGCTCCCTCTCCCTTTCCAGGTCACGTTCCCGGTCGCGATCTCGGTTGCGGTGTCGACTGCTGTGATGAGACGAAGATTTGACTGGTCTCTGTATCACTATCTGGTCCTGCTGGGCCTCACTAGGAACCTGGCACACAGATCAAAACACAACACCAGTGAACGCTGGGATTTATGAACAACTTCCGCCTCTCCAAACAAAAGTTCACCCATAATCACGTGCATTAGGTCAGAAGACTGGAAACGTGCCAGAATACAACCCCGTGAACCAGCTCAAGGCCTCCATTTGTATATGATTGAAATCATTTAAGGATATCATTCCAATGACCATCTGTTTCTGGATTATTGAAGATCGATAAAGAGCTGAGTGTTTCGGGACGTGCCCAGTTTTCTGACCTTTTGTTCCAAAATGTGCAAGTGTTTTTTTAAGTGTGAGTGTACAGAAGACAGTTTGTTTGTTTGAAGACCACTTCTCCTGCTCTCTCCCAGGTTGGGAGAATGGCAGATGAGAAAACGTGCATCCTCTTTGAGCAGGAGCTGCTAAAGACGGTCAAGGGGTCGGACATGCATCTAACAGAAGAACACATGCTGATGCTTTTGCGATGTTAGCGGTAACCTAAACAATGAAGTTTGGTGTGTAAAACACACAGTACCAGATCTGTTACGTCAACATCTATAAAAAAAATGATCTTGAGCTAATGTGGTTTGAAATTCATTATCAATGATTCATAAGACAACACGGTATATTAAAGTATGAGTTTTTCTGTGCCGCCAGCTATTGAGCCCATAAATGAAATGCGTGTGGTGTGTGCAAAGATGAATTAGGCTTATTTAGGCTTTAAAATTGGATATATTAATTTACACATTAGCACAATGAATCATGTAAAAATAACACAAAAGAACAAATTATATTTTGTGAGTTTCTTTGATTTACTCATCTGCCACAATAAACAGGGCTTTCCCCTCTCAACAAATACTTGGGGGAGCGTATACTAAATACTATATTAATACTATATTTCTCTGCAAATTAAATATATGCAATTCATTTGATAAAATGACTATTTGAAAAAAAGTCATGTAATTTGATGTATTTAAAATGTTTAAATGTTTGATTAAAATGTAAAATTGCAGCCTTAGGTACACCCACAATTTTCGATTATACACATTAACATAGATCTGGACCTGATGTTTTACTTTTTAGAAAAAAAAATCTAAAAATAACCAAATAAAAATGACAAAAAGACATCCAGTCATACAACCCCAAATCCAGAAAAGTTGGGACATTTTGTTAAATGCAATAAAATCAAGAATCTGTGATTCTGTTCATTCTATTTAACCTTTATTCAAAGTTTTTACTGACCAACTTAAGTGTTTTGTAAATATTAACATATTTTGATTTTGATGGCTGCAACTCACTTCCAAAAAGTTGGGACAGATGCAAAATAAAAGTAAAAAGCTTAAAGAATATCCAAGTTAAACTCTTTTGAAACAGCCCTACAGAAAGCAGGTGAACTGGTAATAGGTGAGTGTATGTATAGTGATTGAGTGTAAAATGAGCATATCAGTCAATCAAAGATGGGTCATGGCTCATCACTTTGTGCCAGATATGGGAGAATTGTCAAAAAAATTCACAAATCACATCGATGCATGATTGCAAAAAATGTAAGTCTTTCATCTTCTACCATACATATTATTGTGCAAAGATTCAAGGAATCCAGAGAAATCTCAGTACATGTAGGCCAAGGTAGGAAACCTCTGTTGAATGTGTGTGACCTTTGAGTCCTCAGATGGAATTACATGAGAAACCGTCATGCTACTGATTTAAGTACAGCCACATGTGCTCAGGAGTCCTTTGGAAAACCGTTGTCACTTAAACACAGTCTACATGCATCAAGGAATCCTACTTGAATCTCTGTTACGCAAGGAGAAAGCTATACATCAGTTCTATGCAGGCCTGAGCTCATCTCAGATGATCCAAAACAGTGGAAATGTGTGTTCTTAGTCCCAAAGACAAAAGACACCATCAGCGACAGGTGGAGAAGCAAACATCTGTTATGGTATGAGGGTGCATCAATGCAAATTGTATGGGTGACTTGAATGTGTGTGTACCACTGAAGTGGAAGCATATGTTGGGATTGTACAGACATATACTGCCATCAAGATGACATCTTTCCTGGGAAGCAAGACAATGCCAGGTCTCATTCTGCACGTGCTACAACAGAGTGGTTTCTAGACACTCTACACCGTAGAAGGGATGTACTTGTCTGAATGCCTGCAGTCCATATCTGTCTCTTATTGAAAATGTATGGCCCATCATGAAGAGGAGAATCAGAGAATCAGGTGAGATTGAGCAAAACATCCACTTGTTCCATCCTCATTCCCCTAATATATAAAAAGTGTAATCAAAAGGAAAGGTGAGTGGTAAACATGCCTCTGTCCCAACTTTTTTGGAGTGTGTTGCAGCCATCAAAATCAACATTTGTTTGTATTTACAAGTTTGGTCAGTGAAAACTTGAAACAGTGAAAATCTTTTCTTTGCACTTTTGTCAGTTATATAAAGGTTAAAGAGAATTAACACATCACAGATTCTTGATTTTACTGCATTTTACAAAATATCCCAACTCTTCTGTATTTGGAGTTGTAGAACACCTATACATTTAGCAAGACATGCAATGGAGATGTGTTTATTTGGTAGAGCGGCGCGGTTTTATGCGAGCAATACCATGGGCTGCGGGACAACAGGGAGCACTTTGACAGAAGAGTTATGCTTTAAGCTATTCTTTGAGTTAAAGAGGGGGAAAAGGCTTTTCTTGATGCTCGGGTTCCTTCCCGCGTTGCCGTCCGTCTGCAATATAAGACGCACAAAACCCCAGTGGCTCATTCTATTAACACCAAACATCTTTTGTTGTTGAATACAGCAGATGAACATACGGTCCTCTGGCTCAATATTTGTGGACAGAGCACAGTAGAGGCAGATTCTGCCACACACATGCTGCTCGGGTCTGTAATGGTCTCCATATGGCTATTATGGGGAAATACTACTGAAGGCACTGAACTGAACTGAACTGAACTGAACTGAGAGTCTCTGTTGGATTCTGTCGGACATTAATTGGACAATTAAACAAGTGGACGGCCTCCTTTTTGAAATGATATGTCACTTCACTTTCCTTTTCGCACTGGTCACCTACATGCTGATTGAGATGACTGAATGAACACTAAGAGGGGAAAGCTCATCTATCAATTTAATATATAAAAAGAGACAGTTTTCCTCTATCCTAGGCTACTACCTTGTGTATAAAATACATCATTTAAGTTCAATGACTAGCAGACATACATACACAAACACAGCAGCTAAGCAACACGTATACATACATGTGAAATAATAATAAAAAGTACACACACAGAAAAGGTCTCCTGGCTAAAGCATTACTATCTCCTTACTGCACTTGATACCGTTTTTGACAGTTGAAAAAGAGAAACGTAATAAGTAAATGAATGAATAGGACGTTCTTACCGGCTGAGTCTTCTTCTTTTTCTTCTTCATGGCTCGAAAGAAACCTTGTTTTTCTTTTTGTTTAGGGACCTCTGGTGGGTTCATGACCATGGCCTCTGAATTATTCCTAGAAATGAAATCATTAAAAAGTGAATTATTAAACAGAGAGATCTGGGTCATATTTCAAAACTAAACAAAATAAAACTAAAATAGCACATTTTCTGTCTACATTTTCAAATAAAAATAATGTCATTGTAATACAGCAATGAAAATCCAGACATTTAAAAAAAATCAGTGAACATTTGTGTTTTTTCCCCCCAGCTTTTTTTTTTTTTTGTGTGTTAATGTTGGTGAAATAGAACAGACATGTTTTTGATGTCTTTATTTAAGATTCACCCCATTACATAAGAAATAAGCAGCCATATTATCTGAGAACCGGATTATGAAAGCAAAAAAAAAAAGAAGCAAAAACAGAATAATACATTTCTGCCTATAATCAGGTTTGTTGAATTTAGAGAGAATGCAAATGCTTTATTATTTTCTGCACCCACTGTTGCCAGACATCTCGAAACCGTCGAGGACTCTACTTATTTTTATCTTGATTTTCTAGTTTTTCCATTTGAAGCCAAATATTTCATGCTGTCACTTCCAGCTTATCAAAGCATTTCTTCTAACAGTGAA
Source organism: Squalius cephalus (assembly GCF_949319135.1). Taxonomy (NCBI): domain Eukaryota; kingdom Metazoa; phylum Chordata; class Actinopteri; order Cypriniformes; family Leuciscidae; genus Squalius; species Squalius cephalus. The sequence goes on along the minus strand of NC_137143.1, from coordinate 24,828,174 downwards.
TGTAGATGTACACAGAATGATTTATTTGTCCAGATCGAGGGTGTGCTGCCCTCAACACGCGTGTGTGCTCACCAGGGGTCGAAATTGGTCTGACGTTTAGGGTGGTTTGTCATGGCTGTGCTTTCTGCCGACACCGCTGGCACTCTGCTCTGCCCAGCGCTTTCATGGAACGTGTTGTCAGGTCGAGGAGAGGGCACTGTGCAAAAGGACAGAACAAGCTTAACTCATTATTACCCCTAACCATACCCAACCATTCAAAAAGTTTGGGGTCAGTAAGATTTTTTTCTTTTGAAAAAAAAAAGAAAAGAAGAAGTATGACGGTTTCCACAAAAGAATTAAGCAGCACAATTGTTTTCAACATTGATAATATAAGAAATGTTGCTTGAGCACCAAATCATCATATTAGAATGATTTCTGATGGATCATGTGACACTGAAGACTGGAGTAATTATGCTGAAAATTCAGGTTTGCCATCACAGGAAAAATTACATTTTAAAATATACAAAAACATAAATTAAGTCATTTTAAATAGTAATAATATTACTATTTTAATATGTTTTGATGAAATAAATTCAGCCTCAGTAAGCATAAGAGTCTTCTTTCAAAATAAAAAAAATAAATAAAAACGTACTGACCACAAATCTTTAAACAATAGTTAATTTTTAGGTTACCTCTGTAAAAGCTTCCCACTCTACGAGGCATGGAGTCACTGTAGATGATTCTGTTCTCCTTGGACGAGGTTCCATCCTCCATATGAGTGTCATGGTACATCCCAGCCTGAGTTACAAGAGGATGGTCACACTACAGGACAATACGGGACTGTAGTTTCTACAACTTTCTGTGCATACTGTTTAACTGTAACTGAATATTTGCTTGGGGGAAAAAGGAATGATTAAGGAAGAGAAGAAACAGGTTAAATGGATAGTTCACCCAAAAATGAAATTTCTGTCATCATTTACTCACCTTCATATCATTCTAAACCCATGTGACTTTCTTTCTCCGATGGAACACAGAAGCAAAGACTTTTGACTTTGGAATTTCAGTTTATTCCACTATTGTAAGGCATAGAAATTGTGCCGTAAATATGGCACTTTTTTTTTTATTTAGTGTCCTTTCTGAAGCTTGAAAGCTTCAGTCCCTACAATGTAATTGCATGGAAAGAGTATAGTCCTGAAAATTTAATTCACAGAAAAAAGAAAGTCAAATTTAGAACAACATGATGGTGCGTAATTAATGACAAAATATTTTTTTTTTTTGTGAACTGTCCCTTTAGTTGAGAACCTAGATATTTAATGCTGAAGACATAAGCTAGCAGTTAATGTAGTGACATGAACATTTACAAAACATCCATATAAATGGTCTGAAAAGCTAAATGTGATTTGCTTTTATGATCAACGCATTAAAAAAAACAAAAAACAAAGATAAGCCGAGGCATGATAAACAATAGCAACTTGTGAGTGTGTGAATGGACGCGTTCTGAGGGTCCTGTTGAGACCTCGGACCTCGTTTTTTGGGCGTTGTGAGTGGAAGGTAGCTGTGTTGTCCCTCGTAGAATCTTTAATCGGGGGGCGAGAATGAGGCTTCTCTTTGGGAGACTGGTCATTCTGCAGACATAAACACACAGCAAAATAAGCAGACACTGGGAGACACTGGGAGTGTGCATGTAATAATCAGATAGAATGAAACAAAATGCATGAATGCAGGATGCAGCAGATACGCATCTTAAATAAGATCACATCCACACACGCAAACACATCACAATCGAATCTCCTGAAATTATTCCGCCGAACAAGGTAGAGAAATATGTGAAAAAGTAATATTCAGACAAATATGGACACATAGATAAGAGAGTATCCTCAAATGCTGATCACAGGAACCCACAGAGATTAGCATTTTAGCGAGATCAACGCCTAATACACCACAGGACACGGAGATAAAACGAGAGCAGGTCACTGACCCTGCTCAGATCTTGCGTGAGTTCTTCTCGGGAGGAACTGGTGTTGTGGCGTGGGAGTGTGCGATGCTGGAGCTGCGGCGAGAGGAGCTGTAGGCTGCTGGCACGAGTTGGCACTCCCTGCCCAACCACCAAATTCGTCTCCTGGCCGTGCGGCCGGTGTCGCTCTCTCCGCACGTACATGGAGTGGCGATGAGGTCGCTGCTGCGAGGAGAACGGGCTGGTGTAACCGAGACCGTAAGGATAGGATTCATGTGGGGAGGGCAGATTGTGAGCATGGCCCCCTGCTCCTGCGGCCCTGCTTGGGTCCAGAGTGTCAGAAGCCTTCGGTTCATCCGGTGTCTTTTTCCGTCCCGAAGAACGCCGCGAGTCTAGAGTGCCCCCTTCTAGACGCATGTTCCCTCGGCCGCTGGGGCTGTGGCCTTGCCGCTCCGCCCCAGCGTGCCTTTCGCCCCTGGGGCTGCCGGGAGCCGCATTAAGATCTAGACAGCTGGACGGGAAGTAGCGGGAGCCTGAGCCCGATCCCACCATGGGATCGTCCAGGTGGAGTCGTGTCTCTGCAAGATTGCTCACGGACTTGGCGTCATTCAGCGCCCCATGACTCTTGGACAGGCTGAGGAAGGACGAGGAGCTTTTGGAGGAGGACGTGGAAGGCATGGACCCGTGCGAGGATTCCATGTAGTTGTGGCGACTGTGCTTGTCCCCAGACTGCAGCGTGCTGGTCTTCCCTTCCAGGAAGGATGAGTGGCGGCCTGTTTTGGACGACTTGAGGTACTTGCCCGTAGAGGTATCCGCTCCCACAGTGGAACCTCCAACTTTAGGCCCCAGGTTGAAATCAAATTCGGTCTTTCCCTTCGAGTCTTTGGGGCTGAGGAGGTGCGGAAGGTTGTTGTTGGCCAGATCTTTGCTGCTAGAGGCGGAGCGGCTCAGGGTCTGGACCTGGTAGCTCTTGGGATGTAGCGTGGGACTCAGGGTGGATGAGGTTGGCATGTTGCTGCCGTTCAGGAAGCTTTCGTTGCTCCGGTGGAGGTCCTCATGGCGCGGTAGAGACGAGCAGTCCTTGCTGTTAGCTCGCCGGTGACCTGAACTCTTACTGCCGTGGCTCCTATAGGGATAAACATGAAATGTTTATATTCTGGACATTATTTCAGCCAAAATCAAGATATGCATCCTGGGGTGATTTTTAAAATGGTAATGAAGGAGTTCAGTACCATTGGGAGGTAGGTCTTTCTGTCTATCTCGTCCCTACTTACTTTCTTACTTGGGAAACAATCCTCATTTTGACAATTGCATTTGCTGCCACTAGTTGCACAGAAACCTTTAACCTAGTGTATAGAAGTAGCAATTACTGACCGGCTGGGTATGGTGTTGTCTCCGTGGTACGGTTTTCTCTTCGAGGAGCGAGGTGGGGTGGGTGATGGGGCAGCTGGCCGCTCCGGCCCTCTCAGACCCTGAAACACTGGGTGGTTCAGACACTGTTCTGTCAGAAAACGTTCGGTGGGGTTCAGGCACAGCAGGTTCTGATACAGTGAAAAGAAAAAGAGGAGAGTCATGCCACTGTTGAACAATTAAACTCATTCAAATTCAGTCTTTAATAACAGTTTGCACTTGGGGGTAATATGACACCTGCAGTTAATTTTAAAATAAATCAACACCAAATATATCAACTGTTGGGATTCCAAAGGAAAAATGTTCTCTGATGAGTGTTGCAGACTGCTTTACCTTCATTAAATCCAACATGAGTCCGTTGATGATACCCAGGTACCTTCGATCAAGCGTCTGAGGATGACTTACAGAAGGAAACTGTCACAAAAACACATACTTACATAGTTAAATATAGACAGAGGGAGGACTAAAGAATAGGGCAGAAGAATTGCATTTTCCATTACAAATATGATATACTTTGGTTAATTGCATTAAGCAGTGAAATATTTGTGTACAACTGACACTAAACTGTATGCTTGACTGTTATCCACTGCAACAGGGTTATTATCATTAATTAAAGCTAAAACTATTAAAAACATGTTTTGCTAATTGAAAAGTAAGCTGAAATAAAATAAAATAAGAAATATTACATTCAAAATGTTGTCTTGAAAAACTAGATGAATTAAATTTAAGTTGAAGCATTAAAATGACTAACTAAATAAATGAACACTAAAACAATGTAAACTTTCATATCCATCTATCTATGTATTTAACATATAGTCAACCAGTCATTACTGCAAATTAAATCCATACAGGGTGAAAATTAATTGAAAATATGGTTAAGAAAAGATAAGGTCTAGCATCATTCATTAGCAGATGCCACGTATGGTTACAAAACATTATTTAAAATGTGACTTGAGTGTCCAAATACTTTTTGAGGCTATGTACTGTGTGTGTGTGAATCTATGTGCATGTGTGTGAATATTATGTACTGTGATCAGCCCTGTCAAGGCAAAGCCAGTTGTGCTTCACACTGGCACATAGCAATACATGAGTCATAGGCAGCCACTTATTCAGAATACTGGGATCCGTGCCATAGGAAAGGAGAGGAGAGAAGAGGCGAGGAGAGGAAAGCACAGAACAGGACAGAGGAGTGAATCAGAAGACAGGTCCTTACTCTTAGTCCGGCGAAACGAGGGTTGTTGTAGAACAGCTTCATCTGCTCTGGTGGTAAAGGGCCCAACACCTTTTGAATGGTGAAGAGCTGGTCGATTTCACTCTCGCCAGGAAACAGGGGCTGCCCATCACTCAGTTCTCCCAAAATACACCCCACCGACCACATGTCCACCGCCTTCCCATATGGAGCTCTGCGAGAGCCAAGAAGACAAATATAAGTCAAGTATTGACCTTCATTTGAGTTTTCCATATCCTTATCGATAATTTCTATTTGAAACACATGTAGTTTAACTATTCAAGCTGTTTTTAGTAAAATAGTTTGATTGTTTTTGTCTTTCATTGAAATATGCAAGACAAAAAAAGTTTTCTGAAGAAAATGTTCGTTGCTTGCCCCTAGAAAAGCTGCCATCTCAAGGCTAGGGTGATGAAGGAGGTTGCCAGGGTGTTGCTATGCAGTTGTTATGGCATTCAGAGGGTTTTTTAGCATGATGCTTTGTGGTTGCTAAGATGTTCAGAGTGTTTTTTGAGGATGTTGCTAGGGTGGTTTCTAGGGTGTTGCTAAGGTGTTCAAGGTCATTTCTAGGGTGTTGCTAGGCAGTTTCTAATGTTCTCTGGGTGGTTCTATTGGGTGTTCAGGGTTGTTAATAGGGGTTTGCTAAGGTGTTCTGGGTGGTTTCATTTGGTTGCTTTGATATTCAGAGGGTTTTTAGCATGTTGTTTTGTGGTTGCCAAGAGTGGTTTCTAGGGCATTGCTAGCATGTTCAGGGTGGTTTCTAAGGAATTGCACTGCATGTCTTATGGTGTTCAGAGCGGTTTCTAGGGTGTTGCTAGGTCATTGTTGGGGTGTTCTGGATGGTTTCTAGGGTGTTGCTATGCGGTTGCTATGATGTTCCAAGAGAATTTTTTTCAGAATGTTGGTTTGTGCTTGCTAAGGAGTTCTGATAGTTTGCTTTGTCCTGGATGACTGCTCACTGGTCCAAGACAAAAGAGCCCACACCAAGTCACTATAATGTTCTCAGCAGGTGCTGTATTACAGAAATGTAAAATAATTCTTGACTTAGGATTTTAAAAAGTTCTGTTTCTTAAGTGAAAATACCATGGCTACTAAACAGATAACGATAACCTTAAAGAGGTCCTATTATGCCCTTTTACAAAGTCTTGATTTTGTTTTCAGGGTGTTCTAGAATATGTTTTCATGCTTGATTAATCAAAAAAAGCATAATTTTTCACATATTTTATTACAGCATGTAATTTTCTTATACATAATAGATACGATGTTATCCACCATTTAATCATGATATTTGTCGGAAAACTAAGGTAAAACAAACAGTAATTGATCACAAAACCATAGTTAATTTTCCTATGGAGCGGTGAAACGTCTTACAAAAGCGAAAACAAGCTCTTCTCCATGAAATGTGCAGGGCACAGATAAGCGTTCAGGTTATAAAGTTCAGGAACAATGTTAAAATAAGTTCACTCTAAGTTCCTCAGCCTCAGGTAGGTCAAATAAATGAGTTTTGGAAATGTTGTGGAAAAAACAGCGTCTCTTTGAAATAGCGACAACACTGTCTTCTCTAATGCAGCTCATCCATGCCTCGTCCTCTTTTTTGCTTATTCCATAGGCACGGATTATTTAAATGAGTACCATTGTGACCCCATAAGATCTGGAAAAATTGTGCCGTAGTCCAAACCAGTCGTTCGTTGTAGTTCTTGAAAAGTGGATTCTGTTAAATAAAACATCTCCCTTTGGAGTAGACTTTGAGCTTTGTAACCTTGCAGATCTTGTTTATGCTCAAACAGCAACATTACAGACTAACTAAAGTGGAAAAAGTGGAAAAGCATAATATGACCCCTTTAAATATAATTTTCACACTAACGTGTGAACGGGTCAAAGGCTTTTTTTCACCCGTTTTATCATCTGAAGTGCACAAATCACAAATCCGATAGCTTAGAAAAGTTACAGCAATACTTTTCAAAGCAGCACATTCATGTCTGTAGCACAAACGGGACAGGGTCGATTTACACACCAAAGTGTCATGCTTAGGGTTAAGGTTTTGTTCAAATCTCTAAATCTAAGTTTGAACAATGGCACCCTTAATAACGAAAGAGGGATGAGGAGAAATGCATGCAGAGACAGAGGCAGATAGATAGACATAACACTGAGACACAAATCTTTGCACTAACACACAGCAAGAGGGAGGGAGAGAATATTTGTGTGGGTGGAATTTAAATGGTGAGAGTTTAAAAAAATGTTCCACTGCATTCATCTAGTCTAGTGGCACACACTAGAAAATAACACTTCAATGGAGACAAGGACAAATAATCATGCACCTCACTCCTGATGTCACATCTAATGGATATATAAAATCAACATTTTTAAAAAGGATGTGCCCTCGATGCATATTAGAGCTTGTGTCTGAGGGGGATTTGATTTGTCATGCCTTTTGGCTTTATAGAGGAAAATACCTCTTGGTCATTTTTCAGTTATTATGTCTCGGGAACCAAGGTATACTAGAAATCACCTTGAAAAATAGAGCAGGAGGTACGTATATCAGGACTTACCCAAGGAGGAGTTCAGGTGAGCGGTACCACCTAGTCGCCACATACTCAGTGTAGTTAGCATCGCTGCCTTCAGAGAGATTGCGGGCAAAGCCTAGGGAGTGACCGGCCCGGACAGACAGACATGGGGAAGGAGGAAAGCGAAAAGGTATCTGGCATGAGCAAGACCGCACACAACATTCAGAGATCTTAATTAATCTTGCCATATTCTTCCCTCTAAAAATAAAAGTCTTAGAGAGAAGCTTGTGGAGTGAGTCATTCTCAATTTCCGTGGCATTCAGTGTGGAGGCAAAATTTAACCCTGAGTGAATAATATATACATTCCATCAGGAGCAGAACCTGGAGGCTGGGAAGTACAATATGTGATTTATCAGGTACTGAGACGACAGCCACAACGTTACATTGGGCAAGTTCAAAGTGATTTAAGGAGGTTAAACAAAGTTATTGTTAATATATAAAATATATGATTCATTTATAATTATAAAATATATTTATATTCAATGCGTTGCTATATTGTTCATTTATATACAGTAGTTATTTCAATGTGTATTTGTACAATTATATCATCTTAATTTATAATTCATAAAAATATTTGTATGCGTTTTAAATTAAGATTATATAATTGTAAATGATAAGATGATATAATTGTTTTTTCCAACCAGATCAGTATTTATCTGGCATAAAACTAACAAAAAAATAACTTAAACAGTAACAAACTATGATGAAAAGCAGCAATTGATTAAATATTATATTATTGTATATAAATCTATTCAAAATAACATAAAATAAATAGTTATATTTTGTCTATTTCTACAAAAAATAAGAAAGAAATTAGATGTAAGCATTAAAAATAGTGATGTTGGGTTTTGTCGCACTACACTTTTTAAAAATAGTTATGACCTCAAACCTTTGCATACTGTGTGATTTGGACAAAAACTGTTTCGTTCCCTTCGACTTAAATCCAATTTCAGATCTTTTTTAAATTATTTTTTTCAGACGTCACCGCAGGACTCATGACGCCTTGAAAGGAGACCAAGCATTCAGCGAGAGATCAGTGTGAATATGGGGGTGGCGGGTCCTGAATCAGACGAGTGAAAGCCTCTGCTCACCAAAATCACACAGCTTCAGGATATCATTGGAGCTGATGAGGAGATTTTCAGGCTTGATATCTGCAGATTAGATAAAAAAGGATGGATTTTTCTTAGTGAGCTCAATTTGTGTTCAAGACTGCACAAAAATTACACTAGCAATAAATAAGAAATGTTGAAAATGACAAAATAAAGACATCACACATCTTATCATATTCCATATTCCTAATGATCTTTAAATAACAACTTCCTTAAATACTTCATTAAATTAAAATGAGTACTTCATAACAGAAAAGACCCATATACAAACATTGAAGAAGAAAAAAAACAACCTTAACCTAATTGTTCAAAAGTTTGGGGTCTGTACATTTTAAAAAAATCTATTTCATTTATCTATATACGCATTTTTATGTTCTTAAAAGGTACAAAGTACCCAAAAAAGAAAATTCTTCAATGTTCAAATGTGAATAAAACCCTAAATTCAATCTGTTCATCATATAAAGCGATTGTGTCTCAATTCATATGGATTAGTTTAAAGATCTCTTCATGAACTTTTTGAAGCGTCAAAGTGGTAGTTGCGTCGACTGTCAATGGAGGGACAGAAAGCTCTCAGATTTCATTAAAAAGATCATCAGTTTCAAAGATGAACGAAAGTCTTATGAGTTTGGAACGACATGAGGGTGAGTAAATGATAACAGAATTTTCATTTATGGGTGAACTATCCCTTTAAGATAAGATTAATTAAGAAATCTACAAACAATACAGAGACTGTCATACCCCTGTGAACGATTTCATTCTTGTGGCACCAGTGAATAGCTCTGATCAGCTGTAAGATGTAGCTTCGTACTTTTTCAGGTAGTGCACCATTGGGCAATTCCTCCAACAACTCAAGCATATTCTGAAATATATATAGCAAAACACAATCTGAAACACAACACATCATCATCGTCATTTGAACTACAATTCAACCCAACCAAATGAAGGTAAAAAAAAGCCTGTTTTGAGCTGACCTTCTCCACATATTCAAACACTAGATAGAGTTTTCCCCTTCGACGAAAAGCCTCTTTCAGTTCTACGATGTTGTCTTGCTTCAGCGTACGGAGCATCTTGAGCTCTCGTAACGTCGTCTCTTTAACTTCCTCATTCTCTGCGGGAACACACAAGGGGGTTAGATGAGATTGAGAAGGGGCTTGTGTTTTCTAGAGTAAAACAAATGAGCTATAGAGCTCTCAAAGAAAGGTGACATTATAAAAGGCACTTCTCACAAATGGGCTACACTTTGGTGTGCCATTACCTTTTAAGAGCTGCAAATCTCTTTGTTGTGAAAACTAGATATGTTAGATATATCGTTAAATTAACCTAGCATGAAAGTAGCAAATGTTTCCATCCCCTCTTAAAATGATGACATCATTTGGATCCTTTCTACAGCATGATGGGAAAACAATCTCATGCCATTTCCTTGACAGCTTAACAATTCATCTCTGTTACAACTGTTATTATATGTATAAAATAAACAATTTAATCCAATTTAATAATTTTTTTAAATAACATTTGTCCATTACATTTATTTTGGTTCATTTCATTTCATGTTGCTTGCTAGAAAATACAAATCACAGAAATCAGGTTTAAAAACTGTATTTACATGTTTTAAATAGAAAACTTCAATCAGTGTGTAAAGCGTTTATATACCAAATAACTAGCCCTTGGAGTCTGTGATAAATAATGTCAATTATACTTTGTGTCATGGTAACCATACAGTGTTGTGGTTTCCAACCAGTAAATTACATGGATGAAAAAGCAAGCATTTGGTTGTAGCAGTCTTTTACCTTCACTGTCCTTGAACTTCTTAATGGCCACAAGCTCTTTTGTCTCCTGCAAACCAGATATGTAAATCAGTTTGAGCGCCTTCTCAAACACAAGCTTTATTAGCAAGCTGTTAATGGACTTAACATGTAAAACAAACAGCTGAGAGCTGCACAAAAGAACTGAACCTTAGACGAACCACTTCCCGGTTGTATCAAATAAGCCACAAAGGGGTATTTTTCATGACAAAGCCCCTGACAATGCTTCTGCTAAATGGAACAATGTGCATGTTTTCAAAGAATAGATATAATTTCATATTAGGATGTCTAATTATTAGGCGGAAGTATTGCATGCACATATTTAGCCTTGTGTTCAGCAGCCCTTGCGGTGGAGAAATGTTCACCCACTGTCAGTCACACAGAGTCCCTGTCATCTGTGGTGTTGGACAGAGTCTCGTTTGCCTATCTTTGTCATTCAGAGCTCTCAATTTGCACTACAGCTCCCTTCACAGTGAAAGCCTTAGCGCTATGATCACGCTAAAGCCCATCCATTTATCACAATTCTACACAGTAAACACTCACTCAGGACAAATTCCAGCCAGTATTATAGACTATAGTGCCCAGATAAATGGATATTAAATCATTATTCTTCTGGAGTCTGTGTTTTCTGCAGCCTGTGTATTTCAAAGGCAGTATAACTGAACGCAGCTGACAAGTCTGATATAAAGGAAAACATCTAAATTGAGAGAACTACTTGTCATAGATACAGTGTCACAGAGAGGTTGTTCAATACAAGAAACACATTCAATAATTGCTGACAGATTTACTTTACCATGGTATTCTTTGAAGTACTTAAGAAGACCATGCAATTACCATGGCACTTGAATATGGTATTCATCCAGAATTATGGTATAACCATGTTTTTTTTTTACATGTCCCATGATAATACTATAGTATTTTTTAAAGTACTACCTTGGAGTAACATGTAACATCCAATTTTAAATGAAAATGGTAATCTCTCAGTACCGCCGTATACATCGTATAAATCGTGAACTTACCAAAAGGTACTGTGGTGCTTTTTTTTACCATGTACGGTACCATGGTACTACTATGATATATTTGGATTTCCCATGGAGAACAATATACATTTTTTTTTTTTATATTATACCATACACACATGTGTGGGGTCAGTAAGATATTTTTGTTTATAAAACTGTAATACTACTTCACAATATTAATGTTATTTTTGATCAAATAAATGCAGACTTGGTGAGCATAAGAGTACTACTATCTGATAACATCACTGTACCATGGTACCGTCACAGTACGTTTTATAAGGGTTAACAAGTCAACAAGCAACAACAATGCACATTTTTCTGTTTTCAGAAAATCCTCCAACTAAAAGGCATGTTTGTCAACTCTTGGACGAAATCCATAAAATGCCCGAACCCTGCAGATTTCAGAACATCGCTGAGGCTTGCATTTGAACCAGCTGCAATTAAACTGAAAGAAAATCCCAACTGAATCCCCCACAACAAGGCTGGATCCAGGCGCTAGCTCTACCTGACGCCTCCGGTCGGTAGCAAGTGCCTCGAAGGCTTCCTCATATTCTCCTCCGCAGTGGAACTGCAAGTCATTTTCACTTTAAGCACAGCTTGTCATGAACAGATATGATTCATGATCAGAAATGATTAAGAGGCACAGCAGGCATGTAGGGCTGGATAAGGGACTAGCTTTTCCATATTGAGTAAGCCGGACCCCTGCATGGGCTACTTGCAGAAAGATCTGGCTGCTTTAATAGCGTAGCACGGTCAGGTTTTCATTTGGTATTAAAAGGATTTTTGTTGGCAGTGGCACGATATTCCGATATGGGGTTTGTTTTCAGGTTAACACTGAACAGGAAGTCTCTTTGAAATCAACATATGAACGGTTCTATATGGCCCTGTGTCTAAATTTGCATACTTCCATACTACAAAGTATGCAAAAAGCTGTACATTAAATGAGTGCATTCATTATTATATCTGTTGCAACCAAGGATCTGTAAAGGTAAAAAAAATACACATTTCAAAGCCAACATGGTGGACATAGTATGTTTAAGAATGTATTTATAACACATACTTGCCTACATATTTATATCAACTCTTTCTTCCTCACATTAAAGGGATAGTTCACCCAAAAATGAAAATTCTGTCACCATTTGCTCACCCTCATAAAACAGACAATTTTAAAATGTCTCGTTTATTTTTTTTGTCCATACATTAAAGGTCAAGGGGATCCAATATATAATAATAATTTAAATTCTATTTATATACTAGTTTACTTTATATTTATTTAGTTTTTGTGTACATTTTCAGTTTTCATTTTAGTTTAAAGGGGTCATGACATAAGAAATCAAATTTGCCTTTTCTTTTGACATATAAGTGGTCTTTGTACCATTAAAATATCCTGAAAGTTTTTTAGCTTAAAACATCCTTCTCACTATAAAAAAAGCATTTCTTTAATCAAGCTCCAAAAACGGGATATTGCGGGATCTGTGACATCACATGGGCAAATACATTTGCATATGACTTCCTCCAAAGCAAGACAGTGACGAATAGTTATACATCATCGCACCATAGGCCCCGCCCACTGGCATTCAGTCGCCTAATTGGTGACATTTGCCTACACTGCACTGCACGTCACGTCAAAAGCAAATAGAACCCATTATAATCACTGACGCTGTCTACACTGGATATAGTATATAGATGCGCGTTCAGTTTTTGACATACTCCACGCGCTTCACAAGGATCACAGCATCTTGGATGGTATTTTAATGCCGTCCCAAATCGTGTCACAGGATTATATGTTTGTTCGGAGCATTTTGCTTTGTAAACAAGGAATGGAGAGTTCACAAATAAACTTTTGTTGAAAGATGAAGCAGCCAACTGATCTTACAGCAGCTGCATTACAAACCGTAAGTAAATGATTTCATAATGCTTTGTCTGTAAATGACATATGGATAATGTTTTCTCATGAGGGCGTTGACACTGTTTCTAATGCAATGATGTTAGCCAATCATAACATTAGCCGTTTACTGACCAGACTTAAAGGAGCCGCCCCTTAAAAACTGATAATTTTAGACAGAGGGTCAGAATTAAGGTTGAAAATGATACATTTTCTGCATATATATTTGTTTGTTTTTTTGGACAAAAACAAGTTCCATTTTTAGTACATTTATTTTCAGTTAGTAGTAATTTTCGTACTTTAACTAAACCAATTCTAAATGTTGCCTTGGAAACAAATTGAAATAAGTTTTACATCTAATATTTTATTTTATTTCAGCATTATTTTAATTAACAAGTTTTTTTTTTTTATAGTTTTCGTTTTCGTTAACAATTATATCCCTGGTCCAATGTTATCTGGACCACACTGAATTTCAAAACATCTGCTTTTGTGTTTCACAGAAGAAAAAAATGCATACACCAGGGTGAGTAAATGATGACAGAATTCAAATTTGTGGGTGAACTATCCCTTTAAGTACACTACATACTATGAAAATAATGGGAATTAGGATGTAGTCGGTATCCTACATTCAGGGTGAAGAAAATTCATTATAACCTGTAAATGGTTGCTTCTGCATTTCGTAACAAACTTGCAACATCATTTAGGAATCAGATATTTTTAGTTTCTTCACTTACTTGACAAACCTGTCTGTCTCTCGGTATATATATAGGGGGGTGAATGAGTCATGGACAGTGAAGAAAGCGGAGGGGTTGGGATCTGAAAGGTGTTTATGGAGAAGCTGAGACTTTCACAGCTTCAAAAACCCACCACACACAGCGTCCGTGTCTCATATTTCTAATAACCATGGAGACCAACCCATAATTCTATTTACAAAAGTGCATATGAACTAAAAATATGCCTTTACCTTCCAGACAGAATCCTGTGATAATACAGAGTGACATCAAACAATGACATATCTGATATTTGGTGACAGGTAATCCGATCTTTAGCTAGTTGTTTCCGTTTTGGATTACAACATGTTAATGTATAGGTCAGGTGTACTTGTGAAAGACGGGCTGTTGACTTTGTTTTGTTGATGGGGAAACATAAGGGTCCGATGGGGGTCCAAAGCACTCAGAGTTAATATATCAGTACTGTCACTCATGAGGGGGAGCATGAGAGTCTGTGTGTCTATAACTCCAGCATGGGCAGATAGTAGGATTACAAGCGGCAAGCCTGTTTTAATTCCTTTAGCTTCACAGCTTTCTTCACGGCCATTGTGCCATTCGGAGGGTGGGAGGTCAGATCATTTGAGAGGGTATTTCTCTCAACATGAGAGCAGAAAGTCAGAAGTTTCACTTCACAGAGGCCTGTGCATAGACATGTTCTCGCTAAATGCATGGTACAGTTACTGTAATTTGCTTAGGAAATAATTAGATGCCATTTTAAAGACAGCTAAACCATGAAACAGAGCGGAACACGTAGTCAGTTCAGCCAACTTTTAGTATCGCTTACTTTAATAACGATGTTGGCATCCGTTCTAACATCCGTACGACTGGAACAACAATGCTGTTGAAAAACAGCACGGATCTAATTTCATATTGCCAACAAAGCTGGCGCAACCTTAATTGTCCTTGCTGCTAAGATAGGAAACAAAACATCTCTCATGCCAAGCTGGGTTCCTGAGCTGGCAAGGTATCGTGAACTCAAGCCCTGTCTGCCTCCAGGAGAAACAGAGTAGATCACAGCTAAATTTGATATCTCCTCCATTCATGGGGTCTCTATTAAAGAGTCATTTGTATTAAATCCTCTTACTTTTGTCAGCGCTTGTTTAAGGGAATTCTATCAGGGAGAGTTTTTTTTTCTGTAATGGAGAAAAAGATAGAGAAGAAAAATATAAACTGAGAAATAAGTAAAAACGTTGGATTAAATTCACTAAGGTTTTTGAAAGAAGTCTCTTATGGTCACCAAGGCTGCATTTATTTGATCAAAAATAAAGTAATATTGTGAAATACTATTACAATTTAAAATAGCTGTTTTCTACTTTAATGTATTTTAAAATGTAATTTATAACTGTGAGGTATCCAGTACTTCAGTGTCACATGATCAGAAATCATTCTAATATGTTGATTTGCTGTTCAAGAAACATTTCTTATTATTATCATCAATGTTGAAAACAGTTGTGCTGCTTAATATTTTTGTGGAAATGGTAATTAATGCTTTTCAGGATTCTGTGATGAAGAAAAAGTTCAATAGAACACCATTTATTTGAATGAGAAATATTTTGTAACATTACAAATGTCTGAATGTGTCTGAAATTACCCCAAATAAACTAAAATCAGTTATTTTAAAGGCTTAAGTGAATTTAGAGAATCACGGCAAAAAAAATATATATATTAATTTTGGGAAATGATAAAGACAAAAACTATTTTTTGGGGAAAAACATGCACTGATGAATTGTGCAAAATAAAAGCAGGACCATTAATAGGGTAAATATATTTAGATTTCATGTCGACTTAACAAATCTAAAAAATGTTGATATGAACATGAAATTTATAGGAAAAGTGTCTCCAGCATAGAAGGAATAGGACCAAAAAAATGGCCTCTCTTAAAAACTGCAAACAAAACGACATTGACCCAAAAAGATTGAATTGACCAAGCTGATTCAGCTTTTTTTCATTGGCACAAACCCTAAATTGTCCAACGATCCTGAATGGTTGCGTAAGCTCTGGGCAGTAGAGTATACAGCATTGCATGTTGTCTTCCATAAGATCCATACAATGGAACTAGAGAGTCCCACATATTGATTGTGTTCCACTGACTACACAGCTGTTGTTCTATTAATACCACAGACATGTTTACATTAGACACATGGTGGGGCAGCTTAGCCTTGAGAGCCACACAATGACACAGAGGCATGTTTAAGTGCTAAATAATATCCTGTAAACGGATATTAAGAGTCCATTTTAAGCCTTCATGATGTTTTCAATTTATTACCAGGCCTGACGCTGGATTAAAGCACCATTCCTGCTCATAAAATAATGTGAGCACTCGGGTAAAGGAAACAAATACCATTTCATTTATAACATGGGCTCAATTGTTGGTTGCAGATTAAGCCTGGCCAGACAGTAAAATTAATCACTGCTCACAATTTAATTTTGTGTTGGAAAATCTGGTGCTTTAATATCCTTGGCCTTTTTTATACTTAGAAATTCAGATGACAGGCTTAAATTAGTTTCAAATAACTTTTTTCCCTATTTTAAAATGTTTAGAATGTGATTTATGCACGTGATGGCAAAGCCGAATTTTCGGCATCATTACTTCAGTCTTCAGTGTCACATGATCCTTTACAAATTTGGTGCTCAAGAAACATTTCTTATTATTATCAATGTTGAAAACAGTTGTGCTGCTTAATATTTTTGTTGAAATGGTGATTCATGTTTTTCAGGATTCTTTGATGAATAGAAAATTCAAAAGAACAGCATTTATTTGAAATAAATGAATACTATCCAAAATGTTTAAGGAATCAGTATTGCTCTGCCGTGCAAGAACTAACTTTAATTATCATATTCTGTCATCCAAGTCCAAATCCATCCAAATCAAAGCATCAAATTTGAACATAATACCCTGTTATCCAGCTTCACGTCCAAAGCGTTTTCTTTCAATACCTCTTCATCTTCTGTCACACACAATCTCATCCATGGTGCCTTGCACAGTCATCTCACCACGGCCCTCCACAACCAGTGTTCCCACTCAAGGTGACCTATTTAATGATAATGCACACTCACGTCCCCTCTTCCTTCTCTGCCCTCAATTCGACTGATACGCTATAAAAATAAATATTCCTCTACAAGGGAACAATCTTTTAAATTCAGATGATCCCCGTCACTCAAAGGCCATCGCACGTCTACACACGTCTGAAGAGAGCATATAAAAACACCCTTACTGAGCTTCACATCAACAGCAAAATCAAACAGTCATTCAATAGATCTTAAAACATGAGATGTTCAAATGCTAATCAGTGTGGGTGTGATTGCACATTGCTGACAAATAAATAAATTGCTGCCTAGCTTCATGCATTTGATGTCTTTTCACTCATTTTAATGAAGCAAGCTTGAAAACAAAGTGCGGAGATGCTAATAGAATTTAAGTGACCATTGCACAAGAGCGAAGCACATTTAGAATATCTGACTGACAAATACACAAGAATATTAAAGGAGTCATATGATGCTTTTTACGGTTTTTCTTTTCCTTTAGTGTGTAATGTATCTGTTTGTGCATGTATAAGATCTGCAAAGTTAGAAAGCTCATAGTCTCCCGCAAAGAGATTTATATACAGCTCCAGACCTGCCTAAAATGCCTCGATCCAAGTCTAGATGTTTCTTACACAAACGTCTACGTCACATGGTGAAATATTAGCATAATGCCCACCCAAAGGCGTACGCAAAGAAAGAAGACGAAGCTTCAGTGAATTGTCTCTGTATCGTTGAAACGCTGTGGCTGCATCCCAAAATCGCATACTTCCCTACTATATAGTAGGCGAAAAACAGTATGTGACTAAATAAGTTGGTCAGAATTCACAGTATTTAGACAAAAAGTCTGCAACAAGTTCCGGCGGCATTCTGAAGTGTGCATTCGATGGACACTTTACTATCCCATGAGGCCACAGGAGAGGATTTATGAATGGCAGTGAAGCGACGTAACTAGTCACATGATAATGACAGCAGAGCAAATGTAGTGTGTTCAGATTATACTCATACTATATAGAACATACTTTTTAGTGGTCGTGAAGTAATTACTTACTCAAAATAAGCACCTACTCAGACGTCGCCTTCGCGTTTCGATGTAAAAGCAAAACTCCTTTTTTAGCCTTACAAAAATGGATGAACTTACGAATCAGTGGTGATTTATTTAGTTAGCTTGTGTACAGTGCATTTTCTTCCAGTTTCCAGAGTACAACGCTGGATATACACCCCTAAATACATAAGAAATATACACTTGTATGTTTTTTAAACTGTATTTTATGTTGTCACTTCAGGACAAAGTTGTTAACAGTGAAGAAGAAAAACCCACTGTCAAACGTTCTGCTAAAGTCAGGCTCGAACTGAGATTGTAATACTCATGACATTATTAACTGTGTGTTTACAGTTGCATTAGAAGCTGAAGATCACAATTAAAGGCCGTTTCATTTCTGACACACGCTTGAGGTTTTTGGCTAATCACAACTCACTGGGGCAGCTAACCAATCAGAGCACAATGGGCTTTTCAAAAGGAGGGACTTTGTAGAAATCATTGCGTTCCAGACAGACTGGGAATAGAGGCACTGCAATAAATGTACAGTATATGAAAAATAATGTCTTTTGAACATAAAAGCATGTTAACCTATTATAATACACCCAATCAACAAAATAATGAACTTTTAAAATAGCATCGTAAGACCCCTTTAACTTATTTTTGTATGCAAAATGCAAAAACTACTAAATGGAAGGTACACAAGAATATCTCAACCAAAGACAAGAACAAACAGCAGTTCTTGTTGTGTTGGGTCACGCACAATGGGCCTTTCATGGCCCCCACTCGCTGGGATAACATCACTTGGGTACACTAGAGGGAAACAATAGAGAAGCCAGTGCCAATAGTCAGAAACAAGAGCGTTCTCAGTGAAGAGTGAATCGCTGAGCTTTTTAAAAGTTTGCTGGTGCATTTTACATCTCAGAGAGCTTCTAGGGAAGTACATACCGCAACTAAATGAGACACATTGAATATGCTTTGTTTTACACATATTAATGACTGCAAACATAAAATATGATCATTTTTTGATAACTTATTTGTTCCTTTATTCATCCGTACATGTTTTACATCACTGCTATGCTAATCGGATAGTGTTCTGCTTTGTAAAAACCACTATGATTATAACTGGAGTTAATAACAACTCATCTCTCCAGTGCCTCTATTAACAGTCACTTATAAGACAAGCTCAAAATATGCACCTTCTTATAGAAAATTCAAGTTTTCCCCAAGCAGACACAGATTTCATTTCTGCCTATTAAATTATCAAACAATAAGTAGATTTATGAATGCACAAATGGATTGTTTATTTGAGGATGTGGGGATTTGGGATGCACACTAAGCCATATAGTCAAATATGTGAATGGCATGTGCTTCATCAATATTGATGCGTTACCAATATTTACATAAATGGTGCTTATTTCTATACTGCCCAGTATATAGGTTTCTATGGAAAAGAGTGCAGGTAGAAAATCCCTATTCTATTCTATTCTATTCTATTCTATTCTATTCTATTCTATTCTATTCTATTCTATTCTATTCTATTCTATTCTATTCTATTCATATGCACAAAAGTGCTAAACATGGCTCTGTACAACAGCACAAAATGGCAAATTTGGTATTGATTGCTTTTATTCAACAGTTTTATAAACAAGAATATAATATTGTTACAACCTAATTTTTTAGACAAGTCTGAGGTTCATTCAATTCATTTGATCAAAAATAGAGTATTGTGAAATATTACAATTTAAAAGATTTTCTTTTTGAATCTATTTTGAAATGTAATTTATTCCTGTGGTGGCAAAGCTGAATTTTCAGCATCATTACTCCAGTCTTCAGTGTCACATGATCCTTCAGAAATCATTCTAATATGCTAATTTGCTGCCTAAGAATAATTTCTTATAATTATCAGCATTGAAAACAGTAGTGCTGCTTAACATTTTTGTGCGAACTATGATGAATCTTTTCAGGATTATTTGATGAATAGAAAGAAATGCATTTATTTAAAAATATAAATCTTTTTTTGGGGGAAAAAAATCTCACTTTCCTCAAATTTTTTGAAAGATAGTCTACATGAAAATGATTGCAATAGAAGCCAAAGCAGAATTAAAAGTATATTTACAAGGAATATACATAGTGACGAATCTGGAACGGCACAAACATTATAAAATAGCCTAAAAAAAATTCAAATTCAAACATTTATTATATTCCATAACAAAATCACCCAAAGGCAAACAACAGCTCTACACAACACCAAAAGTCACCAACAAATTGAATCTAGTCTCCTAACAAGACTGTTTATCTGCCTTATTTTCAAAGACTCGAACATAATGTTTTCAATCAGGTATGTAGCGAAATCCAGGTTTAGCACAATTTTTCCTGGTGATCAGTGCTATTCTGAATGTCTGTAAATAGATCGCAGGCATATCTGCATTGGAGAATAATGATACGTGAAAGAGAAACAAGACAGAACGCAACAAAAAACAAACAGTCACTCTTGATTTCAGCTGCAATTTTGAATGCATTTAATGAAGGAGGGAAAGCGCTGACTGACCAATTACTAAAAGCACAAGCCTGGATTTCTGTTCTGGCACAAGCTGAGGACTATACTTGCTGCTGAATTTATCGCTCTCATTATCATTCATAACAATGATGCATAGGAACTTGGAGTGGAACAATGTAATTATGCATGGAAATATGATTGGTTTATTTCTTTCATCAATTCTCAGCTATTCTAATCCACACTGATTATTTAACACAACTTCTGTCAAAATCAATAAATATACTCACAGAGCCACTTTACATGATTAAATGATAGTTCCATATGCAAACATTAAAACTTTTGACTTTCAACTTGACCCTTTAAACTGCTTCCAGAAAGATCTGTGTAACTACATGACTCTGTACAGATAAGAGCATGAATACTGTGCATGGTATCAGTGGTAACTCCGAGGTGTGTGTGTCGAAGGTCAGTGAAATCTAAAGTGTAATGAGCCCTAACCATTCTGTTGCACTGTACTGTCATTCATCATCTAGCCAGGCAACCAGCCACACTGCTGTTGTCTGCCCAGGCATGAAGACACATCCTGGGCATGCAACCATGAATCAAATACCAACAGCATCGAAGATACACAGAAAGGGACTGTGAAAACAACCTTAAAAGACAGGTAGTTTTGATAACAACGTGGTTTTTAATAGTGGTTTTAAAACTTTGATTTATATGAATGTGGTAAAAGGTGTTATCATACCTAAAGGTCCGTTCACGCCAATAACGATAACTATATTTGCGTCCAGTGGGCGATAGCATTCTGTTTATTATAAACACGCTGCAGTTTTGTCGTCTGTCGCTTTAAATGCTCGAGCTCTATGAAGTAGGATGGATTCTGATTGGCTGTCAATGTTTTTATCGTTCATCAGCTGGAAAAAAATTCCAATGATATTGTTTCTCTGTGCTTTTATCATTTGTGGTGTGGACTGCTATTCTTTTTATATTTAGAATGATTTTTAGAACTATGTCTTTTTCGTTATCATTATAGTTATCGTCCTTGGTGTGAACGAGGCTTAAATCTTATTAAAAAAATACTCTCGAACTAAATCTGCCATATGTACTTAAACTCTGTGTCATCGATTCACTTCAGACGCAAGCTATTTTGTATATTGAACAAACACATCAATAGCAGTGTCATAGGCTAAATCCTCGGGATGAGCATGTATTGAAGCTATAATGTTTCAAAACACACAGAAATCACTGCATAATGGACGATACAAAAAAATGCCCTGAAACTCCCAACAGCACAGCAGCAATTTCAATAAAAGCAGCTCCTATTGGTTGAAAATATGCCTATATTTACCTTATTGTGAGTTAGTCTAGCGATGTTCGGCTGTCTGAAAATGCCTCCCAAACAATGAAGCAAATCTGCCAACTAGGCCACAAGCAATGCATTTGGAGAAGCCCACAATTTTAAAAGAACCAGTTGCTAGGGAACCATGCCATATTACAATTGAAAATATATTTATAAAGGAAATATTTCAACAAATGTACCGTTTAAGGTGTTTAAACGTCGTGCAACTCTTCTGGGAAAGTTACAGTCACGAGGCCCATAAAGGTTAAGTGAGTTAGGCAGTTTTTTTCTTACGGGGAAAATGAGAAACTAGCCTCACCTCTACAAATGACATTACCAGAAAGGATTTTTTTTTTTTTTGCATAAACAGTATAGGTAAGTGATCTTCATCCAGGTGGATATGAACAGTATATTACATTTCAAAACGGCTTCGATAATTATCTGGTTTTCAAAATACATCTAATTTGCATGGATCAAATAAGCTGTACAACATATTTACAGAGGACTTTCTTCAGGTCTACTTAGCATGCTGACCAACAGCTTTCTGCATAAATATGTCTTACCTTGTGTCTGCATTTCAGGACCACCCCATAGGCTCCTTTGAAAAAAAAAAAAAAAAAAGGAAACGTGCTCAGTTTACGGCTTATGAACAAGCAGCTGTTTTCATTTTCTTTTTTAATTATTGATATTAACAAAAGATGCACTCACCCTCTCCTACAATCCCAAGGACCTCAAATTTATTCATCACATTACCGATGTCAGGAATCTTCATCAAGTCAAAAGATGGCGAGGTGGTGCATGTCTGGGCTGAGAGGAGCGGAAGGCCAGAGGATGGGACAGATATCGGTGCTTGAACGGGTCATTGCAGCAAAAATCTGCTCCCGGTTGGTCACAATGCTCTTCTCATAATCCACACACATACACTGACACACATTCCTGCAAACTAATACACTACACGCACACACTTGCTCACCTGAGGAGGAAGAGAGCAGAGATTTTGCAGAGAAGGGGTCAAATAGAGTTATTCATGCATACTACATAATTTGTGGCATATCTACTGTTTATTTCACATGAATTTGCATCAAATGCATGATGTGCATCAATGCAGTGGCATATCTAATTTTTACATCTAATACATATGCATGAAATGACATTGATCACTGTTTATATTCTGTCTTATTCTAATAAAAATGGATATTTTTAGGATTGTCATGATTCGGTTTATGTCTGAGGTGATAATAAACAAGGGCCACAGAGCTTCAAGACGAATTATCATGAATTTTCCAATAGTTTTGGGAATAGCAAAGCACGGCTCTTAAAAAGATTTACAGGTGGGTGAATAAGGACAGCCTTAGAATCCTCTGCCAAACCAGAAGTCAGTGATGTAATGTGCTGAAAACACAGATGGACATCATCTCAATCACCTCAGATGTGCGACAGGTAGCATCTGCCTTTTATTTGTGTACAGTACCCGTTTCTTTTGCACTTAAATGCATTTCCAGATATGCGTTTCGAAGGTCATGTCGTGACACCAACAGCTACTTGTATGTTTGTGCATTGTGCATAAAAGCGGCGCATGTCTGCATCTGATGTGTTGTGCGGTATGCGCGTGCGTAAGTGTGCGCGCGCGCTGGAAATATTCGTAGGTGGATGAAAGTTCTATCATTATTTTAAGCATCTTATCCACCTGAGAGTATCAAGAAATGACTGACAGCCCACAGCACTTACACCCACTCTTAAATGAACAGTAAAAATACGGTGGGGTAAAAAAAATCACAACGATTTAATACAAAGTGCCCAGCCAATATAAAGACTATGTGCATATCAAATATGGTCTTAAACGCATAATTGATAACAGGTGACTTCGGTCTCCTGGAGTGTGTGGGCAGGAGGTGTACGTGTTTGTGCGTTCACATCAGAAACACCAACGATGTAACAGCCACAAACATCAAACATCCAGCGTAAAAACCAAGCGCATTGACAATATTCGTAATTTATGGAAAGAGCACCAACCAGAATACTCACTTATGTCCAAGACAACGTCGCGCAAACTGTCCTCTCGCCTCGCCAAGTAACGATGTTTTCATTTTCACCTGCAGTGGTAACCCATCATCACAGCTGCAACAGTATCCACCTTCATTCTGAGCCATTGACAACCTAACAAGGCGAACTTACGGATCGCAGTATGGCGAAGGGGCGGGTAATGAATATTAAGCACGTCACGCTGACGTTGCCTGGTAACCTTGCAGAATCGTCCAGTCACGTAAGCTAGTTAATATTCATGAGCCAGGCCTTCGCTGTAGTAGGGTGTATACAAATTGGCGATCAGGCGAAGCGGCACCAATCCGAGTGAGTGGCGGACTGCTCACACCAATAGTGTCCGAACCGAACCTCTCTGTGGCCAATCACAATGGAGGAAAGCTCAGAATGGTCCAGAAGCGAAAGATCGTCTTTGGCTGGGTTTGGTTGAGAAATGATAATATGCATTCCTGCTCAGATGTGTTACATTTCATACATGCATACATCCAAATTGATGTGCTCGTTTGGCGAGGCTGTGCTTGTGTGTGTGTGTGTGTGTGTGTGTGTGTGTGTGTGTGTGTGTGTGTGTGTGTGTGTGTGTGAGTGGGCTGAGCTGAAAGATCAATTCAGCTGACAGCTCACACTGTTTACTGCTGAGAAGAGAAAAGAACAGGCCTATAGATCATGAATCTATCTATCTATCTATCTATCTATCTATCTATCTATCTATCTATCTATCTATCTATCTATCTATCCGTCTATCTATCTATCTATCTATCTATCTATCTATCTATCTATCTATCTATCTATCTATCTATCTATCTGTCTGTCTGTCTGTCTGTCTCTGTCTGTCTGTCCGTCTATCCGTCTATCCATCTGTCTATCTGTCTATCCGTCTATCCATCTATCTATCTATCTATCTATCTATCTATCTATCTATCTATCTATCTATCTATTTATCTATCTATCTATCTATCTATCTATCTATCTATCTATCTATCTATCTATCTATCTATCTATCTATCTATCTATCTATCTATCTATCTATCTATCTATCTGTCTGTCTATCTGTCCATCTATCTGTCCATCTATCCGTCTATCTATCTGTCTGTCTGTCTGTCTGTCTATCTGTCTATCCGTCTATCCATCTATCCATCTGTCCATCCGTCTATCCATCTATCCATCTATCCATCTGTCTATCTGTCTGTCCGTCCATCCATCCATCTATCTATCTATCTATCTATCTATCTATCTATCTATCTATCTATCTATCTATCTATCTATCTATCTATCTATCTATCTATCTATCTATCTATCTATCTATCTATCTATCTATCTATCTATCTATCTATCTATCTATCTATCTATCTATCTATCTATCAATCTCTATCTTTTTTGACGCATCTCTAATCTATGTAATTATATGTTGGCTCTGTAAAATTGCGATTGGTCAGTTTTGTAGCTACACTATTTATTTATGCATTATTTATTTATTTATTTATCGTCACCTTCCTAAAATAATTGCCTAAGTCATTTTTGACAAAAACAACTTAGCCAATTATTTTAGGAAGGTGAAGTTATTTATTATTATTATTCAGAAAATTATACCAGAATGGCATAATATGTCACTCTTAATAAACATCACATGCAAAAATGCTGGGTTTTCCAGCAAAAATGAGCAAGAAGAATGTAATATGGGAAAACCCGAGACAGGCAGGCTGACTTCAGGAAAAGCGCATGGTGCCATCTAGCGATTATTACCATCTGAAAAGTAGCACATGCAATGCAAATAATAATAATAAAAAGTTATTTTCTTAATAAGTGTTATTTACAGCAGTCATGCTCTTATAGCCTATTTAAGGATCAATATTCAATTTCACACAGACACAGTAGTAAAACTTGTTTAAAGTTATAAATATATAAGGCTATTGTAGACAAAGGCTATAGATCATTTGAATTATTTAAAAGAATAATTATATGCGATGATAAAATATGCACATTTGCTGTATTATTAGACCAGATAGCCTAATGAATGCCCATTTAATTAACATCAAGTAGACTTCCTCATAAATTACATTTTTATAGTTAAATTATGTTATTTGTAACCACAATGAACATTAAACACCATCATATGATATTCCTCATATAGGCCTATATTTTTTCCCAACTCACTAATAATTAATCTGTAAGCAAGATAATATATCCACTTAAATTCCATTCTATTTTTATAATGTCACTCGAATTCAGTTCAAACCGGATTCAGCGTGTAAACTTGGATTTGTAAAGGAATATTGGGAGTTTGAAACTCAGATTCACCCATACAAGAGTATCTGTAGTTCTTCGATGTTCCCATTGATATATCTATAAATATAAATATATAAGGCGCAGATGCTGCTGGACATGCGCGGATGCGCGAAACATGGCGGCCTAGTTCCAATGGAAAGTAAAGCAGAACAGCAGCACTGTCCGACCTTACACGGTGAGCGAACAGCAGTGGCACATTTTTCATATCTATTATATTGAATGAATTGTGCTGCAGTGTATTGTGCATCTATTCGCTCGTTTAGTATCTCATGGTCACTGATGCGGAAGCTGAATGCGTGTTTACATATGGGATGATGTTATGTGCGCGCGCGCTGTGTTTTCTTGCGTCTGTTATTCCCTGAGCTAAAACAGCTTTCTGCGGCCTCTCTCTAATTGGCACACTGGTGTTGAGTGCATACGAAAAGCTATTTACACTGCATCAAAAAGTACGACAGATATATGTGTTATGTATTACATGCATCAATTTGCTTTAAAAAAGCAATAACGATAAAATTATTTAACAATCTGCATGTTTATGACACTGGCATCTGTTCCACCCATGACAGAAGGGCAGTTCACTGTTTATGTGACACTCATTATTTAAGGGTTTTTGTCAGTTATTTTGTCTCAGTAAAAGTTATCAAATTAATCTACAGATGCTGAATTAGTTTTTTTTCAACACACTTGAAATATTTAATTAAATTAAAGGTTATTTTCAATGCATCATTCATATGTGTGTGTCATGCTTGAAAATGAATTCTGGCATGAAAACATAGAAAACAACATGACAATTAATACATAAAAACATTTATCTTGACATTTTTTAAATCTCACTCATCTGTGAAATCTAAATAAAGAGAAGGCTTCCTGTCTGGAGGGGGTGGAAGGGCCTTGAAAAGACAGACAGAGCGATAGAGAAAGAGAGAGAGACCACAAAATGTAGACATCATCTGTTAATGGGAGGTGTTGGAATCCTTTTCATGTGCTGCTGCAGACTCCCACAAATGTACACTGACTATTGACCTTTTTACGGCGGTTTGGAATCTTTATGACGAGTCTCTGAATGGGATTCACAGCTTAAGAAAGAAGAATGAGGAGGAAAAGAGGGGGAGAGAGAGAGAGAGAGAGAGAGAGAGAGAGAGAGAGAGAGAGAGAGAGAGGTTGTCTGCTATCCAGACAGAAGTGGCTGGTAGTTTCAGAGCAGAAACATTGGCGTGACTTTGAAAGGATAGTATCTTTCTTTCCCCACAAGTCAGACTTGTTTTCAGGATTCTCTTTGGGACTTTTTGGTTTCAGCATCATCTGGAGGTGTTTGCTCAATCTTTTGGCTGGATAAGAAAGTAAGAAACAAGGCAGAAATACATGTTTTTATTGCATGTCTCTTAAAAAAAAACCCTTCTAATTCCAATATGCCCACATTACATTTCTATATTTTATTTTAAAGGTCCTGATTTAATATTTCAATGCAGTGTTGGGTGTAATGCATTACTTATTAAATCATTACTGTAATTTAATTACGTTTCCCTTGAAAAAGCAGAATCTGAAATTTAATTACAGTTACTGTATGTGATATTCCATATAAAACAATAGTGCATTTAACATCAAAATTTAAATACTTTGGTCAGTTCAAGAATAATTTATGCAATTTTACATTATTTAAGTGACAGAATTAAAAGAGCAGTTTCTTGTCTATCCTTTACTGTTGATGGGATTAAGAAAGTACTAGTTATAAGTATCTAATTACACTGTTGAAGATGTAATTAGTAGCTTTGATTACTTTTTTAGAGTAACTAACCCAACACTGTTTAGTTGGACCTTATTAACCACATGGTGCTTCTAAATTCAAATTTGGGCATAAAAGACAACCTGAAACTTAAAAACACTTAATTGTTAATACAAATTCGAGTAGATTGAAGGCTGTAGTATTATATTTGTTAATTTACCAACAAAAGGGTGAATGTTTGTTGCAAAGTGAGCACTGAAGGTAGCAATGTGCTGAAACATTTGCTCCTGTTCATTTGTTTTTTAATTCACTTTGCATTTTTTGCACTATGCAAAATGTTTTGAGACTTCTGTAGTCTGTACTGAATTCAGTGTGCGGCCAGCCACCTTCTTGCTCGTTTTCCATATCTTTTTGGCTCCACGCACCTGAAGATGACGAAAATGATTTTTTGTCAATTCTGATCGCAACAATTTCTAATAGTTTGTTGAAGTGATTAAAATGGAAAAATTATTTGTTTTAGTCTTTATTTGTTTTTTTATTTAGCTATGTTGAATGTCCCATTACGAATCACTAGGAATAAAAGGGAAGTCCTTCATCCCACTGTCAGTTTGCACGGGACGTCAGCTGCAGCCAATTTCCCCCAAACTGAGATGTGACTTATCACTTGCTGAGCGAGCCGAGGCTTTGATCAGAGAGCGCTGGGTCCCTCAGAAGCTCAGTAACTTATTATGATGTCAAATAGAAGAAAAGCTTTTCTTAGTCCAGCGCTTTGATTCTCTAAAGGTATTTGTGATTTAGTGATAATCTTTTCTCTTTTTTTGCACAGTACAATGTTGCTGGAATAAATTGCACTCAGACGCCTGTAGGGAGTATAAAGTATAATCCCTGTCTTCCGTAATGCTGTAATATGGTTTCCGGGAAGAGTTCATGAACTCTTGGCCAAAGCTGAACCAGCTGATAAAAGAGAAGACTATTATTTATAGATAACATGATCTCACTAAAACTGATTTGAATATTCAGCATCATTACTCCAGTCTTCAGTGTCACATGATCCTTCAGAAATCATTCTCAGTAGTAAAAACAGTTGTCCTGCTTAATATTTTTGTGGAAACTGATACTTTTTTCAGGATTCTTTGAGTAGAAAGTTCAAAAGAACAGCATTTATTTGAAATAGAAATATTTTTAGCAATCATTAAAAATCATTATAGTCTTTTTAAATGTCCTTACATGTATTTTATTTTAATCAATTTAATGCATCCTAAAAGTAATAATAATAAAAGTATTAATTTCTCTACTGTTGAACTTTACCCACTTTCACTGGTTGGAAACCAAATTTTCAAACAGCTGATAGCCTACTTATTGTAATTAAAGAAGAACAAGAAAGAAAGAAAGAAAGAACAGAATTTATAATAGACCTACCAATCTCTCTATAAAAATAAAATAATGTTGCTGCCATCTTTCAAGTCATTTTCTTCTCCTTGTAATTTGGCTTTAAATTTTAGGTGAAAATTGTCATTTTGACCCCAATCATCAAAATAGTGGATTAGTCAATAAATATTCATCCATGGTATTTCATATTTTGGCTTTCCTTACTATTTATGTTTGTCTTTCTTCAGAAAAAAATATTAACAAAATAAAAAATTTGAGCTGGGTCTCTCTGGTTTAGTTGACACGGAATGACCGTCAGTATGATTAGTGTTGCTATTAAAAATTCTTTCTTTCTTTCTTTCTTTCTTTCTTTCTTTCTTTCTTTCTTTCTTTCTTTCTTTCTTTCTTTCTTTCTTTCAGTTGGCTGTTTAGGATCTGTCCAGTTTCTGTCCGCTTCATGTGGTTCTCCAGGTCACCATGGGCAAAACCCATCACAAAGGTCAAAACTGCTACTTCGTGCCATTTTGACATTTTAATTAAACCTTTTTTGTTAGTCCCTTTTCACAATGAAGTAACTTATTTGTTATTATTCTCTAGTTTTGTGACTGACTATGTCTTTTTAATAGCAGACAAAAAATACAGTAATAAGGAGAAATCGGGGAGGAATAATGAGGATTCACTCCCTTCACAAAAGCTCACTGGTAGATCCTTCTCTTTCTTTATTAACCTGTAAAGAAACAAAAACATGCACTGTTTACTTTATCTCAGACTTCCTGATACACTTCTCTCCCCCGCTCATTCATCAGAGCCGTTCAGCTGGGAAATGTACTTGAGAGAGACTTCAGCCTGTCCTGCTTCCCCCAGCTGTTTCAGACAGGTACGTCTCTCAACGATGCTGCGGTTCTGACTAAATAAAGGGTCATCCATGGATGTTTGCTGCTTAATTTGTTATAACTGATATATTTGATATTATGTAACTCCTTACAAGATTAATGAGTCTTGATACCAGAGTTATGTGTCTTTTAAATTCCATTTCAATTTCTGAATTTCATTTGAGACTGCAGTGAAGAATTTGAATTTAATCTGAATTTAAAGAAGTGGAATTAAAATAGAATGAAGTGAATGCGTTGTTTTTAATGATAAATGATAAATATATATATATATATGTATATATATATTAGGGCTGTCAAAAGATTAATCGCGATTAATCGCATCCAAAATAAAAGTTTGTGTTTACATAATATATGTGTGTGTACTGTGTATAATTATTTTGTATATATAAATACACACACATGCATGTTGTATATATTTAAGAAAAATGTTGATTTTTGTATAATTTATATATAAAAAAATTATATTTATATATAATATAAATTATATATAAATATATACAGTATATGTATGCAAATATTTCTGTGTATATATATATACAAAATAATTATACACAGTACACACACATATATTATGCAAACACAAACTTTTATTTTGGATGCGATTAATCGCGATTAATCTTTTGACAGCCCTAATATATATATATATATATATATATATATATATATATATATATATATATATATATATATATATAAAAAAATACTGTATATGTATATGTATCTATATCTATATCTATATATATATATATGTAATAATATATAGGCTATACACACATATTACATAAACAAAAACTTTTATGTTAGATGTGATTAATCACTATACACCAAAACGCCAAATCAGCATACTAGAATGATTTCTGAAGGATCATGTGACACTAACGGATCCCTATATGCCATTATTCATATATTATTCACAGTATTTCATTAACATTTCATGGTAATGTTCTCTCTCTCTCTCTCTCTCTCTCTCTCTCTCTCTCTCTCTCTCTCTCTCTCTCTCTCTCTCTCTCTCTCTCTCTCTCTCTCTCCAGTCCAGAATCCCTCCCAGTAATGATTTTAAAGTGGGAATGAAAGTAGAGGCTTGTGACCCGAGGAATTCCACCTCCGTGTGCATCGCCACGGTGATGGGGTCAATGGGCGTGCGTCTGCGGCTCAGGCTGGATGGCAGTGACAACACCAATGACTTCTGGCGATTGGTTGACTCCTCCGACATTCAACCTATCGGCACATGCGAGAAGAGTGGCGACATGTTGCAGCCACCACTGGGTAAATTCTGCACTGATGCATTCTGGGATATAAAACAGGAAAAAAAGATGCACAGGAGAAAAATCAAACATTGTTGATATTAGTGTAAAGATTCAGCAAAATAAAGTTTAGGTCTGAATAAGTTGGTTTTGAGATCAAATTGCTGCCAATGTCACATTTTAGATTAGGGTCCAATTCTTACTATTATCTAACTATTAACTACCAGTTTTGCCTCAATAAACTCATAATTACTGCTTATTAATAGTTCTAATAATAATGAGGCATAAATATGTGCTTTATAAGTATTAATAAACAACCAATATCCTAGTAATATGAATGCTAATAAGCAACTAGTTAATAGTGAGAATTGGACCCTCAACTAAAGTGTTACAGCTGTTAATTTAAAGAGTTTTGTGGAAACAAACATGGATAGTTATATGGACTGCATTTATATAGCAGTTATATCATTGTTGTAATGTCATGTTTAAGAACAAAATTGTGCTGTGTTGATAAAAAACTAGTTGTTTTTTCTTCTTTAAATAAAGCACAATAATGATTTGAAAGTGAACTTTTTGCCGTGTATACTTATGGCAACATGCTCCTTCTTTTCCATTCTGTTCATAATCTATTGCCTGTTTATACCCATCTTCAGGATTCAGAATGAACGCTTCTTCATGGCCCATGTTCCTATTAAAAACATTAAGTGGGGCAGACATTGCTCCAGCCTCAGCCTTTAAAAAGGTAATTGCTTCAAATTGCAAACCATATGAATAAAGCTGTGAAAGAAACGGAAAGTGGAGAGTTTGTTCCACAACACAAATTTGAATAAATAATGTAACAAATCTTTCAACTATTTAGAGCTTAGCATAAACATTGCTTTTGTTATATTGTACTGTATTTTGAAATAAAATTGATGTGTTTCCTGTGAATGCCTCAGGAGCCGTCCAAACCCACTCAAAACTACTTCAAACCCGGTATGAAACTAGAGGCAGTGGACCGAAAAAATCCCTACCTCATCTGTCCCGCTACCATCGGAGAAGTGAGAGGTGACAAGATATTCATCATGTTTGATGGCTGGAGAGGAGCGTTCGATTACTGGTGCCTGTATGACTCCAGGGACATCTTCCCCGTGGGCTGGTGTCAACTGACCAACCACAGTCTGCAACCTCCTGGCAGCTGCTGTGAGTACAGTCTCTGACCACTAGGGGTCACTACAGGCTTTTTTCCTGTGTGTACAGAGAAATGTCATTGCCTCATATTGTTTGAATTGGGAGATGTATTGGGGTCGTGGTGACTTGATCAATCAAGAGACTTGAGAAACCACCTTTTTCTCTCTATCAAATATTTAGTGAACAGTTCAAGTGAACAGTGACTTTTTGACTGGTCCAGTTGGCACAATTTTGCAGTTTCTTGCTAATTAAATGTTTATTATATAGCCTACATGATTTTGATATTTGAAAACAAGTTTTACAAGGTGAAATTGTTTAATT